>NC_086446.1:230276162-230636162 GCF_028390025.1 Pseudophryne corroboree
CGCATGTGCAGTGCTATAATGGCCCATAGATGTCTGTGTGCTCGGCTATGGAGCATGGGCAGTGCTATAAATGGCCCATAGATGTGTGTGTGCTCGGCTATGGAGCATGGGCAGTGCTATAAATGGCCCAAAGATGTGTGTGTACTCGACTATGGCGCATGTGCAGTGCTATAATGGCCCATAGATGTCTGTGTGCTCGGCTATGGAGCATGGGCAGTGCTATAAATGGCCCATAGATGTGTGTGTGCTCGGCTATGGAGCATGGGCAGTGCTATAAATGGCCCATAGATGTGTGTGTACTCGACTATGGCGCATGTGCAGTGCTATAAATGGCCCATAGATGTGTGTGTGCTCGGCTATGGAGCATGGGCAGTGCTATAAATGGCAAGAACTACTGGCTGCAACTTTGAATTGGCCCATGTTGACTAAAGTCTCTACAGTATGTATTCAAATTGTTTTACATTCGCCCTTATTCTATGTGCTCAACATACTACATATAACATTCAGTTTTGCTAGTATAGAAACCACAGCTAAATGAAAAATCTTTAAAAAATTAAGTCTAGAGAATGTTTCTTGAGGGAAATAAAAGAACAAGTAAAGATTATGAATCAAATTCACATTTATTAATACAGGAAAAAATAACATTATTACAGGATTGCTCCGAATCCGGCGGACCACCACATCCCAATACAACAAAAAAATTCACATTCCGGTTTGCTTACATCATTTGTCATTAAACAAATGATGAAACTGCTGAGTGACCAGCAAACGTTCTACATTTTATCAACATAAAATTGAAAAATAAACATCGGCAAACACCAAATGTCCATCCTTAGTATAAAGTCAAAACGCATAATCTACATGTACAAAACAAAGTGCTGCATAGCACCAAATAATGATTTATTTTCTTCCCTAGACAATGAAGAAAATGTATGTAACTGTAAGCAAGTCATACAGTAGTATTTCTGATGTAAAATAGCCCCCTTATAATAAAATAATGCACGGTATACAGCGGCCCTGGTGACTGGCCAGACAATATGGCAGTCATGGAAGATATGGACGAATCATAGTTCAGCCTGTGATTTCTCCTCTGGCTTGGCACAGAGACTGGGCATTTTATACAGTAAGCGTAATAACCTCTTGCGCATGAAAAGTCATTACTTTGAAAATGGCACACTAAGGGTAATTAATGAATGTGAAAAACTGAGGCGGTGCAAGCAAAAAGCAGGTGGGCATTTGAACCTAGTTTTACCAGCAGATCAAAGTGTTAAGATGCCATTTATTGTGGAGGGAATAATACGTAGCGCCGGCTGGTGGGAAAAGCTATCCATGTACAGGTGGATTGGAGAGTGCAGTGCACAATGTGCCTCATTCTGCATTCAGATACAGAAACAAGGTCTTATTTGTGGGATCATATGTATTCTAGTGAATTTCAATAGATGGAGAATGTTGTGATGAGATTTTCATTCAATGGGGACGCATGAAATCAGTGACCAATGATGTTTCTACCTGCATGTTTGTCTAGAGAAACTTCAAATGTACAAAATAAAATCCAATGCTTCTCCGCAATTTTCCACATTTGTAAAAGAACCTTACTGCATTGGGCAAGTGACAGAACCATCACATATTATTAAGTAGAAGGCACTTGATCCTCCTGGGCTTGAATGAGAGAAAACATTGCCCTTCACCTTCATCATGTCGACATCATCAAGTGGGTGGCACTATCACGTCAGATATGCGTCACAAGGGTACGTGGGACAATGGTGGCTTCACCTGCTTCAACTCCATTGCCATCGTGACCAGCATTTTTACTGTGTGACATGTCTAATTCAAATAATTATTGTGAATACGTAATGATTTGCACAGCCGACACTCTGCAGTGCTTTGTCATGTCATAATACAGGTCATATATGTGATAATCATATACTGTATACCTGAGTAATTGCACTACACTGTAGATCAGCTGGTTGACATAGGAGTTAAATAGGCCCAAAGACTCAACTATTACACAGTATAAATCACTGGAATGAAAAGATGAGTTTTACATCTAATATTGTATGTACATCTAATATTGGTCTAACAGTCTAGGTCACTACAAAGTTAATAAAACTGGATAGTCTGGCCCTTATGTGATTTACCTAATGAATGCCCATCAGCTAATAGGATTATACAATCAATGACAGCAGATGTCATGAAGAATGAAGAAGTAACTATGACTTCACTGGAACTGTATCACACTCCCATAGAGTATACCACCTTCTGTATCAACCGCCATTCTCTACTGATTGACAGCAGCCAAGCACTCAAGAAGATATTCCCAACATGAGCTGGAGAAACCTAGCAACAGGATGAGGAGCCAATCACAAAAGAGGAGCTTATTACCAGAGTAGAGAGTCAAACATTTAGGAGGAGGCCAATGCTGAGGAAAAGGAGCCAGTCACCATGTGGAGGAACGCAATCTTCAGTAATAGAAGCCCCTCTAACAATAGGTGGAAGTGGCAATCACAGCGGCAGGAGCCCATCCCCAGGGTGAGACCTTAGTGCCAGGAAAGTTAGCAAATCACAAAGAAGAAGCCTCAAGACATTCACTTGAGCCCAATGCCAATGACATCACTGAGGGGGAGAGTAGCAGCATTAAAACATCAAATATAATTTAGAGTTTCTTCAATTTAAATATATTTAAAAGTTTACTATATTTTATTTAAATACATATCCCAGTAAAATGATATTCATTGATGTTTTGGGAATTGGTATATGCACATAAAAGAGTATGTTCTAGGTCCAGTCAAGAGGTAGACATTTTTGAATGAATCACTGAACACAAATGAGGACTGGTTGTATTGCTTTGTAGTCCGTACATCCAGGTTCCAATATGCAGCGAATGATGATGACACCTGTGAACGTGAATGGAAGCCGTTTTCTAGGCTGCAGCTCTGTCTGTGCAAAGATCATGCTGGTAAATGAAGGATCACGCTCTAACATAACCTTTACTACAAGAGTTCCTGCTCGTCTTCATCTTCAGACCCTGACGGCCCCTGGCGGACCTCTTCATACCACTTGTTGGTCAGGCTTTTCATCTGAATGCGCCCATGGTGAAGATCCTGAATTAGAAAGCAGAGAACAACAGCTGGAATGTCAGACAAAGTAACAGATCTAGTTTTGTGATCTTCTTAATGGAAAACACCTCTAGATATGCAGTGCCTCATCTGCAGCCTTTATAAGTCAGCCCATGTCTCACTTCTATTCTAGATGTCTTTAAAACTGTCCTCAATTTTATGTTGGACATCTAGATATTTGGTATTTGTTGCAGCATCTTAGTGCTAGCTCAGGTCAGGTCTTTGGATTAGACTACAACGTTTCTCTCTGTATAATAGTGCATACAGGGACTAATTCAGGTTTGTACGCAATGCTGATGTTTTTGTAACAGAGCGATTATCTTCAGATTGCGCGTGTGGCGCGACTGCACTGCGCACACGCCAGGGTACCTTTGCAATCTTATTTTCTTTCCGAGGCAGCAGCTTCACTCGCAATGATTAATAGTTGTGTAACCTAGAAAAATGCAGCTGCATATGCATTTGTGTACAAACATGAATCAGGCCCACAGGTTCCTGACACTGCATGTAAGTGAGACGTTCTAATACAGATGATGCTTGTCACTATGTTAAAATAAGGGAGAAAACACATTCAGCAGTATTCTGATTATGCAAAAAGAGGATGACTAATGGCAATGTGTAAATGAGAGGAAGGAGACAGATTCAGCGGTATTCTGATGGTGTAAAAATCAGGATTTTGGTACTTACCGATAAATCCCTTTCTCCGATTCCACAGGGGACACTGGAGAGCAGTTACAGTAGGGATATAGTAGGTAGCAACTGGGAGCTGGCACTTTAAATATTAGCAATGTGACTAGCTCCTCCCCCCTCCAAGCCAGTCTACTAAAACAGTGCCCAAGGAGAGCTGGAAGAAACCAACGTTAAACAAAGGAGGTTAACAAAGTCACAGAAAACAAATACAACACACAAGGAGACGTGTGAAACAAACAACTGCAGCGAAGGTGAGTTGAACAAAAAAACAAGCAGTCACGCAGTGACAGGCAAGCAGACAAGTCAATGAGGCAAGAAAACAGCAACTGGTGGGTGTCCAGTGTCCCCTATGGAATCGGAGAAAGTGACTTATCGGTAAGTACCAAAATCCTGATTTCTCCTTCATCCACTAGGGGACACTGGAGAGCAGTTACAGTGGGGATGTCCCAGAGCTCCCCATTACTGGTGGGAGAGCGCTGAGAGCCCTACAAAATGGCACGGCCAAACTGCGATGCAGAGGCCGCAAAAGTATCAAATCTGTAAAACCTGATAAATGTATGTCGGCCCGACCAAGCGGCCGTGCAACATAAAGAAGCCATGGAAACCCAGCGGGGGCGTCCGCCAGCCCACGAGGGTCCCATGGAGCACATAGAGTGCAACGAAATGTAAGCAGGAGGTTCCTGAGAAACCACCAAAAAAAACCTGTTGGATGGGCAAACGGATCCAACGGCTAAAGTCTGTTTGGAAGCCGGCCATGCAGGACGAGCGGCATCGTACAGGACAAATAAGGAATCAGACTTTCGAATAGAAGTCCCATCCAAGATTTGGTACCTGGTGAATCCGCCAATAGGGCCGGAACCACAAGCGGCTGGTCAGGGCTGTTTCTAGCCAATTTGGCTCCCAGTGCGAGATTTCAAAATGCGAGCGCTCCCGGCAAGGGGACGTGGCTTCATTAAAATAGGCGTGGCCTCATTAAAATAGGCGTGGCCTCATCTGAAAAGACTACCTTACACACCAGTTTTTGACCTTGCACCAACAGATCATGGCCACCACAGGAAAAAAAAATAAGATTTTACTTACCGATAAATCTATTTCTCGTAGTCCGTAGTGGATGCTGGGGACTCCGTCAGGACCATGGGGAATAGCGGCTCCGCAGGAGACAGGGCACAAAAGCAAGCTTTTAGGATCACATGGTGTGTACTGGCTCCTCCCCCTATGACCCTCCTCCAAGCCTCAGTTAGGTACTGTGCCCGGACGAGCGTACACAATAAGGAAGGATCTTGAATCCCGGGTAAGACCCAAACCAGCCACACCAATCACACCGTACAACTTGTGATCTGAACCCAGTTAACAGTATGATAACAATGAAGTAGCCTCTAAAAAAGATGGCTCACAACAATAATAACCCGATTTTTGTAACAATAACTATGTACAAGTAATGCAGACAATCCGCACTTGGGATGGGCGCCCAGCATCCACTACGGACTACGAGAAATAGATTTATCGGTAAGTAAAATCTTATTTTCTCTAACGTCCTAGTGGATGCTGGGGACTCCGTCAGGACCATGGGGATTATACCAAAGCTCCCAAACGGGCGGGAGAGTGCGGGTGACTCTGCAGCACCGAATGAGAGAACTCCAGGTCCTCCTCAGCCAGGGTATCAAATTTGTAGAATTTTACAAACGTGTTCCCCCCTGACCACGTAGCTGCTCGGCAAAATTTTAAAGCCGAGACCCCCTCGGGCATCCGCCCAAGATGAGCCCACCTTCCTTGTGGAATGGGCATTGACAGATTTTGGCTGTGGCAGGCCTGCCACAGACTGTGCAAGCTGAATTGTACTACAAATCCAACGAGCAATAGTCTGCTTAGAAGCAGGAGCACCCATCTTTTGGGGTGCATACAATATAAACAGCAAGTCAGACTTTCTGACTCCAGCCGTCCTGGAAATATATATATATCTATTTTTAGGGCCCCGACAACGTCTAGCAACTTGGAGTCCTCCAAGTCCCTAGTAGCCGCAGGCACCACAATATGTTGTTTCAGGCGAAACGCTGACACCACCTTAGGAAGAAACTGGGGACGAGTCCGCAGTTCTGCCCTGTCCGAATGGAAAAACAAATATGAGCTTTTTTTAAGACAAAGCCCCCAATTCTGACAATCGCCTGGCCGAGGCCAGGGCCACAACATGGTCCCTTTCCATGTGAGATATTTCAAATCCACAGATTTGATCTGTTCAAACCAATATGATTTGAGGAATCCCAACACTACGTTGAGATCCCACGGTGCCACTGGAGGCACACAAGGGGCTGTATATGCAATACTCCCTTGATAAACGTCTGGACTTCAGGAACTGAAGCCAATTTTTTCTGGAAGAAAATCTACAGGGCCGAAACTTGAACCTTAATGGACCCCAATTTGAGGCTCATAGACACTCCTGTTTTCAGGAAGTGCAGAAATCGACCTAGTTGAAATTTTTTCGTGGGGCCTTCCTGGCCTCACCCACGCAACCTATTTTCACCACATGTGGTGATAACGTTGTGCGGTCACCTCCTTCCTGGCTTTGACCAGGGTAGGTATGACCTCTTCCGGAATGCCTTTTCCCTTAGGATCCGGTGTTCAACCGCCATGCCGTCAAACGCAGTCGCGGTAAGTCTTGGAACAGACAAGGTCCCTGCTGGAGCAGGTCCTTTCTTAGAGGCAGATGCCACGGTTCCTCTTGGAACAGACATGGTTCTTGCTGAAAGCAAATCCCATCTTAGCTCCCGAGGCCATTAGTCCTCTGTGAGCATCTCTTGAAGTTCCGGGTACCAAGTCCCTCTTGGCCAATCCGGAGCCACGAGTATAGTTCTTACTCCTCTACGTCTTATAATTCTCAATACCTTGGTTATGAGAAGCAGAAGAGGGAACACATACACCGACTGTTACACCCACGGTGTTACCAGGACGTCCACAGCTATCGCCTGAAGGTCTCGTGACCTGGCGCAATACCTGTCCCGTTTTTTGTTCGGGCGGGACGCCATCATTTCCACCTTTGGTCTTTCCCAACGGTTCACAATCATGCGGAAAACTTCCCGATGAAGTTCCCACTCTCCCGGGTGGAGGTCGTGCCTGCTGAGGAAGTCTGCTTCCCAGTCGTCCACTCCCGGAATGAACACTGCTGACAGTGCTATCACATGATTTTCCGTCTAGCGAAAAATCCTTGCAGTTTTGACCACTGCCCTCCTGCTTCTTGTGCCGCCCTATCTGTTTACGTGGGCGACTGCCGTGATGTTATCCCACTGGATCAATACCGGCTGACCTTGAAGCAGAGGCCTTGCTAAGCTTATAGCATTACAAATTTGCTCTTAGCTCCAGTATATTTATGTGGAGAGAATTCTCCAGACTTGATCACACTCCCTGGAAATTTTTTCCCTGTGTGACTGCTCCCCAGCCTCTCAGGCTGGCCTCCGTGGTTACCAGCATCCAATCCTGAATGCCGAATCTGCGGCCCTCTAGAAGATGAGCACTCTGTAATCACCACAGGAGAGACACCCTTGTCCTTGGATATAGGGTTATCCGCTGATGCATCTGAAGATGCGATCCGGACCATTTGTCCAGCAGATCCCACTAAAGAGTTCTTGTGTGAAATCTGCCGAATGGAAGCGCTTCGTAATAAGCCACCATTTTTTACCAGGACTCTTGTGCAATGATGCACTGACACTTTTCCTGGTTTTAGGAGGATCCCGATTAGCTCGGATAACTCCCTGGCTTTCTCCTCTGGGAGAAACACCCTTTTCCTGGACTGTGTCCAGAATCATCCCTAGGACCAGCAGACGTGTCGTCGGAACAACTGCGGTTTTGGAATATTTAGAATCTACCCGTGCTGTCGTAGAACTACTTGAGATAGTGCTACTCCGACCTCCAACTGTTCTCTGGACCTTGTTCTTATCAGGAGGTCGTCCATTTTCTTTGAAGACGAATCCTCATTTCGGTCATTACCTTGGTAAAGACCCGGGGTGCCTTGGACACTCCAACGGCATCGTCTGAAACTGATAGTGACAGTTCTGTACCACGAACCTGAGGTACCCTTGGTGAGAAAAGCAAATTTTGGGACATGGAGGTAAGCATCCCTGATGTCCCGGGACACCATATAGTCCCCTTGTTCCCAGTTCGCTATCACTGCTCTGAGTGACTCCATCTGGATTTGAACCCTTGTAAGTGTTCAAATTTTTCAGATTTAGAATCGGTCTCACCTAGCCTTCTGGCTTCAGTACCACCCTATAGTGTGGAACAATACCCCTTTCCTTGTTGTAGGAGGGGTAATTTTATTATCACCTGCTGGGAATACAGCTTGTGAATTGTTTTCAATACTGCCTCCCTGTCGGAGGGGGACATTGGTACAGCAGACTACAGGAACCTGCGAGGGGGGAAACGCCTCGACATTCCAATCTGTGCCCCTTTGATACTACTTGTAGGATCCAGGGGTCCTGTACGGTCCCAGCGTCATGCTGAGAACTTAGTAGAAGCGGTGGAGGGCTTCTGTTACTGGGAATGGACTGCCTGCTGCAGTCTTCTTCCCTTTCCTCTATCCCTGGGCAGATATCTTATAGTCAATAAAATACTGTCCCTGTCAAGGGTATCAATATTTTTAGTCAGGGAATCCGACCAAGCCACCTCAGCTCTGCACATCCAGGCTGAGGCGATCGCTGGTCACAGTATAACACCAGCATGTGTGTGTATACTTTTTAGGATATTTTTCTGATAAGCATGTGAGCGCCTTATCCACCCTGAGGGGTGTTTCCCAATGCGCCTTAACTTCTGGCGGGAAAGGGTATACCGCCAATAATTTTCTATCGGGGGAAACCCACGCATCATCACACACTTCATTTAATTTATCTGATTCAGGAAAAACTACAGGTAGTTTTTTCACCTCACACATAATACCCTTCTTTGTGGTACTTGGAGTATCAGAAATATGTAACACCTCCTTCATTGCCCTTAACGTGTGGCCCTAAAGGAAAATACGTTTGTTTCTTCACCGTCGACACTGAAATCAGTGTCCGTGTCTGGGTCTATGTCGACCGACTGAGGTAAATGGGCGTTTTTACAAGCCCCTGATGGTGTCTGAGACGCCTGGACCGGTACTAATTTGTTCGCCGGCCGTCTCATGTCGTCAACCCACTTGCAGCGTGTTGACCTTATCACGTAATTCCATAAGTAAGCCATCCATTCCGGTGTCGACTCCCTAGAGAGTGACATCACCATTACAGGCAATTTGCTCCGCCTCCTCACCAACATTTTCCTCATACATGTCGACACACACGTACCGACATACAGCACACACATAGGGAATGCTCTGATAGAGGACAGGACCCACTAGCCCTTTGGGGAGACAGAGGGAGAGTTTGCCAGCACACACCAAAATGCTATAATTATACAGGGACAACCCTTATATAAGTGTTCCTCCCATATAGCATTTAATATATATGTATATCGCCAAATCAGTGCCCCCCCTCTCTGTTTTAACCCTGTTTCTGTAGTGCAGTGCAGGGGAGAGCCTGGGAGCCTTCCCCTCAGCCTTTCTGTGAGGGAAAATGGCGCTGTGTGCTGAGGAGAATAGGCCCCGCCCCCTTTTCTGCGGGCTTCTTCTCCGGAGATTGTGAAGTCTGGCAGGGGTTAAATACATCCATATAGCCTCAAGGGCTATATGTGATGTATTTTTCGCCATACAGGTATTCTACATTGCTGCCAGGGCGCCCCCCCCCGCGCCCTGCACCCTCCGTGATCGCTGTGGGAAGTGTGCTGACAGACAATGGCGCACAGCTGCAGTGCTGTGCGCTACCTGAGGAAGACTGAAAAGTCTTCTGCCGCCTGGTTCCGGACCTCTTCAATCTTCAGCATCTGCAAGGGGGTCGGCGGCGCGGCTCCGGGACGAACCCCAGGGCGAGACCTGTGTTCCGACTCCCTCTGAAGCTAATGGTGTCCAGTAGCCTAAGAATCCAATCCATCCTGCACGCAGGTGAGTTGAAATTCTCTCCCCTAAGTCCCTCGATGCAGTGAGCCTGTTGCCAGCAGGACTCACTGAAAATAAAGAACCTAAAAACTTTTTCTAAGCAACTCTTTAAGAGAGCCACCTAGATTGCACCCTTCTCGGACGGGCACAAAAACCTAACTGAGGCTTGGAGGAGGGTCATAGGGGGAGGAGCCAGTACACACCATGTGATCCTAAAAGCTTGCTTTTGTGCCCTGTCTCCTGCGGAGCCGCTATTCCCCATGGTCCTGACGGAGTCCCCAGCATCCACTAGGACGTTAGAGAAATATATATATATATTATGCCATACACCGCAATGCCCTTGATACATTAAATCCCCATTTTACGCATTACGCAGGAAAGTGTCCCCATTTTACGCATTACGACAGGCAAGTGTCCCCATTTTACACATTACGGCAGGCAAGAGTCCCCATTTTACACATTACGGCAGGCAAGAGTCCCCATTTTACACATTACGGCAGGCAAGAGTCCCCATTTTACACATTACGGCAGGCAAGAGTCCCCATTTTACACATTACGGCAGGCAAGAGTCCCCATTTTACACAGTGCGACAGGCAAGAGTCCCTATTTTACACAGTGCGGCAGGCAAGAGTCCCCATTTTACACAGTACGACAGGCAAGAGTCCCCATTTTACACAGTGCGACAGGCAAGAGTCCCCATTTTACACAGTGCGACAGGCAAGAGTCCCCATTTTACAAGGTACGGCAGGCAAGAGTCCCCATTTTACACAGTACGGCAGGCAAGAGTCCCCATTTTACACTGTACGGCAGGCAAGAGTCCCCATTTTACACAGTACGGCAGGCAAGAGTCTCCATTTTACACATTACGGCAGGCAAGAGTCCACATTTTACACAGTGCAGCAGGCAAGAGTTCCATTTTACACAGTACGGCAGGCAAGAGTCCCCATTTTACACATTACGGCAGGCAAGTGTCAAGTGGGGGGGGGAGGGGGGGGGAGAGGGACTAACATTTGCAGAGGTTCTTCCCGCTCTTCGGGCCACCTCTACCTCCTCGCGCCGGCCGCCTCCTCCTTCTAATAGCTTGGCTCCCCCTCCTCTTGTTATCAGTACTACGCTCTGGGGCGGAGTTTCACGGAATTACGCAATTGCGTCGTGGCGTCACGACGCAACCATGTCATTCCGCGAAACTCCGCCCCCCGAGCAGGAGTACTCGGGAAGAGGGAGAAGGGGGTAACAAGGACCCGCAAAGTGCCGCGGCGGGCGCCCCGTACAGTTGCACGGCTCGCCCACCCCAAGAAACGGCACTGTGGCTGGTTGATGTGAAAATCGTAAACCACTGTTGGGAGAAATTACATGAGCATGAAGCACTGCTCTAACCTCATGAAACACCAGGTAAGGAGGTCGGCAAGAGAGAGCTCCAAGTTCCGACACCCGTCTGGCCGAAGCCATAGCCAGGAGAAGGACCACTTTCCAGGTGAGATATTTAATCTCCACTGACTCAAGAGGCTCAAACAACGGAGACTGTAGAAAAGAGAGGACCAGGTTTAGGTCAAACAGAGCCGTCGGAGGTCGAAAGGGTGGTTGGATTTGGAGAAACCCCTTGAAAAAAGGTCTGAACCTCCGGAAGCAAAGCCAATTTTTTCTGGAAGAAAACCGAAAGAGCAGAGACCTGAACCTTCAGAGAACCAAGTCTCAGTCCGGCAGAGAAACCTGCCTGCAGAAAAAGGAGAAGGCGGGCTAATAGAAACAAAAATGTAGGAGACAACCCCCGTCGTTCACACCAGGCCACATAGGCCTTCCATATGCGGTAGACGATGTGACAGACTTCAGAGCCTGAAACAGGGTAGGTATAACTGTAAGAGGAATCCCTTTCCGCCTCAAGATGGCCTTCTCAAGAGCCACGCCGTCAAACGTAGCCTGCGTAAGTCTGGATAAAGAAAATGACCCTGTTGTAGTAGATCATCTCGGATTGGTAGGGGCCAAGGCTCCACTATTGACAGAAGGTGGAGCCCTGAGTACCAAGCCCCGCGTGGCCAATCCGGAGCCACTAGGAGGACCAGTGCGTATTCACTCTTTATACGTTGCAGAACCCGAGGCAGCAACGGGAAAGGAGGAAGAGATAAATGAACTGGAAGTCCCAAGGAGCCGTTGCTTCATAGAGCAGGAAAGAGGCAGCTGGTGGTTTAGGCGGGATGCCATGAGGTCGATCTGGGGATGGCCCCACCGTTGGACCAGCTGAAGAAACACTTGAGGATTGAGAGTCCACTGTCCTGGGTGCATATTTTGGCGGCTGAGATAATCGGCCTCCCAATTTTCCACCCGTGGAATGAAGATTGCCGACATGGCCAGAGCGTATTCCTCTGCCCAGAGTAGGATATTGGTGACCTCTCTCATCGCCGCACGGCTGCGAGTGCCGATGTATGCCACTGTCGTGGCGTTCTCGGACTGAACTCCGACGGCCCGACTCTGGAGCAAGTGATCTGCCTCAAGCAGGGCGTTGTATACTGCTCGCGTTGTACACTGCTCGCAATTCGAGTATGTTTATCGGGAGAGTGGATTCTAGGGATGACCAGCGCCCCTGAAACTGGTGTTCCAGGGTCCAAACCCTGAACCGTTTCCCTTCAAACAGATGAGTCGAATTTTAGCCACCAAAGAAGAGACAACCTTGCCTCACCCTCTGATGAAGAAACAAATGAGACCCGGACCACTGATGTAGGAGACACAGCTGGAGAGGCCTTGAGTGGAACTTCGTATGGAAGGGCCTCGAACGCCGCCACCATCTTCTCAAGGAGACGTATACACAGATACCCGACGGTGGTGAAGTACCAACATCACCAACGTCTGAAAAGATCTTGTCCTAAGGAAGAAATACCTTCTGACGTATAGGATCATCCCCAGGAACAGTAACCGTTGTGTGGGGCATAAGTGAGACTTTGGGAAGTTCAGGATCCATCCATGCTGAATCAGAAGGTCTTGGGTTATCCGGATATTTTGAAGCAACTGGTCTGCGGAGTGGGCCCAGATAGGGGACAATCGTCACACCCTGCATGCGAAGAAGGGCCGTCATGATGGCCATGATCTTTGTGAACACTCTGGGGGCTGAAGAGAGACCGAATGGAAGGGCCTGGAAGTGGGAGTGAGTGTCCCTTATAGCGAACCGGATGATGTGGAGGCCAAATGGGAACATATAAATAAGCGTTCTTGATGTCCAAGGACGCCATGAACTCGTTCTGCCCCAAACCTGCAATTACCGATTGAAGGGACTCCATTCTGAATCTGAACACTCTCAAGAAAGGATTGAGATCCTTTAAGTTCAGAATCAGTCTGGCTGAACCCTCTGGCTTCAGCACGAGAAAAAGGCTGGAGTAGTAGCCCTGTTTCTGTAGATGCGGAAAGGAGTCTTTGGACAGCATTCCGTGAGGCGACACTCCTGTCGTCGGAAGCTGGCAAACCCATGGTGAAGAAACGCTGAGGCGGTTGATGTTGAATATCGATTTTGTACCCGTGGTGATGAGATTTCAAACCCAGGCATCTTGGCAGGATGTTGCCCAGATGTCTTTGAAGTCCAGATGAGCTCCCACTCTGGGGTCCCCCAGGTGAGAGGGAAGCCCGTCATGCACTGGGCTTAGTGGCAGACTTACCATCCTGCTGGCTGAGACTGTGGAACCTCTGCCTCGAGAGCCACGGGTGACTGAAGCATCTCCCCGGGAATGGCCTCTAAACTTGGAAAGGACACGAAAGGCACCGAATAAGTCCTGCGAGGAGCTGGAGCAGCAGTAGGGAGATAAGTCAACTTACCCCCAGTGGCTTGAGAAATCAAAATGACAAGTTCCGTACCGAACAGGACCTCTCCTGTTAAAGGTAACGCCTCCACTGGCCTCTTAGATTCAGCATCCGCTTGCCACTGTCGTAGCCAGAGAGCTCTGTGAGCCGAGATAGGCAGGGCGGAAATTCTGGCTCCGAGGGTACAGATGTCCTTGGAGGCCTCACAAAAGATACAACGCTGATTCGCAAATATGTTCAGCAAGAGGTATTAGCTGTTCAGAAGGTAAATCCTCACCCAAACCTGAGGACAGTTGGTCTGTCCAGGTTTCCATAGCTTTGTTGACCCAACAACCTACTGTACCTGCGCCGGGCGATTTAAAACTCCCACTGCTGAGAGTCTCCTTTCTAATGGTACCCTCAACGAGGTGGCCCCCGGAACCGGCAAACCCGGCTTCTTGGACAGACGAGACACTATGGGAGGGTTCTCAAATAGCTTTCTGCTATCTGCAGAAAAAGGGTTACCTGAAATTTTGTATCCGGATGTTTCCAGGCTGTAGTTAGGAGCCCCTCCAGCTCCTCCGAAACCGGAAAAGTAGACGTCACCCTTTTGGTTGGTGCCGAACAATGAGGGACGTGAAGTACCGTGATCCGGCTCTTCAACCTTCAACACCAGACAAAGAGCTGTAATAAGTGCCTGAATACCTTGAGAGACAGGTTCCTCTGAAACATGTTCGTCACCTGAGTCTTGTACGTACTCCCCCCCTCTAAGAGAGGCATGACTTCAGAGTCCTGTAAAACTGATGTTAGCCACCTCCTTTTTGAATCCTGTGGAGGGGTTAATAAGGACGGATCATGGCATTGGAGAGCCCTTCAAAGGATCTTGCCAAGCTGTTGAGATCTGGAAGCTTCTCTATCCTGTCGAGAATCTACCAGTTCTTTGGTTAACAGTGACATCACATCAGTAAGCTGAGTAGTCCAAACAGGAGCTTCCTGCAGCTGCGGTGAGGGCTGAGCAGTTAGCTCAGACTCACAGTCCTCACATAACAGGGAATTCTTTGACTGTCCCTGTGTGAACTTCGCAGCACACTTTTTACAACTGAAAATCATCTGTGCTGCTTTGGAGACACACACACACACACACACACACACACACACACACAATTAATGACAAGAAAAAGTGTGAGACAAAGACCGAAAAGGGAATAATATGGGAGGGCAGTCCCACCCGCCCTATATGCACTGTACTGCTAAGATAGTAAAACTGGTGCCTTACATTTTCCCCTTTCTGTCCACTAAACACCCCACCGAACTGCACACAGTGCCTGGGTTGTTGATCGCTGGAAAGCTCAGCTGCTGTCTGCAGCATCTCAGCCTTGAAGATTGCTGCAAAATGGCCGCCAGCGTGTGTGCACTGTGTGTGAAACGCTGGGGCCACCGAGAACTCAGAGCTCAAGCCGGGATTAAGCTTCGCCTCCTGCCTATTTTAAACATAATGGCGCTAGCAGTTACACCGCTAACGGAGCGATCTGCACCACACTTATACTTACTGCTGCCGTGCTGGCCAGTGGTGGTGCGGCTGAGGAGGTGACGCGTGCCGCAAGCAGCGGAGTCCAGTCATCCTACCAGAAAGCTAACGTCTCTGCAGCCGGGGATCCCATCGCGTAGCCGCAAGCAGCTGCAATGGTGACCCCGCCGGCAGCTCCAATGATGCAGACAGGCAGAGGCAGAAGCTGCCTGTCTGGTCCTCAATATACTGTAAATCTCTTTAAAAAAATTTAAGTAAACATAAAATAAAAAAATCCAGGAAGAAACCCAAGAGTGACCAGCTCCCTTGGGCACATTAAAAAGACTGGCTTGGAGGGAAGACATAGTAGGGGAGGAGCTAGTCACATTGCTAATATTTAAAGTGCCAGCTCCCAGTTGCTACCTACTACAGGTTGAGTATCCCTTATCCAAAATGCTTGGGACCAGAGGTATTTTGGATATGGGATTTTTCCGTATTTTGGAATAATTGCATACCATAATGAGATATCATGGTGATGGGACCCAAGTCTAAGCACAGAATGCATTTGTTTCATATACACCTTATACACACAGCCTGAAGGTAATTTTAGCCAATATTTTTTATAACTTTTTGCATTAAACAAAGTGTGTCTACATTCACACAATTCATTTATGTTTCATATACACCTTATATACACAGACTGAAGGTCATTTAATACAGTATTATTAATAACTTTGTGTATTAAACAAAGTTTGTGTACATTGAGCCATCAGAAAACAAAGGTTTCACTATCTCACTCTCACTCAAAAAAGTCCGTATTTCGGAATATTCCGTATTTCGGAATATTTGGATATGGGATACTCAACCTGTATATCCCCACTATAACTGCTCTCCAGTGTCTCCTAGTGGATGAAGGAGAAAGAGGATGACTAATGGCACTGTGTAAATGACAGGGAGGAGACAGATTCGGCGGTATTCTAATGGTGTAAAACAAATATGATAAATAAGTGATTCCTGGCACTGTAGTTCTGGGTACAAGACAAGTCAGTTACTACACAAGTTAAAAACACACATTTAGAACAGCACTATCCAAGTGATGGTTGGAAACATTGCTATTATCATGTGAAGCCGAGCACAGGGCACAGTATGGTGGGGATGGGGCTTAGTCCATATAAGGTCAGCATGATGCTAGATTTCTCCATCATCACCATAAAACACCATGATATAGCTATATATAAATATATATATATATACCTCTTTCCCACTGAATCAAAAACTATCACCGGCACACATTACCTCTTGTGTCAGCCTCCGTGTGAAGAACGGGTTCAAGTATTTGGCGTCCAACCACATGAATCCTTTCAGGTTGTGCTGCTTGATGTAATGAGCTTCATACTCTTCCTCTGTCAGCTCTGACAAGTGTTCAGATTCTATTGTATTCCCCTGAAAGCAGCACATTGAGCAATAACTAAGACAGACAGAAAGAATAGCACCACTCTCCACAGTGTAACACTTAGTCATGACTGAAAGCTCTTATGTAAAATAAAGTTGTGTCCTCATACACCTGAAATACATAAGCCATGTGGTGCAAGTGAGACGCGCCAAGTGCTGTAGTGTCTTTTTCATACAAATGTGCAACTTTGTCGCAAGCAGATGTGATCAAATCTCATTATGACATTGCACTAATTAATGTAATGTGCGACACTTGTGTGCGACTGAGTGAATCTGCATGCGCTTCAACACAGACAAGTGTAATGCGCTTCAACACAGACAAGTGTACGGTAATGCACTGTGGTAACAAGAACATAAATTACACCTACCTACTAAATGGGGTAAAATTAGTGGATTCTGTACTGGAAAAGGACTTAGGTGTCCTCATAGATAGCAAGCTAAGCAGTAGTACCCAAAGTAGGACTGCAGCAAAGAAGGCTAATAAGATATTAGCATGCATAAAACGGGGTATTGATGCTAGGGACGAGAGTATTATACTCCCGTTATATAAATCACTAGTGAGGCCACACCTTGAATACTGTGTACAATTCTGGGCACCGTACTACAAAAAGGATATCCAGGAGCTTGAAAAGGTACAGAGGAGGGCGACCAAACTAATTAAGGGCATGGAGACGATGGAATACAAGGAAAGGCTTGAAAGACTAGGCATGTTTACATTGGATAACAGAAAAAGAAAAGAGAAGCGCTCATATGTTCATAATGGATACTTAATTGATCTGTACAGAGCCGGTATATTAATAAAGTAGAAATTTATTAAGTAGCAATTACACCAATTGTAATGTGACTGGTTAACGTAATAAAATAAAGTGAAGTAAAATAACGTGCTGGCCAGCAGTTTTCAATTAACACATATAATTCTAAAAGGTCCCTGTTTGGGGACCTGAAATGATAGTGTCAGCGTATAATGAACTATGATAATAAATATTCCTTAAATGACAATGTTCCACTAGATGAAATTGTCCTGGGAAGACATCAGCGTATTGTTACTTTGTAACAGTCAGAGAGTAACTGTAGTACGCTGGAATGATAAAGGTGTAATAGCAGAAAGCAGCTTATAACAATTGAGTCCGATTACCTCCCTGTTAGAAAATGCGGTGTGGTCCTACCCCCGGTAACCGAGCGTCCCCGGTTAGGATGTTGCACGGGGGGTGCCTTTTTGTGTCACCGACTGTGGCTTCCTTCACGAGTGTAGGGGGAAATGGTGCATCGGACTTCCGAAGCTGGAGCCTGCTTCGGCAATAGTGCCGCTGTTGCTGGTAACTGGCCACGGGTTAGGTCGTTTTTGTGTTCCCGTGTCTGCTCCCGCTGTGCTGAACAATACACCTGTGGCTAGATGATGAACACTGCTGCAGCTTCAAGAAGATGGGCGGAGACTGACGCGTTTCGTCACGGAGTCACGTGACTTTTTCAAAGTCACGTGACTCCGTGACGAAACGCGTCAGTCTCCGCCCATCTTCTTGAAGCTGCAGCAGTGTTCATCATCTAGCCACAGGTGTATTGTTCAGCACAGCGGGAGCAGACACGGGAACACAAAAACGACCTAACCCGTGGCCAGTTACCAGCAACAGCGGCACTATTGCCGAAGCAGGCTCCAGCTTCGGAAGTCCGATGCACCATTTCCCCCTACACTCGTGAAGGAAGCCACAGTCGGTGACACAAAAAGGCACCCCCCGTGCAACATCCTAATCGGGGACGCTCGGTTACCGGGGGTAGGACCACACCGCATTTTCTAACAGGGAGGTAATCGGACTCAATTGTTATAAGCTGCTTTCTGCTATTACACCTTTATCATTCCAGCGTACTACAGTTACTCTCTGACTGTTACAAAGTAACAATACGCTGATGTCTTCCCAGGACAATTTCATCTAGTGGAACATTGTCATTTAAGGAATATTTATTATCATAGTTCATTATACGCTGACACTATCATTTCAGGTCCCCAAACAGGGACCTTTTAGAATTATATGTGTTAATTGAAAACTGCTGGCCAGCACGTTATTTTACTTCACTTTATTTTATTACGTTAACCAGTCACATTACAATTGGTGTAATTGCTACTTAATAAATTTCTACTTTATTAATATACCGGCTCTGTACAGATCAATTAAGTATCCATTATGAACATATGAGCGCTTCTCTTTTCTTTTTCTGTTATTCTTGCATATTTAGGGGTCCATACAGCCCCTTTGAGTACAGCGAACGTTGGTTCTGATGGATACTTTATAGATTATTCTCAGTGGTCAGTCACAGACACAGGCGCTTCGTTTTTTCTTTTTAGTATGTTTACATTGGAAAAGCGGAGACTAAGAGGGGATATGATCAACATCTACAAATATATAAGGGGACAATACACAGAGCTTGCGCGGGACCTGTTTTTGGTTAGATCAACACAGAGGACTCGTGGACACTCGCTCAGGTTAGAGGAGAGGAGATTCCGCACAATACGGCGTAAAGGCTTTTTCACGGTAAGGACAATACATGTTTGGAATTCCCTGCCCGAGGGAGTTGTAATGGCGGAATCTGTCAACACCTTTAAGAATGGGTTAGATAAATTCCTAATGGATAAGGATATCCAGGGGTATGGCGCATAGTCATGCATTATAGTTACTATAAATAGGGATAAAATGTAACGGCTGACAGCAGCATCAGTCAGAAATTTTAGTCAAATCATCATGCATAGGAGACCAGAAATAGGTTGAACTCGATGGACAATTGTCTTTTTTCAACCTCAGATACTATGTTACGAAGTGCTACGGAATATGGCATGATAAAAAGCCACAGTCACTGCATCGTAACACTGTGTATACAGATTCAGACCCTGTCACACAAAAATATATAAGTATTGCATATCAAAATGAATTAGTGCATTCTTGTGAAGTGGTTTTGCAGCATCCGATTGTGACTAATACCCCTTTTTCACTAGCTCTAAAAACACGGGTAAATGCGCGGGGGCGCGCATTTACCCGTGTTTTTTTCTAGTGGAAACGGCCGCCCCTGCAAATTCCCGGATCAAGTGATCCGGGAATCCTACCCGGGTAGTTCACCGGGTTGAACACGTGTTCAACCCGGTAAGCTGTGTAGTGTAAACGGAACCCGTGTTGATGCGACACGGCTCCCTTTCACAGTGTATGGAAGGGCGGCGCTGGGAGATCATGTGAACTCCCAGCGCCACCCCTGCCGCGTCACCAACCCGGCAATATGCCGTGTTGGTGAGCGCAGTGTAGAAGGGGGCTCTAGCACGGGTCGCAGTCGTGTCACGCTCCCGGCTGCGACCTGTGCTAGATAGTGGAAAAGGGGTATTAGATGCACATTCCAGTGAAACAGATCCTCAGCACAAGCCGAGTCGCTCAGGACCTGGTGCACCAAGAAGGGATGTTTGGCATGACTAGAGCAATAGTGTATAAGAACAAATCTGTGGTCCCTATGTCCCTGACCAGTTCATATCAGATAACTGTACAGTTTTATAACACTTGTTACACAAACCTTTCTATTCAATGGACATACATTTATATCTCCATACACCTAGCATGTGTGAAAATGCATTATATCAGGCATGATGGGGAGGTTTTCATCCGAGCATATGATGAAAGAGCAAGAACAGATACACACTGGCGTCTGCTGAACTAGTTGATAAGCTGGAAACAGCAGTATTTATTTTTTTATTAAATCTGTGAATTCCGTTTCCTTACAGTAAAAAGAGAGAAGCGGTTAAACCAGTGGAGTGCATGCATCTGCCATCAGTCTAGACACCGGAGTCTGAGTAACTGAGACCTGAACAGAAGTAACGGACACACTATGCTTCCCTAACTGAGGCTTAGCTCCCCAACTCCAACGGTTTTTGACCACTAAGAGCTGCAAGATGTGTTTGTGAAGAGTAAGGCAATGCCCCATCTAACCTACCTCTTTAGTAACACTGCAATTTAGTGTCAGGGTTAGGACTGAATAATGCATTTCAGTTATTTAGGGGGAGATGTACTAAGCAGTGATACAAGTGGAAAAGTGAGCCAGTGGAGAAGTTGCCCACGGCAACCAATCAGCTGTTCTGTATACATTTATAGTATGCAAATGCTAAATGTTACGTCAATGCTGATTGGTTGCCTTGAGCAACTTCTGCAATGGCTCACTTCTCCACTTTTCTCTCTGCTTAGTACATCTCCCCTTAAGTATAATACTATACAGTTAGGGGAGATTGGAAGATTATGCAACAGAACACAGACTGAATTTTAACAATATTCCTAACGTGACACAAGTGATGGAAGTGAAGCTTAGTCAGTGTTACAGTGAATACATGGGTCTTCAACCTGCTTCCCTCCATCTGCTGTGGAACTACACGTCCCAGCATGTCCTGCCACAGTTCTGCTGTTAAAGCATGCTAAATCTGAGGCAGGGCATGCTGGGATGTGTAGTTTCACAGCAGCTGGAGGGAGGCAGGTTGAAGCCCCACGCTGTATGAGATAGCTTTGTAGTATGTTATGGCAGCATGCTTCAGCTCCGCACTGGACCTCACAACTAATCCTCCTGTACCATGTAAAAGCAACGCACCATTTTCTCTGTCTTGCTGAGATTCACGTCTTTCTTGCTCTTTCTGCGAGCCTTGGAGTCCTCAATGTCAATCAGCCTAATAAGTGGCATGGTGCCCCCTCCCATGAGGAGGATTGTGAACAGCACTATGATAATAGTGGTGGTACCGATAAGCTGACGCTTCTCAATAGGTTCCAGCTCCAAGTGAAGGCTCAATGCATAAGGAATGGCTCCTCGTAAGCCTGTGAGAACAGATGGTGATACGTTACAAATATTTGTGGGCTCTCACCTTACTCAGATATACAGTATATAGGCACTATATTCACATTATTACACATGCAACTGTCTGAAGTGTGGTGCTAATTATTATACATAACATATATTCTAATCCAGGCCTGGCCAACCTGTGGCTCTCCAGCTGTTGTACAACTATATATCCCAGCATGCCCTGCCAGAGTTTTAGCATTCCCTAATAGCAAAACTGTGGCAAGGCATGCTGGGACATGTAGTTTCCCAACAGCTGGAGAGCCACAGGTTGGCCAGGCCTGTTCTAATCCCTACTCCATCACGGTGACACTTACTATAATGCTTGCCATGTTTAGGGACTGACACGTATTATTACACCTTGCTCCATGACAGGCCTGACACTGATTATTACACAGAAAAAGTTTATACTGTGTGGTATATGCAATACCAATACATGCATTATTCTGTACATTTGTACCACCAGGGAATTGATGTAGCTAGAAATATGGTAGGTGAACACACTTACCACTAAACCACATAATAAACATCATTTTTGGGTTGATTTTGTGATCCCGAAAGAAGTTGATCAGATAAGAGAGAGGAAATATATTAACTGCTCTACCCAACAGCACCAGCACCTGTATCGAAAAGAAAAGACAGTCTGTGGGAACAGCTAGAGACAATCATCAAGAGATATATTCTATTACATTTTTATATTTTACTATATTTACAAGGAAAAAATAGAAAATTCATTAGTTGTACTCTGTGAAAACTGTACAGACTTACTGTAGCATCTAAATGTGTTTTGATTAACTTCATCTACTTTTCTAAGATCCAAAATGAAGCTTATCGGCAAATAGCAGGTCCTTATTCATATAATGACACCAGGTACTCTGGGCCTACTAGCTGCCCTTGGACGTTGATAACACAGGTCAAGGAACAATAGTCATGAACAACCCCAAACTTTTATAGTATATTTTTCTCACATCTCTTATATTTTTATAAAGTTTTTAAAATAATTAAATCTAACTAAATTATATTTTAACCAACAAAAGACACCTACATTACTTAATGTTTTCCCCATAAATCCATATATTGTAAAGCCCCGTACACACGGGGAGAGATGTGTGCTGAGTGATCTATCACAGACCACTCAGCACACATCTCTCCCCCGCACAGCACACAGAGCGAGCGGGGGAGGGGGGCTCATTTCACCCAGCAGTGAAATGAGCGACCTGCTAGGTTGTGCCAATCTAGTACCAGAGATAACGACGCGCGGGGCCACGCATCGCTATCGGTGTGGGGCATACACACAGAGAGATCCGTGCTTAACTTCTAAGCAATCTAGTCAGATTGCTTAGAATTTAAGCACGGATCTCTCCGTGTGTACCCACCTTTAGTTACTATTACAAGCTAGGTGACTGTGAAAACCTTAATTTGTAGGTATTATAAGTACATTATAGTTAATTTTGTTACAATCATGTACTAACTGGGGCCTTTGGTTCTATTGCGATCAGAGGCATTTGTATGTCCTCCCCATGTCTGCATGGGCATCTTCCCACAATGTGTATACTTTTATAGTATGACATAGAGGGGGAAGGGGGGGAAGTGCTGATTGAGCAGCTACCACTGTTTGTCTACTTTTATAGTATGCAAATTATAAATGTTACGTCAACTTCTCCACTTTCATCACTGCTTAGTACATCTCCCACTTTAAGGGGCAGATGTATTAACCTGGAGAAGGATTAAGGAAGTCATAAACCAGTGATATGTGCAAGGGGATAAAGGCAGCAGCCAATCAGCTCCAATATGTAAATTAACAGTTAGGATCTGATTGGCTGGTGACTTTATCACCCTGCACATATCAATGGTTTATCACTTCCTTATGCCTTCTCCAGCTTAATACATCTGCCCCTAAATTAGCTATGGTAACAACTGATCACAGTGTGACGTGTACATGTGTGTGTGTGGAGTGATCATAGTGTATGGTAGAGAATTTAGAGCACAAGGTCCGCTGCGGTAAGGAGTCATGTGAAAGATTCTCTGTATAGTCCTTTTCTCTCCCTATCTGGGATCTGGTCAGGCTCCTGGCGTTCCGGATACCAGAAGTCGGAATACCGATGATGGAATCCTGACACTGCTCGGATTCCGACATGGATCGCAATGCCGGTGCTGGAATCCCAAACTGCGGGATACCGAACAAAGGACTGCTGGCTCTGCAGCGAAGAGAGCCGCAGGGGGATGGGGATGGGGGGGGGGGGGGGGGGGGTAGATTTAGGCAGCGGGTGGAGGGTGAGGCTGCGAGAAAGGGAGGGTTAGGTTTAGGTTGCGGGGTTAAGCACCAATTGGGAAGGGTTAGGGAAGTAAGGGATAAGGGGTAGCATAGACACCTTGTAGGGTAAGCGCCGGGATCCTGCTGTCAGTATTCTCATTGCCGGCACCCAGATCGCAGTGATCCTGATACCATCCCCAGTATCCAGCGTTTCTCCTTATGTTTTTATCCTGATGGGGGGGATAACTGATGGCTGCATCATGAGCCCACCATCCCCAGTCTCCAGTATGGAAGATCAGATCTAACTGAGTAACAATAGCTCTTAAGGCCCATATAGAAGGGCCGATGCGGGAGAGATGTGTGCTGAGCGAACCGCTCAGCACACATCTCTCCCGCCGCTCAGCACAGTGCGATCTGTGCTAAGCATGCGGGGGGAGACCCGCTAGATTGGCCTGCACGGCAGCGATAGCGATTCGCGGGGCTGCGTCAGATTGCTTAGAATATTGCTCCGTGAGTATCCCCCTTTACTTCCCCCGAAATCATCATATGCCTTCCATACACTGATTGTTAATATCACTGGAAAGTATGCCTTGTCTTTCATAGTCTATAATAACAATTTTCCTCATTAAATTTTAGTGCCATTGCTATGAACAGCTACAGTACAGAACAGTACTGGTGAAAACATCTGACCAATATAACCCACTCACTACATGATCCGACAAGGCAGAGCCACAAGCATATAGGGTATACAGGTTGAGTCTCCCTTATCCAAAATGCTTGGGACCAGAGGTATTTTGGATATGGGATTTTTCCGTATTTTGGAATAATTGCATACCATAGTGAGATATAATGGTGATGGGACCTAAGTCTAAGCACAGAATGCATTTATGTTACATATACACCTTATACACACAGCCTGAAGGTAATTTTAGCCAATATTTTTTATAACTTTGTGCATTAAACAAAGTGTGTGTACATTCACACATTTCATTTATGTTTCATATACACCTTATACACACAGCCTGAAGGTAATTTAATACAATATTTTTAATAACTTTGTGTATTAAACAAAGTTTGTATACATTGAGCCATCAGAAAACAAAGGTTTCACTATCTCACTCTCACTCAAAAAATTCCGTATTTCGGAATATTCCGTATTTCGGAATATTTGGATATGGGATACTCAACCTGTACTTACAATGCACCAGATCACAAAGGAGATTTCAAACTTGTGAGGAAAACTGAATATGGAGAGACCAAGGAAAGCAAAGACACACGTTTCTGAAAGAGAAAACAACAACATAAAGTCATTTCACAAATGGATAACCCTTTGTTGTGCGGTCACTTTCTATCCACGCCCACCCTGCATCATCACTTTCCACCAGGAAATGTGTGAGGACACAAAGCACCTGCACCCCATTATATAACCTTCAGGCATCTATACATTTGGAAGAGGAGATTGGGAGAGCTACTGTATTTCTACCACATTCTAATTGCTGGGCACCCCTCAATACATTAAAGGAGTTTTGGTAAAGGAGTTGGGTACACAGAATACGTCGTGGTGATATATATATATATATATAAAATGCGGCTCAATGAACCGGCTAAAGAGGCCCATGGGGATTACACAAGCGAACTGTAGAAGTGCCAACAACAGTAGACTCGCTGGGATGCTAACCTGCAATCACTACTGATCACTTTGTGCTTAAGGCTACTGTGGCATCTTGCACTTGAACCGCATTACAAATCACTATGTCAAGCCAAGAACATTACTATGGTAATGGACCTACAGTATAATAACTTTATGCTGAATTGCGGTTCTAGGTACCATCAAAGGATTTATGTAGTGGTATACTGAATATATAATAAATGCAGTTTTGCATTTCCATATCGGTCCTGTAGAATGGACAGTGGGGGTGATTCAGTCCTAATCGCTAGGCTGCTAAAATTGTTGTCCTGCGATCAGATAGTCACCACCCAAGAAGAATGTATATTCGCCGTGCAAGTGTGCAATTGCATTTGTACGCCGAGCTGCTAAAAACACCCTCAGTCAGTGGACAGCTGCAAATCCGTTCGCACCTCACTCACCATTGAATGATTTGCCCTGTGTGTGCAGTCTGTGTGCAGCCCAGAACTTACTCCTACAGTGTGATCAGAACAGGCTGATCGGGTCCTGAGCTGACGTCACACACCCACCCTGAAAACACTTGGGAACACCTGCGTTTTCCCTGACACTCCCAGAAAACGGTCAGTTACCACCCACAAACGGCCTCATCCTGTCAATCAGCATGCGAATGGCTGTGCAATTAGAATTCTCGCACCATCCTGCCGCTGACCGGCGATGTCTGTTGTTGTTTGCCGATGCGCGTGAACATTGCGGTACATAGGCATGCGCAGTTAATCGCTGATCGACCGCTGTGAGAAAACGCACAGCAGAGATCAGGTCTGAATCACTCCCAGTATCTGTTAAGCAAACAAACTGACTCATCAATATACTGTATATCTGAATTTGGCAATACAGGGATGTTTATTAATTAGGTTACGTCAGTTTTTGTAGTAGAATTTTGATAGCATTTTTACATATATTTAATTATGCACTGCTTTAATGGTTTAATTAATAATTAAATACTGTATTATGATCTTCCAATGCAAATGAGTTAAACATCGGCAAGCCTTCCTACATAATAGACAGGCAGCCAATCAGGGGAGAAAGGTCGTCGATGAGAGGGTACACATTATACAGCTGTAGCAGCACTCATCTTACCCGCGACTCAGGGTGCCGGAGTGCGACTATTTACACAATGTAAAGTGAATGGGTCGCAGGTGTGAATATATGCACGCACCCATGCACGCCCATCACGAAAAAAACTGTTGCGGGTGTGAATAGCCACAGCTTGGATAAGCGCGGCTACATCTGTATATGTAATGAATTATATGGAGCACAGATTATATTTATTACACTTAAGGGGACAAATTTACTTTTTTGTTTCCCAGAACTCTCCCTGTTAGTGGCACAAGGAGGAAGTCAATGCTACTTAGCAATGGCAGTGGCGTACCTAAGGCCTCCCTAGAGGACGAGGACTGATGGGAGCAGTTTTCCGTAAACCGCATATGGCTTGGCTAAAATTGCATGCAATTTAGTGGCTTTTAAACTGCAGCACATTGTCAGTGATTTCAGTTTTAACTATACAAACTGCTAGAATGTAAATCCAGCAGTGTGGAGGGCAAAATCACTGTTGATTTCAAAACCACCCAAAAAAAAACCCTTACCTTTTAAAAAATATACCCCTCTCAGTTGTACTCAGCCTGGATGGGTAAGGCAGGTAGGAGAACTCTGGGGCTAATTCAGACCTGATCGGTGTTGTGCGTGTTCGCACAGCAGCAATCAGGCCTGTACTGTGTATGCGCCGCCGCAGTGCACCGGCGCATGCCAGACAGCCGACGGCTGTCTTCAGCTAGCGATCGCCTCGGCAGCGTTAAGCCGCCGTTTAAGGGGCACGGTCCGGTCAACGCAGGCGTGGCCGGACCATTGGGGGGGCAGGCTGCGGCGGCTGTGTGACGTAATACGCAGCCACTGTGACCCAGGCAGCCACGAGTAGCTCCCAGCCAGCGCGTAGGAGCTGCGCTGGCCGGGAGCTACTCCTGAAGTACAAAAGCATCGCCGCTGTGCAATGCTTTTGAACTTCTGCGAAGGGGCAGGGACTGACATGCGGGGCAGGCTAGCCCTGTGCTGGGCATCCCCCCGCATGTCAGTGTCCCTGATCGCAGCTGTGCTAAATTTAGCACAGCTACGATCAACTCTGAATCACCCCCTCTCTTGCTTATTTCAGCAGTAAACTGTTGAAATGGGATGTGAGGAACAGTATGCCATAATAAGTTTGGCTGCTATGTTATATGTGAAGAAAAGGTCAGCCTTATGTGTATGGCTTCACCACTTGGTTCCTCAAATCAGGTACTGGAGGGAAGCTACACCATAGGTTCCTCAAATAGCACTGGACAAGTTCTACTGAACCTGGTACTTGCGCTGCTAAATAGCACCTGAGAGCTCCAGCAGAGGCAGAACAATTACTGCCTCTGCAGGGTCCCGCTTCCAAGCTCTAGGGCAGGGGTGGCCAACCAGTCAGAAGCAGAGAGCCAGAAAAGATCAGTAGTCAAGAGCAAGAGCCACTATGATGCAATGGGGGCGTGGCATAGTTGTCACAAAGCCACACCCCATTTTTGTGCGCACACCTTTTGGTATGACATTTGTAGGAGTATGACCTCACATCATAACCCCGTTTTTTCGTCATGTTGTACAGTGCCACATACATATAATGCCCCACTACAGTACATATTAAAACGCCAAAAAATGGGTGCCTCCACAGTGCCAGATAGATACATATGTGTATCTGACACTGTGGGGACATATGTGTATCTGGCACTGTGGGGGCATTTATGTCCCCACAGTGCCAGATACATATATGTCCCCAGTGCAGATACATATGTCCCCACAGTGCCTGCTATGCCCACAGTGCCAGATACAAATGTCCCCACAGTGCCAGCCATGCCCCAGTGCCAGATATGCCCCCAGTGCCAGATACATGTCCCCACAGTGCCAGCTATGCCCCAGTGCCAGATATGCCCCCAGTGCAGATACATATGACCCCACATTGCCTGGTATGCCCACTGTGCAAGATACACATGTCCCCACAGTGCCAGCAATGCCCCCAGTGTCAGATACACATGTCCCCACAGTGCCAGCTATGCCCCCAGTGCCAGATACACATGTCCCCGCAGTGCCAGCTATGCCCCCAGTGCCTGATACACATGTCCCCGTAGTGCCAGATATGCCCCCAGTCAAGATACATATGTCCCCACAGTGCCTGCTACACATGTCCCCCCAGTGCCAGATATGCCCCAGCACAGATACATATGTCCCCACAGTGCCAGTGATGCCCTCAGTGCCAGCTACACATGTCCACCAGTGCCAGATATGCCCCCAGTGCTAGCTACACATGCCCCCACAGTGCCAGCTATGCCCCCAGTACAGATACATATGTCCCCACAGTGCCTCCTATGCCCACAGTGCCAGATACACATGTCCTCACAGTGCCAGCTATGTCCCAGTACCAGATACATATGTCCCACAGTGCCAGCTATGGCCCCAGTGCCAGCTACACATGTCCCCCCAGTGCCAGATATGCCCCAGTGCCAGATAAGCCCCTGTGCGGATACATATGTCCCCACAGTGCCAGCGATGCCCCCAGTGCCAGCTACACATGTCCCCCAGTGCCAGATATGCTCCCAGTGCCAGCTACACATGCCCCACAGTGCCAGCTATGCCCCACAGTGCCAGCTATGCCCCCAGTGCCAGCTACACATGCCCCCACAGTGCCAGATATGCCCCCAGTGCCAAATACACATGTCCCCACAGTGCCTGCTTTGCCCCCAGTGCAGATACACGTCCCCACAGTGCTCACCAGCCCCCGCGCCCCGCTCAACGCGCTGCTGCTGCTCAGTGCTCTGCTCCCTATCCGGGCGGTGTCTCTCCTGAATTAGGCGCCAGTCCGTGAACCAATCAAAGCTTGCGGTCCGGCAGTCAATCAGAAGCCTTAGCTGCCGGTCCGCGAGCGCTGATTGGCTCACGGGCCGGTGCCGTATGAAGAGAGACACTGCCGCCAGAGAGGCGTGCGTGTGTCTCAGTCTTGGAGCAGCGGTGGCCAGGAGCTGACCGAGCCGCATGCGGCTCGAGTGCCGCGGGTTGGCCACCGCTGCTCTAGGGGCCAAACTCAGCTTGCAGGTAGTTTAGAACCCTGGAAAGTCAGTCACAGCTCTCAGTCTAAGGGGGGAATTCAAATGTTTGAAAAGTCGGTTGGGAGTCTGTTTTTTCCTGTCTATTAGAGAGGAAAAAACAGACACCCGACTGACTTTTCAAACAATTGAATACCCCCCTAAGTGTGAGATTTCAGCCTAGGCTCCCCCAGCATAGCACCTTGTGAACACCCATCAATGAGGTAAATGTTAAATTAAGATGTATTGTTCAGATTTACCCTTGCACCAAATACAGTATAAGGATTAATCTGAATTGATTAAAGGGACAGGGTGCTGGTTTACGCCCCTGCCTGAATAACTGCCAGTCATAGTTAATAAATCAGCAAGAACCCATTTTATATATACAGAGTGTTTGTGTCTCATGCAATCTGCATGTAAGCATTCCCTCTACCTTTAATGAGGTTATAATTCCCAGCAGCGAGGTGAGATCACATAGGGGGTCATTCCGAGTTGTTCGCTCGTTGCCGATTTTCGCTATACTGCGATTAGTCGCTTATTGCGCATGCGCAAGGTTCGCAGAGCGCATGCGCTTAGTTATTTTACACAAAAGAGGTATTTTACTCACGGCATAACGAAGCTTTTTCATCGCTGTGCTGATCGTAGTGTGATTGACAGGAAGTGGGTGTTTCTGGGCGGAAACTGGCTGTTTTATGGGAGTGTGCGGAAAAACGCAGGCGTTCGAGTGGCTGGAGAAATGGGGGAGTGGTTGGGCAAACGCTGGGTGTTTGTGATGTCAAACCAGGAACGAAAAGGACTGAACTGTTCGCAATGGCTGAGTAAGTCTGGAGCTACTCAGAAACTGCTAAGAAATTTCTATTCGCAATTCTGCTAATCTTTCGTTCGCACTTCTGCTAAGCTAATATACACTCCCAGACGGCGGCGGCGGCTAAAAGCAGCTAGCGAGCGAACAACTCGGAATCACCCCCATAGCACAGACCAGCGCACAAATAAGCTACTTTGTATTCCAGAGATCTCAAAATTAGTATCATCACTTTTACACCTAGAACGAAATCGATGACACTGCCACTGTTCCTAATCCGAGAGCAAAATCCTTACTGAACCTCATTATTCTTATTCCGTATATTTTATATAGGTGCACCGATAGCTAAGGCTTCGATACAGGACAGACTTCCATAAAAGCCTGTTAGCTATACCTGTCTCATGCAAACACCATGAAAGCAGGCAGGAGGGTGTGTACATTTAAGACTGTGCTTTGGGAAATGACCCATAAATGAAGAGGAAATCTGACACTCACCACACAGGAAGGCCACTGTCCTCAGAGTCTGCTGCATGAGGATCTGAGTCACCGGGGACAGGTTGTGGTGAGTATAGTGAGACATGACGATTCCAGAGAACAGGATTGCCATGATACCTGTGGAAGTAACAGTGAGACCTACTTCAGTAGTGTGCATACGTCATGTCCCTACTGTATATGTAACATGGGTATGCTTTATAAAGGCAGACGGCAGAATACAATCATTAGGCCTGGCTTTGATTGTTTTTTTATTTATTAACTGACATGACTACTGACTCTCTTTGTTCTCTTATGAGTGATTCTTGTACTTTCTGCTGATACTACTCTGATTAAAAATGTGTTCCAAGACTGACTAGGGCTGATGCAGAGTGAGCACTATGCCAGTGTTTCGTGTGAAACTAATGTATGCAAGTGCGTGATTGCAGAGTGGAACACATTGTGCATGTATTTACTGCAGCAGAGACGGAATTCTCATGTAGGCCGAGTACAGTAAGGATCTTTTTACGCAGCTCATGTACATCAGCAGTGTAAATTACACTAGACCTAGGCGACATGAGAATGATGATGGACGGCAACATAACCTCAGGGCATTGACATCAGCTGACTGAGCATCAGTAGTGCGTGGCACTTCCTGCAGTGGGAGAAGCGCTCTGGCAGGCATGCAACAGTACTTCCATGTTACACACATGCATGTGTCTCGCAGGCTGAGTGATTGCCAAAAGCTTTAAAGCTTAGTAACTTTCATTGTCATTTTATCTTGCTACACTCATTCTAATGATAATACTTCTTTAATAATAATAATAATAATAATAATAATAAATGTGGTTTTCTTAATTTTTTTTTTTTCTCAAGGCCAATGTTAGATTTGTCTGGCCCAAGATCTGTGGGACTCAACATGTATGCGCTAATCAGAATAAGGGCGTGTTTACGCTATTTCTGCACTTGGCGTAAATGTGTCACACAGTGTATGGTGTATGTCTCCGATGCAGAATGGGCCATGTGTTGGAATGTGCTCTGCAAAGCTGCTACAATATGCCACTATTGAGTTCACTCCTTTTAAAGTATGCTCATTTTACTACCCAGCATCAGCGTTATCTGCTTACTTACTGAGCATCAGTGTTATTTGCCACGTACCTACTGAGAATCAGTGTTATCTGCCACTTACCTACTGAGCATAAGTGTTATTTGCCACGTACCTACTGAGAATCAGTGTTATCTGCCACTTACCTACTTAGCATCAGTGCTATTTGCCACGTACCTACTGAGAATCAGTGTTATCTGCCACTTACCTGAAAGTGAAATACCCTCAGACAAGCCATATGGCAAATACGCAAAAATAATCATCATGCCAAACTCCAAGGAAGGTGTCTTTCGGAGGTCAAGATGCTTCAAAGCCTGAATATCCAGTGAAGGACAACATACAATATGATGGAGAAACACAACACACAGGGTAAGGTACACACACACACACACACACACACACACATACAGTATTACTAATATAACACTATAGTGTACAAAGAATAATGTATATAAAACACACATAACCTTAATGCCTACTTAGATAATACATATGTTACAGCGGCCACATGCATTTGTTTTATAGCATTTAGTGCTAGTTAATGTGGAAACCAAACATGTCATTCTATCTGGCAAATGATTTATGTTTTATATAATTCATGTATATACAGTACATTTTATATAATTCATATCCCCAATATGTCATCAAGATATAGGGCCTGATTCAGATTTCTACGTGGTGGAACTGCATATGACCAGGATCCATTCTGTGCACATGCAGAGAGGCCCTGTGTAAGCGCTCCCATTCCCCCTTAGCCGCAGCACGCGTTTGGGGAACGGCGACCAGGCATGTTCATAGGCGTGCTGAGCAAAGGGTATGTGTCGTCAGACAACGACTTCCTGAACCCGCCATTGGAGATTTGGTGGCCAGTCTGAGTAAGCTACGGCCTCGGAGGCAGCTCTCAGATCACACATGCTGTCAGGAGGGGTCTTTTTCCTACAGACATCTCTTGCAGCATTAGAACATCTGTTTTATGGTACCGCACAGTTTCTTCCCTGCGGCTGTGCAATACCATACATATCAGAATCAGGTCCTTCATTTATAATCCAGCAATGATTCTTTCCTACAACCTATCTTAGCAAGCAGCTGGCAGGGAAGACTGACCACAGACACGTTATAGAAACACCCATCTAAGATGACCACTTCACATAATAATAATAAGAAAAAGAAGGGAGTCTCAGTAAAGATAACTTTCAGAGACCCTCCACCAGAACTGACACTACGACAGGGAGCATCCACAGACACACTGTACGGGTTCCACTATGTATCCTGTGGTCAAGAACCAAAGAAAGAAATATTGAACATTTCAGTTTTATAGTGTGTCGATACATGCAATGTTATCATAATTAATCATTAAAAAGAATCTCTTATAAAGATAAAATTAGGTACAACAATATATAGGTAAAAAGATTTAAAAAAATTAGCCACAAATCATTTGATCTAAAAAAAACCTGTTGAAGAGTGTAACGTTAGCAAAACCAGCAGTACACCAAAGCCACTCACAGCCTGCAAATTACAGTTTAGGAGCTACAGACGAGGAAGGGTATTACATATCCGAATGTTATGAAAGACCCTGCAGTTCTCACAGAGTAACCAAAGAAGAACACAATTATTTACTGAAACAAGCGAGGGTCCGGTCAATCAGCACAGCCACAATAAAAACATTCCACTGGTGGAGGGGGCCAGGGGCTCATGAATGGGTGCTCTGTAACAGAATGAGAATATTATTGTGTGTGTACTCCACAGAAAGGATATTAATGCAGAAATTAGACCAGTCAGAGTTCCAAGAGCTGCCGAACCAAAGAACATCTTCAGGAAGTATGCCAAGGCATGGAGGAAAGTTTGCCAGCCGCTCACATCCGACATGTCCCCTCGTGTCAGTCCTTCTGCAGTACTGCACAAGATGGACAGAAAGTCATACTGTGTTCTGCATTAAGAGAATCACAGCGCACTGTATAATAATTCCCATTTTCATCAGTTCCTTCTTAGAACTGATCTATATCTGGTACACATTCTCCCAGCCTTACTGGCTATAAAATAAAAATATTTTTTTAGATAAAACCTCAATTTAAATTGGCAACCTGAATAAGTGTGTATGGACAGCATGGTTGACATAGTGGTAAGAATTACTGCCTCACTGGGGTTAGATAAAATGTGAGGTGCCACAAATCTAAAATATCTGGGTACTGCGCACTGGCGTATCTATAACGGGTAAAGTGTGTGCGGTGCACACGGGCCCCTGGGTCCAGAGGGGGCACGCACTGCACCCATTTCTTCTATACTCACCTTTCCGGCGTCCATCGGAGACTGTGTGTGGGCCCCCTCCCCTCCCGTAGCCGTCACTGCCGCTGCTAGTGCACTCAGCGCTGAGACTCTGGCACAATGCCGGAGTCTACAGCGTATGAGATGGACTCCAGAAAAATGGCGCGGTGGCCATTTTTCGGAGTCCTGCGCATGCGCTGTAGACTCTGGCACTGTGCCAGAGTCTCAGCGCTGAGAGCGCTAACAGCATTGGTGACGGCTACAGGAGAGGAGGGGGCCTACACACGGAGTCTGCACACGGGTCCCCTCCTCACTAGAAACGCAGCTGGTACTGCGCTCTTATAGTATCTATAATGAGTACTGGAAACACAGAGGAGGTAACACAGCAACAAGATAGGCGGTTAGATTCACACAGTATTTGCAAGCTACATAGAGAGAACAGTGTTTTCTTTGCACGTAATAATGATAATAATTTGCAACAGTTGCATTACAACAGGTTTTGCTCCTAATCTATTATTGCATCCCTGTGCAATGTAATGAAGAATGGAATAACATGTCGCTCTGTCCTTCGTTACATCGTCTAATGTATACTGACAATTTGGCGTGGTCCAGGCCGAAGTGAATTGCCTGTTGTACAAGTGTGTACCCACCCTAAGAAAGAGCAAGTAACTGTGCATCTGGGCAAAACCATGCTGCATCGCAGGTGGGGTAGATGTAACATGTGCAGAGAGATTTAGATTTCAGAGGGGCATTTCCAAACTCAAATCTAAATTGCAGAGCTTATGGGGTATATGCAATTGCGGTCGAATTCCCGAAATTGTCGAATTTCGGGAATTTTTCGCCAAAAAAAAAAAATCGACAATGCAATTCAGTACTTTCCGACAAAAAAACGGACTTTCAAAATTCGACTTTTTGAAATTCGACTTTTGACAAATTCTACTTTTTTGCAATGATACACATGCTGCAATTCGACCAAAGTCTATTCAATTCAAGTTTGGAAATTCGACAACAGTGCTTTTAGACAGTAAATTCGTCATTTTCAATCCGCCACACTTTGGAGGGTGAAACCAATAAAAAAAATTTAAAACATGTTTTTTTTGGTGGTTTTTTTTTTGGTAATAGCATATCTATTTATATTAGAAGGGATTAGGTACTTGGTTTGTCTTTTTTGGAGGCACAAGTATTATTTATATATTTTTTAAAATATTTTTTTTTTTTATAGCTGGAACGGTAAAATCAAGGAAAAAAATGGCGTGGGGTCCCCCCTCCAAAGCATAACCAGCCTCGGGCTCTTCGAGCTGGTCCTGGTTCTAAAAATGCGGGGAAAAATTTGACAGGGGATCCCCCGTATTTTTAAAACCAGCACCGGGCTCTGCGCCTGATGCTGGTGCAAAAAATACGGGGGACAAAAAGAGTAGGGGTCCCCCATATTTTATACACCAGCATCGGGCTCCACTAGCTGGACAGATAATGCCACAGCCGGGGGTCACTTTTATACAGCGCCCTGCGGCCGTGGCATTAAATATCCAACTAGTCACCCCTGGCCGGGGTACCCTGGGGGAGTGGGGACCCCTTCAATCAAGGGGTCCCCCCCAGCCACCCAAGGGCCAGGGATGAAGCCCGAGGCTGTCCCCCCCATCCAAGGGCTGCGGATGGGAGGCTGATAGCCTTGAGAAAAATGTCAGAATATTGTTTTTTCCAGTAGTACTACAAGTCCCAGCAAGCCTCCCTCGCAAGCTGGTACTTGGAGAACCACAAGTACCAGCATGCGGGAGAAAAACGGGCCCGCTGGTACCTGTAGTACTACTGGAAAAAATAAGAATTTACTTACCGATAATTCTATTTCTCGGAGTCCGTAGTGGATGCTGGGGTTCCTGAAAGGACCATGGGGAATAGCGGCTCCGCAGGAGACAGGGCACAAAAAGTAAAGCTTTACGATCAGGTGGTGTGTACTGGCTCCTCCCCCTATGACCCTCCTCCAAGCCTCAGTTAGGTACTGTGCCCGGACGAGCGTACACAATAAGGAAGGATTTATGAATCCCGGGTAAGACTCATACCAGCCACACCAATCACACCGTACAACCTGTGATCTAAACCCAGTTAAAAGTATGATAACAGCGGAGCCTCTGAAAAGATGGCTCACAACAATAATAACCCGATTTTTGTAACTATGTACAAGTAATGCAGATAATCCGCACTTGGGATGGGCGCCCAGCATCCACTACGGACTCCGAGAAATAGAATTATCGGTAAGTAAATTCTTATTTTCTCTATCGTCCTAGTGGATGCTGGGGTTCCTGAAAGGACCATGGGGATTATACCAAAGCTCCCAAACGGGCGGGAGAGTGCGGATGACTCTGCAGCACCGAATGAGAGAACTCCAGGTCCTCCTTAGCCAGGGTATCAAATTTGTAGAATTTTACAAACGTGTTCTCCCCCGACCACGTAGCCGCTCGGCAGAGTTGTAATGCCGAGACCCCTCGGGCAGCCGCCCAAGAAGAACCCACCTTCCTTGTGGAGTGGGCTTTTACCGATTTTGGCTGTGGCAGGCCTGCCACAGAATGTGCAAGCTGAATCGTACTACAAATCCAGCGAGCAATAGTCTGCTTAGACGCAGGAGCGCCCAACTTGTTGGGAGCATATAGTATAAACAGCGAGTCAGATTTCCTGACTCCAGCTGTCCTTGAAATGTATATTTTTAAAGCTCTGACAACGTCCAACAACTTGGAGTCCTCCAAGTCGCTTGTAGCCGCAGGCACTACAATAGGTTGGTTCAGATGAAATGCTGACACCACCTTAGGGAGAAAATGCGGACGAGTCCGCAGTTCTGCCCTGTCCGAATGGAAAATCAGATATGGGCTTTTGTAAGATAAAGCTGCCAGTTCTGACACTCTCCTGGCCGAAGCCAGGGCTAGTAGCATGGTCACTTTCCATGTGAGATATTTCAAATCCACAGTTTTTAGTGGTTCAAACCAATGAGATTTGAGAAAGTCCAAAACAACATTGAGATCCCACGGTGCCACTGGAGGCACCACAGGGGGCTGTATATGCAGCACTCCCTTAACAAAAGTCTGGACTTCAGGAACTGAAGCCAATTCTTTTTGGAAGAAAATCGACAGGGCCGAAATTTGAACCTTAATAGATCCCAATTTGAGACCCATAGACAATCCTGATTGCAGGAAATGTAGGAATCGACCCAGTTGAAATTCCTCCGTCGGAGCACTCCGATCCTCGCACCACGCAACATATTTTCGCCAAATGCGGTGATAATGTTGCGCGGTTACTTCCTTCCTTGCTTTAATCAAAGTAGGAATGACTTCTTCCGGCATGCCTTTTTCCTTTAGGATCCGGCGTTCAACCGCCATGCCGTCAAACGCAGCCGCGGTAAGTCTTGAAACAGACAGGGACCCTGCTGAAGCAAGTCCCTTCTCAGAGGTAGAGGCCACGGATCTTCCGTGATCATCTCTTGAAGTTCCGGGTACCAGGTCCTTCTTGGCCAATCCGGAACCACTAGTATCGTTCTTACGCCTCTTTGCCGTATAATTCTCAATACTTTTGGTATGAGAGGCAGAGGAGGAAACACATACACCGACTGGTACACCCAAGGCGTTACCAGCGCGTCCACAGCTATTGCCTGCGGATCTCTTGACCTGGCGCAATACCTGTCCAGTTTTTTGTTGAGGCGAGACGCCATCATGTCCACCATTGGTCTTTCCCAACGGGTTACCAGCATGTGGAAAACTTCTGGATGAAGTCCCCACTCTCCCGGGTGAAGGTCTTGTCTGCTGAGGAAGTCTGCTTCCCAGTTGTCCACTCCCGGGATGAACACTGCTGACAGTGCTATCACATGATTCTCTGCCCAGCGAAGAATCCTTGCAGCTTCTGCCATTGCACTCCTGCTTCTTGTGCCGCCCTGTCTGTTCACATGGGCGACTGCCGTGATGTTGTCCGACTGGATCAACACCGGTTTTCCTTGAAGCAGAGGTTCTGCCTGGCTTAGAGCATTGTAGATTGCTCTTAGTTCCAGAATGTTTATGTGAAGAGACGTTTCCAGGCTCGACCACAAGCCCTGGAAGTTTCTTCCTTGTGTGACTGCTCCCCAGCCTCTCAGGCTGGCGTCCGTGGTCACCAGGATCCAATCCTGTATGCCGAATCTGCGGCCCTCCAATAGATGAGCACTCTGCAACCACCACAGAAGAGATACCCTTGTCCTTGGAGACAGGGTTATCCGCTGGTGCATCTGAAGATGCGACCCTGACCATTTGTCCAACAGATCCCTCTGGAAAATTCTTGCGTGGAATCTGCCGAATGGAATTGCTTCGTAAGAAGCCACCATTTTTCCCAGGACTCTTGTGCATTGATGTACAGACACCTTTCCTGGTTTTAGGAGGTTCCTGACAAGCTCGGATAACTCCTTGGCTTTTTCCTCCGGGAGAAAAACCTTTTTCTGAACCGTGTCCAGAATCATCCCTAGGAACAGCAGACGTGTTGTCGGAATTAACTGGGATTTTGGAATATTCAGAATCCACCCGTGCTGTTTTAGCACTTCTTGAGACAGTGCTAATCCCATCTCTAGCTGTTCTCTGGACCTTGCCCTTATTAGGAGATCGTCCAAGTATGGGATAATTAATACGCCTTTTCTTCGAAGAAGAATCATCATCTCGGCCATTACCTTGGTAAAGACCCGAGGTGCCGTGGACAATCCGAACGGCAGCGTCTGAAACTGATAGTGACAGTTCTGTACGACGAACCTGAGGTACCCCTGGTGTGAGGGGTAAATTGGAACGTGGAGATACGCATCCTTGATGTCCAAGGATACCATAAAGTCCCCTTCTTCCAGGTTCGCTATCACTGCTCTGAGTGACTCCATCTTGAACTTGAACTTCTTTATGTACAGGTTCAAGGATTTCAGATTTAGAATAGGTCTTACCGAGCCATCCGGCTTCGGTACCACAAATAGAGTGGAATAATACCCCTTTCCTTGTTGTAAAAGGGGTACCTTGACTATCACCTGCTGAGAGTACAGCTTGTGAATGGCTTCCAAGACCGTCACCCTGTCGGAGGGGGACGTTGGTAAAGCAGACTTCAGGAAACGGCGAGGTGGATCCGTCTCTAGTTCCAACCTGTACCCCTGAGATATTATCTGCAGGATCCAGGGATCTACCTGCGAGTGAGCCCACTGCGCGCTGAAATTCTTGAGACGACCCCCCACCGCCCCCGAGTCCGCTTGAGAAGCCCCAGCGTCATGCTGAGGCTTTTGTAGAAGCGGGGGAGGGCTTCTGTTCCTGGGAAGGAGCTGCCTGTTGCTGTCTCTTCCCCCTTCCTCTGCCTCGTGGCAGATATGAATATCCCTTTGCTCTCTTGTTTTTAAAGGAACGAAAGGGCTGCGGTTGAAAAGTCGGTGTCTTTTTCTGTTGGGGAGTGACTTGAGGTAAAAAGGTGGATTTCCCGGCTGTAGCCGTGGCCACCAAATCCGATAGACCGACACCAAATAACTCCTCCCCTTTATACGGCAAAACTTCCATATGCCGTTTTGAGTCCGCATCGCCTGACCACTGTCGCGTCCATAAACTTCTTCTGGCCGAAATGGACATAGCACTTACCCGTGATGCCAGTGTGCAGATATCCCTCTGTGCATCACGCATATAAAGAAATGCATCCTTTATTTGCTCTAAAGACAGTAAAACATTGTCCCTATCCAGGGTATCAATATTTTCAATCAGGGACTCTGACCAAGCTACCCCAGCACTGCACATCCAGGCTGTCGCTATAGCTGGTCGTAGTATAACACCTGTATGTGTGTATATACTTTTTTGGATATTTTCCATCCTCCTATCTGCTGGATCTTTAAGTGCGGCCGTCTCAGGAGAGGGTAACGCCACTTGTTTTGATAAGCGTGTGAGCGCCTTGTCCACCCTAGGAGGTGTTTCCCAGCGCGCCCTAACCTCTGGCGGGAAAGGGTATAAAGCCAATAACTTCTTTGAAATTAGCATTTTTTTATCGGGGGCAACCCACGCTTCATCACACACCTCATTTAATTCATCTGATTCAGGAAAAACTATAGGTAGTTTTTTCACACCCCACATGATACCCTGTTTTGTGGTACCTGTAGTATCAGCAATATGTAACGCCTCCTTCATTGCCAAAATCATATAACGTGTGGCCCTACTAGAAAATACGGTTGATTCGTCACCGTCGCCACTGGAATCAGTGCCTGTGTCTGGGTCTGTGTCGACCGACTGAGGCAAAGGGCGTTTTACAGCCCCTGACGGTGTTTGAGGCGCCTGGACAGGCACTAATTGATTGTCCGGCCGTCTCATGTCGTCAAACGACTGCTTTAGCGTGTTGACACTATCCCGTAATTCCATAAATAAAGGCATCCATTCTGGTGTCGACCCCCTAGGAGGTGACATCCCCATATTTGGCAATTGCTCCGCCTCCACACCAATATCGTCCTCATACATGTCGACACACACGTACCGACACACAGCAGACACACAGGGAATGCTCTTAACGAAGACAGGACCCCACTAGCCCTTTGGGGAGACAGAGGGAGAGTTTGCCAGCACACACCAAAAGCGCTATATATGACAGGGATAGCCTTATAATAAGTGCTCCCTGTATAGCTGCTTTAATAATATAGTTTTGCCACAATTTTGCCCCCCCTCTCTTGTTTTACCCTGTTTCTGTAGTGCAGTGCAGGGGAGAGCCTGGGAGCCTTCCTGACCAGCGGAGCTGTGTGAGGAAAATGGCGCTGTGTGCTGAGGAGATAGGCCCCGCCCCTTTTTCGGCGGGCTCGTCTCCCGCTCTTTAGTGGATTCTGGCAGGGGTTAAATATCTCCATATAGCCCCCGGAGGCTATATGTGAGGTATTTTTAGCCAAAAAAGGTTTTCATTTGCCTCCCAGGGCGCCCCCCTCCCAGCGCCCTGCACCCTCAGTGACTGCCGTGTGAAGTGTGCTGAGAGGAAAATGGCGCACAGCTGCAGTGCTGTGCGCTACCTTAAGAAGACTGAGGAGTCTTCTGCCGCCGATTCTGGACCTCTTCTCGTTTCAGCATCTGCAAGGGGGCCGGCGGCGAGGCTCCGGTGACCATCCAGGCTGTACCTGTGATCGTCCCTCTGGAGCTAATGTCCAGTAGCCAAGAAGCCAATCCATCCTGCACGCAGGTGAGTTCACTTCTTCTCCCCTAAGTCCCTCGTTGCAGTGATCCTGTTGCCAGCAGGACTCACTGTAAAATAAAAAACCTAAGCTAAACTTTTCTAAGCAGCTCTTTAGGAGAGCCACCTAGATTGCACCCTTCTCGGCCGGGCACAAAAATCTAACTGAGGCTTGGAGGAGGGTCATAGGGGGAGGAGCCAGTACACACCACCTGATCGTAAAGCTTTACTTTTTGTGCCCTGTCTCCTGCGGAGCCGCTATTCCCCATGGTCCTTTCAGGAACCCCAGCATCCACTAGGACGATAGAGAAAAAATACCCAAATAAAAACAGGACACACACACCGTGACAAGTACAACTTTATTACATACTGCCGACACACACATACTTACCTATGTTGACACGCCGACTGCCACAGTCTCCGACGATCCGAGGGTACCTGTTAAAAAATTATACTCACCTTCCAGCGTCCAGAGATAAATCCACGTCCAGAGTGTAATCCAGGTACTTGGCAAAATAACAAAACGCAAAAACCCGTGCCAGCGGACTGAAAGGGGTCCCATATTGACACATGAGACCCCTTTCCCCGAATGCAGAGACCTCTCCGTGACAGCTGTCACTGAAAGGTCTCTTCAGCCAATCAGCGAGTGCAACGTCCTTGCACTCTGCTGATTGGCTCTGCGCGTCTGAGCTCAGACAGCGCATCGCAAAGCCTCTCCATTATATTCAATGGTGGGAACCTTACGGTTAGCGGTGGGGTCACCCGCCGGTCAGCGGCTGACCGCGGGTAACCCCCCCGCTGACGGCAAAGTTCCCACCATTGAATATAATGGAGAGGCTTTGCGATGCGCTGTCACAGCACAGACAGCGCACAGCCAATCAGGTGAGCGCCACGTAGTAGCGCTTCCTGATTGGCCGAAGGGACCTCAGTGACAGGAGTCACGTGGTGTCCCGGCACATTCGGGGAAAGGGGTCTCATGTGTCAATATGGGACCCCTTTCAGTCCGCAGGATCGGGTCATTGCGTTTTTTTTTTTTTGCCAAGTACCTGGATTATTTTCTGGACGTGGATGTATCTCTGGACGCTGGAAGGTGAGTATAATTATCTTTTATTTTCAGGTATCCGTGGATTCTACTTGGAGAAGAGGACCGACTGCTTCGTGTCAACATAGGTAAGTATGTGTGTGTTGGCAGTATGTAATAAAGTTGTACTTGTCACGGTGTGTGTGTCCTGTTTTTATTTGGGTATTTTTTTTCCAGTAGTACTACAGGTACCAGCGGGCCCGTTTTTCTCCCGCATGCTGGTACTTGTGGTTCTCCAAGTACCAGCTTGCGGGGGGGGGGGGGCTTGCTGGGACTTGTAGTACTACTGGAAAAAAACAATATTCTGACATTTTTCTCAAGGCTATCAGCCTCCCATCCGCAGCCCTTGGATGGGGGGGACAGCCTCGGGCTTCACCCCTGGCCCTTGGGTGGCTGGGGGAGGGGGACCCCTTGATTGAAGGGGTCCCCACTCCCCCAGGGTACCCCGGCCAGGGGTGACTAGTTGGATATTTAATGCCACGGCCGCAGGGCACTGTATAAAAGTGACCCCCGGCTGTGGCATTATCTGTCCAGCTAGTGGAGCCCGATGCTGGTGTAAAAAATACGGGGGACCCCTACTCGTTTTGTCCCCCGTATTTTTTGCACCAGCATCAGGCGCAGAGCCCGGTGCTGGTTTTAAAAATACGGGGGATCCGCTGTCAATTTTGACCCCGGATTTTTAAAACCAGGACCAGCTCGAAGAGCCCGAGGCTGGTTATGCTTTGGAGGGGGGACCCCACGCCATTTTTTTCCGGGTTTTTCCCGTTTTTTCCCGTTTTTTTAATTCGCGGCAAAATCCGGCAAATCGTCCGTTTTTCGCCCGCGGGACTGTCGAATCCGTTTTTCATTGAATATGGTGAATTCCGGCAGCCACCTGCCGGAATTCACCTGTCGAATTGTGTCGAATTAAAAAACGGCGATAATTTGCCGCGATTCGCCGTGAATTGCATATACCCCTATATATAAATATCAGCGATTGCATTACCACAAGTAAAGGCATGTTGCATACCTCTCAACTGTCACAATTTTGGCGGGAAAGTCCAGTTTATAGGACACTTTCCCACTGACCCACCTGCGGGGCCGTGGGGGCAGTTGGGAGACCCACTCTAACTCGCTGCTCTGCTTAGCAGAGAACAGTTGCTGTGTGCATGTGTACAGTGTCTATTCAAGGGTGAGAAGGGGACTGGGAGCATGTCAGCAGCTCAGAGCGCCCGGCATGCCGCCACATTGACAAAAATGGACGGCATGGTTTAAGATTGCACATTTGCCTAATTTCAGGCATGCCTTCGGGTGCGCAGCTGTCTTCTTTCACTCCCATATAAGGGGCCTGATTCATTTTGGATCACTTTTGAGGCTGAGGTAGCGATGTTCACAAATCTGCTATTGCTAAAATTTGCATGTGAAAAGCCGCCCAGAAAGGATAAAAGACGCCCACCGATGTATTCACAAATCTGCGTAGGCATCAGCAGATTCACAATGCATACGCAAAAAAAGGACACCAGTGACACTTGCGGCTGACCCCAGCATACTCAAATCAATGAGAATGCAGTCGGACTTGGTGCCATGTTTTTGGAATGCAGCGTTTGCAGATGACGTCAGATACACGTTCCAAAAATGGCCATGAGACGCCTGTGTTTTCTCAACAACTCCCCACAAACGCCATGTCACCACCAACAAACGGTCACTTCCTGTCAATCAAAATGCGTTCACCTTACAATTAGGCTGCATATGCAAGGCGATCGGATTTTTGACCTTCGCACATGTGCAAAGCGTTTGCAGTGCATGCGCGGTCTGCCGATGATCCCTCACTGCGTGCAATCTCACATTTGCAATTGATAATGAATCAGGCACAAAGTTGGGAGCTATGTGTTGGTAGTGGTACAGGAGATAGGCTGAGTACTAATGATGGCACTGATTTTGCAAATTGCACTTTTTGAACAACCATACAGCACTGAAAGCAATGTGTGCAAATGCATTGTTTTTTGCTTGTAGTGAAAATACTGCATGATTTTACATGCACGTGCACATACCGTGTCTGTCACATACTTGTTAACTCCCCCTGAATGTTAAGAAGTCTCCCTGAAATAGTAGTAATCTCCCTCAGTCTCCATAACAACTGTACACTATATTGTGCATTTTCACTGCAACACAGAATGTTTTTTCCAAGTGCAAACTGTACCCAATTTGCCACAACTCTAAATCAGCTCCAGTGTTGTTTACTACTGTCAGGCTGGGTACACACTGGGTCGACAGCTAAGTCAGCTGATGATCGGTAAGTACATAAAGACTTGCTGACCGTCGACCCGATGTGCCCACCCACTTGTGCGGTCAGAAACCGGCGACCTCTGCAGCAAGTGTATGGGCGGTCTGCAGATATATCGGCCATCGGCTGTGCAGCAGTGCCGATGTGATAGGTCTGTGAACAACGTAGTTCACAGACATATTGGGGGTACACACCCGCTGTCATGACCACAATATATCAGCTACTCAATTGAACGTCAGATATATCGGCCAGTATGTACCCAGCATTACTTATAAATTATAAATCACAGATTTACTGTAGTAATCAACAATGAAGTTGATTTAGAATTAAGGACAATGTATAATAGGTTATAATATACATTAATATACATTTGTTATTCAAGAAGGAGTTGGAGAGTAGTAAAATAGAGGAGTCAGAAGTGAAGGTTTGTTGTATGACTCCACAGCCCTGGTATTAACCACTTCATGACAGGAGGTGGAAGGCTCATGGGGATGTCATTTTGTGGTACATTAGAACAGATAGATTTTTATAACGGATTGTTAAAAATATGTAAGCACAGTAGAAACAAACTCCTTAGCTGGTACTGTAGTTACTTTCCATCAGTGACACACAGCTCCCTGGTCTCGCTGCACTCCTCCTATATGAGGGCTCTGATGACACAGATAAGGGCTGCCTCTGGCATGTACTCCAGAAAAGAACACAATCTCAGCTATGTTTCTAGAAGCAGCTGAGAAAGAAATATTAGGAGCGGAGCTGCCCATGGCACTGGGGAAAGTCATGAATGCCTCACTAAAAGCGTATGGATGTGCCCAGAGCACTTGTGCATATTCCTCCTATCTGCACAATAACGACTCCAGCATAAATGCCCTATAACTGAAACAGTCAGTGCATATCAATCTGGCTCTACCCAGTGTGTCCTCTTAATTACAATCTTACACCATATAAATACCTGACAGAAAAGCACAGGATTTATATATTATAGGGAATGCTGATTTTTCCCTGGACATCGGAACAGATCAGCTGTGACAAATTGCTCATCTAATTCTGCCATATTTCTGTGAAAGTCTGCCCCACAGATCAAGTAGAACACATAACTGTTTGGAGTTACGTATGCCGGGTCTGGGACTGAGGGTCGACAGCAAAAAGGTCGACACACCTTAGATCGGCGCCAATTGGTCGACACACCTTAGGTCGACATGGACAAAAGGTCGACAGGAACAAGGTCGACATGGAAAAAGGTCGACATGAGTTTTTTTATGTTTTTTTTGTGTCGTTTTCTTCGTAGAGTGACCGGGAACCCCAATTAGTGCACCGCTTCGCTCGCCATGCTTAGGGCATGGTGCCTTCGCTCCGCTCCGCTCGGCACAGATTACCGTTCCAATCGTAGTCCACATGGATCGTTAAGTATGAAAAAGTTCCAAAAAAGAAAAAAATTGCGAAAAACTCATGTCGACCTTTTTCCAATGTCGACCTAAGGTGCGTCGACCTAAGGTGTGTCGACCTTTTTGCTGTCGACCTGGAGTCCGGATACCACATATGCCACCTCTTTTACCTGTGTAATGTTTCTTCCAGAACAGTTGTTCTGTTGTCCGTGTACATGGTCCAGCTCCAACCACTGTGAGAGACCATTATAACTGCATGTGTTCTGATGGGGTCTGGGACTCCAGTTCGACAACAAAAAGGTCGACACACCTTAGGTCGATGCCAATTGGTCGACACACCTTAGGTCGACATGGACAAAAGGTCGACAGGAACAAGGTCGACATGGAAAAAGATCGACATGAGTTTTTTATGTTTTTTTTGGTGTCGTTTTCTTCGTAGAGTGACCGGGAACCCCAATTAGTGCACCGCTTCGCTCGCCATGCTTCGCTCGGCACAGATTACCGTTCCAATCGTAGTCCACATGGATCGTTAAGTATGAAAAAGTTCCAAAAAAGAAAAAAAATTGTGAAAAACTCATGTCGACCTTTTTCCATGTCGACCTTGTTCCTGTCGACCTTTTTTCCATGTCGACCTTTTGTCCATGTCGACCTAAGGTGTGTCGACCAATTGGCGGCGACCTAAGGTGTGTCGACCTTTTTGTTGTCGACCTGGAGTCCGGATACCGTTCTGATGTCGCTCTTCAGTTTACATTAGGGAAACTTGTATTATAATGGTATTATAAGGAATAATGCACCCCCTTATGCAAATGATTATATATTAGAAGTCACCTCTGAGTTCACTGACCGATATAAAAATAGAAGGACGGATTCAACTCTGCTTTGCAGACGGCTCTTGAACTTTTTAGCGCTATGCACGATCTGTGACCGAGTGTACGCAGATATGAGCATCTACAGTATGGATGATTCAGTTGTACATGTCTCAGTCACATCTCCACATGCGGCTAAATGGATGTAACTAGGAGGTAATAGGGCATTCACAGGTAGGCTGAGTGCTCTGAGAGTGTAAGTAGCTGGAATTTCTTGCATACACAGAGACCGATCTGATTTCAGACGGATATACTACAGGTTGAGTGCCTCATATCTCGAGATCCAATATCCGAAACAGAATTTTTTTTGAGCACAACTGATATAGTGACCCCTTTACTCTCTGATGGGTCAATGTACCCAAACTTTGGGGGTAACTCAGATCTGATCGCAGCAGCAAATTCGTTAGCTAATGGGCAAAACCATGTGCACTGCAGGGGGGGGGGGGGGGGGGCGGCAGATATAATGTCCAGAGAGAGTTAGATTTGGGTGGGTTATATTTTTTCTGTGCAGGGAAAATACTGGTTGACTTATTTTTACACTGCAGTTTAGATTTCACTAAATAAGGCTATTGAAACAGCATGAAAGTCGATGGATTTATGAATTAAAGACACTGGAACCACAAGGATTAAATATAGACTTTGAATTTAACGCATTTTTAACTTAATTTTTATTCTAATTAAAAACCCTTATTTTATACAAATAATTCACATACAAGAACGTGGCACCTTTATTTTACTTTATTTTATTTAAAATAATTAAAATTGATTGAACTGAAGAATACATTCTACATATTTTACTCTAACATATGGTTACCGCCATTTTTAGACTTCCGGCCGGAGGTTCCGGTAAGAACAATAAAGTTTTTTATGTATAAATATACACAACCTTCAGTGGCCTAGTCATCCTTGAAAAAGTGCGCCAGTCGCATGAAACGCGTTGGAGACTACAGGAGTGGACATGCCGTCATTTGGACAAGCGCTTTTGCACCCGTCTTTGCCGATTGTCGCCCATCGAGGTGACGTCACCAGCCGGAACAGCTGCCGCTGGACGCAGCAGTAGCTTCACATGCAGCGGGAGCCGGACATTACAACTGATCCCTGACTGCTCACCGGACTCACCGACGAATCCTCTTAGAGGTAGGGACAGGAAAGGCATATGAACTGTGCAAAATTCTGGAAACATCATTCACTCCACATCACAAATTCTCCTAAAGGAGTTGTAAACATTTTAACTTATATTTTTTTCAACAGGTGCTACGTTATATCAGTTAGGGCTCATTTCAATTTTTAATATTACAACACTATTGAGCTGCTTAAATTATTAGCGTGATTAAATCCCCTTCTATGCAGTTTAGCTTTCAGTTTGAACACACCCCACCCAAATCTAACTCTCTCTGCACGTGTTATATCTGCCCACCCCTGCAGTGCACATGGTTTTGCCCATTAGCTAACAAATTTGCTGCTGCGATCAGATCTGAATTAGGCCCTTTGTTTCATGCACAAATATTGTATAAAATTACCATCAGGATGGGGGGGATTCAATTAGCCTCAAAAACAATTTGGGACCGGAAAACGTGGTATTAACATTTTGGTTTTACATTTTTTCACTGATTTTTTTCCCCAACCAACTGAATTATCCCACATTTTTTCACAGAAAAAAATGTTCTATTTTGGGGCAAAAACACATAAGATCTGGGATAAGTTCTCGGACCTATGTGTTTTTGCAAAAAAACTGGACTAATATGGCTGGTTATTGGGAATTTCTGTTTTTCGCATGCCTGAGGCACCTAGGACAATTGAATTCCCCCTTATGTGTATAGGGTATATATGAAACATAAATGCATTTCAAATTTAGACTAGGGTTTAATTCCCAAGATATCTCATTATGGCATGCAAATATTGCAAAATACGGACAAATCCAATATCCAAAATACTTCTGGTCCCAGGCATTTTTGATATGGGAGACTCAACCTGTACAAAAATATTGGGGTGGTTAGCCTTTTAGTAATGTATGGGCTAGTTTCAGAAAGGGATGCTCTGGATTCCTTTCTGTCCTCTCTGTAAGCCACAGGCCGCACATGCGCAGTATGTCCACAGACACCGAAGCAGGAAGCAGATCGTAAGTTTAGACTAATTAAATATACTGTGTAAACTCTGGTCAAGAATTTTTTTTTTTTTGTAATAATAGTTATGATGCACCTACTCTTCTGCGGTAACTGCCAGCAGGTGTCGCTGTCTAGGTTATAACATACACAATATACAGTGCATGAACAGAAGCTAATCCGCTCATTTTTACTCCTTAAACATATGTAACGCTATATGAAGAATGAAAGCTATCATGACATAAGTGTATTATAGTGTGATGGAAAGCATCATGTGTATGTCAGCTGAGGCTTACACACTATACACAGGAGGGCATACAGAGCCAGAGAGCAAATGTCATATTGGGATGTAGTTATGTGACATACGGAACCACAGAGCAGGAAACAGGGATATCACATGACAGGCCAGCATACAATATCACAAAGATGGGTTCAGTAGCAAAGCACACGCCACGTCATCAGAGTATCACAAAGCAATATACAGTAGTGAAGATCACATGGCAACTTACGGTATCACAGAGCAGGAAACAGTGCAGATCACAGGATATGTCTGAATACAGTATCACAGATCAGCATACAGAGACACAGCACATGACACAGGTCAGCATATGGCATCACAGTAAAGTGGCCGAGAACATGGTATGGCAGCAAACAGTATTTACATACATGGCATGTCAGCATATGGTATCACAGAGCAGCGCAAGGTGGTACAGCATATGACATTTTAGCAAACAGTATCACAGAGCAGTGTATAGCTATGGGAATACCAGAGGTCCCAATCACCACCATACTGAGAGGGTCTATGGCAGCAGCCATGTTGCTTGGGTTCAGCTTATATACACTGTGTACTGGAATGCAGAAGCACTGAGCATCATATACTATTGCAGTCACATAATAACACCAGGACCATCAATAAGAGGAGCAGTAACAAAATGTTGGCTGTCTCACAACTTGAATTTGTAAAACTTTTTTGTAAATGACTGAATCATAAGAGCATCTATAGAAAAGTAAGTGTGATAGACTGGACCTACTTGGTGAGGACAATAGAGACTGCGTCATTCAGGATACTCTCTCCAAACACCAACATGTTGAGCACAGGATCCACATTCAGCGCATTAAAAATGGCGATAGTGGCAACAGGATCTACTGCAGATATCAATGACCCAAAGGCAAAGCTGGAGAGAAAATGACAAGTTACCCCTTTAGTACAGTGGTATCTCCAACACGCCCGGCTCTCACAGCTGTGCTCTTCCATGGCACAGAGATGTGGGCACACCGTCAAACAATAATTCCCAGGCATGTGACTAACCTCTTTCTGAAATTAGATAATCTGAGTCCAGTTTTAGAATGTCTGTTCTTTGACAGATCCTGTTTCTGTATATCAGCTATGTACTCTAATATATGTCCCCATAAACAAATGCATTGCATACAAATAAGTGTAAAAAGAGATACAGATAAAAAATGAAAATAAGCCCAACAGACTTCACAATATGTCTGCACGTGACAGGAGAGAACACCTCCAGCACAAACTTGGTACAGTTCTATAATGTAGTGACCAAATACCTCGCTTCTCACACCTAGCTACATTAATTAACGTGGATTAGACATGGACAACTAAAGAAAGAAAGACCAATCCAATTAATACTGGACATCCGTTTCCTATGAACAGACGAATGCCTGAACACCAGCGTCATATCTTTCCTCTGCTGACACTTGCCCACAGCGAGGACCCTTATGGAGACCCTGATGTGAACCTTCTCCAGAATAACAGCATGATACTACACTGTATCTATTAAGCTGACTGCACAACAGCCATATTTGTATATGATCTGCCTAGCAGAATTCTGTGGCCGATCTGTAAGAGGCTGGGACTATAGCTCCTTCACCCAAACCTTTATGCAATACTATTCTGTAAATTCCTTATGTGACCAGTTTGTGAACGAATCACTGTGACATATATGATATAAAATGCCTCGCTAAACTCTAGCCTTACTTACCTGCCTTATGGATGGCAAAGGTATGTGTCTGATGGACAGGCTGGCAATGTGAATGTACAGGTATGATAGATGGCAACAGGCTGGTAGTATGTGTGTTTGATGACGGCCACGGGGAGGCATATTCTATAATGTTCTATGAATATATATTTAAAGATAAGGCAGATTCAGCATTATTCTAGTAGTAATAATGTAAAAAGAAAGATGGCCACTGTATGCAAATGAAATTACATGGAAGGAACAGATTCAGTTGACATTCCAGCACTGTAAAAATGAAATTAGATCTCTGGCACTGAATGTTAATGAAAGTGAGGGACACATTCAGCAATATGCTAGTAGTGTAAAAAACAGTGAGTTTCTCTTCAATACTCCATGCCAGCCATTACAATTCTGCATAATTACAAACAAGCATCTCTGTGGATAACGTCTCTTAAACTGAGTCAGTAGAGGACTATATATTGCAGTGACTAGGGTAGAGGTGTATATACAGTAGATGCACAGTACATACAGTCTGCTGCCTTGTAAATTTCTGTCAGCCAGCCCTAAATCCTCTTTCACAAAGACATTGCTACTGCTTGACTTGAATGGGCTTCTCTAATCCATCTGAAAATGGATTACTTGGAAGAGGCATGACATTTCTAAAGTCCCATCTATATTCCTAAAATCTACTGTCCTGGATAAGTATGTAGTCATTGCTCCAACTTTGGGGTCTATTTACTAAGCCTTGGATGGAGATAAAGTGGACGGAGTTAAAGTACCAACCAACCAGCTCCTAACCCTCATTTTTTAAACCCAGCCAGTAACATGGCAGTTAAGAGCTGATTGGCTGGTACTTTAGGGGTAATTCTGACCTGATTGTGGCAGCAAATTTGTTAGCAGTTGGGCAGAACCATGGGGGGTAATTCTAAGTTGATCGCAGCAGGAAATTTTTTAGCAGTTGGGCAAAACCATGTGCACTGCAGGAGGGGCAGATATAACATGTGCAGAGAGAGTTAGATTTTGGTGGGGTGTATTCAAACTGAAATCTAAATTGCAGTGTAAAAATAAAGCAGCCAGTATTTACCCTGCACAGAAACAAAATAACCCACCCAAATCTAACTCTCTCTACATATGTTGTATCTGCCCCCCCCCCCCCCCCCCCCGCAGTGTACATGGTTTTGCCAAACTGCTAACAAATTTGCTGCTACGATCAGGTCTGAATTACCCCCTTTATCTCCGTCCACTTTAGCTCTATCCAATGCTTAGTATATAGACCCCTGAATCTATTGAATGCAGTGTCTTCACTTTCTCATTCACAGGCCATGGGAAAAAAGTGGTAACACAACCTCCTAGTTTATATGAAATGTAGATACAACTTTTGGCAAGAAAGTTGTATTGACTTGATAGTACTACTTTATCCTATTTAAAATGGTGTTATGTGCACTCCAGTGTCTGCAGACCCTTATAGATGAGGAAACCATTCCAACCAGTTGAAGCGCTTTCTTTAATGCTGGATCCGCTGCGTTTGTAATTGATGTACCAAGCACTGCATTTTGAGACAGAGTTATTATGTCCTTATTTGCACATCCAGAAATGTTATGTGTTTTGAGGGAACAAGTTGACTCTGGGCCTAATACAGAGATGTATGCAAAACCTGATGGCATGTGTACATCTCTGATGTTTTCAGGTCTGTGCAGGTCTCTGTCTGTGAGAGCACTTGCAGTGCTCCCTAAGCCACAGCCTGACTAAAAGAAAATGTGGCCGCATCAGACATGTTTTCTGGATCATGCCGAGGCCAGTGGCTGCATCCTTGGACACAGCTTCACTGGTCACAGCTGCGTGAAAACACCGGCCATCCTGAGTAACCTGAGGGTCACTAAGATGGTGGATGATCACGCAGAGTGATCCGATGCTGCGTCTTTAGATGCAGCAGCAGATCAGAGAAGCCGGCACACACAAGACGCCTCCTGCAGCATTATCCTATTTTAGCACAACCGCTGTATAGAAAGAAGCGTTCATCTCTGAATCAAGCCCTCTTTGTCTCCTTCAGAATCCAGCTGATGTGAAAGGCAAATAGGGGTTCAGGGCAGTTGATAAAGATAGGCAGGGAAAAGCATATGTATTAGTTATACACTGTGAGAATAATGACTTCACTTCAGCCAGAAGCAGTTGTATAATAGCAATTTATTAGAAAGTGATCCAATATATGCATATACCAAGCTGTTTTTTATCGTGTAGACTTTATTATATATACAGAATGCAGTGAACGCAAAATACACGCTATGGCGTGTTTTTACACGCTACAGCGAACGAGGGACTCACTTTTTAAAAATGAACGGGTCCTGCAGGACGCGTTGTGAGTCAAAGTCCTTTGTGCGCCCCAGCCAATACTGAAATGCTATTGGCTGAGACGCACACAGGACTCGTGACTCACAGCGCGTCCTGCATGCAGCAGGACCCGATCAGTGGCCGTATACCCTGCCACTCTCACTGCTGGCAGCATGTCCCATCTGAAACCTTTGTCATTATTGCCCTGCCAGCGGGAGCCCGTGCCTCGTACAGGCTGCGTGAGGTGTCCATCATATCAGGGTGGCTACCCCGCGCTGGATTGATCCAGGCCGTTGGTTTACCCTGCAGACAGCACAGCAGACGGGGAGTGGTATTTGCGGTGTTGGCTCTGTAGCGGTGCAGGGGGCATGTATCTCACCAGTGCAGTGCCAGGTAACGGGAGGGCACGGGGGTGGGGGGTGCAGCCTCAGGCCGGGCAGAGGTGTGGCGACTCTGGGGTCTATTCATAAAGCAGTACAAAGGTTGGAGAAAGGAGCCTGTGGAGAAGTTTCCGATGGCAACCACTCAGCTGCTCCGTACAACTGTACAGTATATAAATTATAAATGTTACTTCAATGCTGATTGGTTGCAATGGGCAACTTCTCCACTGGCTCATTCTTCACACTTTTCACTGCTTCATGAATAGACCCCTCTGTCACGGAAGAGGGCTCTATCTGTCACGGAGGGGGGCTCTGTCACCCATTCATGTTACCATGGGGTGCATTGTGCACATATATGCATACAGCCGTCCCTAGCCCTCATTCCGATTTGATCACTCGCTAGCTACTTTGAGCAGCCGTGCAAACGCATAGTCGGCACCCACAGGGGAGTGTATTTTAGCATAACAGGAGTGCGAACGCCTGTGCAGCAGAGCGGCTGCAAACACATTTTGTGCAGAACAAGACCAACCCTGTAGTTACTTATTCTGTGCGATGATTGCTGCGACAAATGACGTGGTAATGACGTCAGATACCTGCCCAGCAAACGCCCGGCCACGCCTGCGTTTTTCCAAACACTCCCAGAAAACGGTCAGTTGCCACCCAGAAACGCCCACTTCCTGTCAATCTCCGTGCGACTGAAAGTGTCGCTAGAACCTATGCAAAACCACGATGCTCTTTGTACCCGTACGCCGCGCGTGCGCATTGCGGTGCATACGCAGTTTTGCAGTTTTTTTAACTGATCGATACGCAGCGAACAACGACAGCTAGCGATCAACTCGGAATGAGGGCCCTGGTCCCTTTCCCATGCTGCTCTGTACTCTACCTTTCTGGCCTGTACAGCAGCAAGAGGCAACCTGTGGCTCTCTCTGGCTAAGTTGCAGTACAAGACCCAGGCTTACTTATTGTTACTGCACCTGGGAGCCTGAACAGGTTGTTTATCAGGCCTACAGGGAATAACCACCCCCTGGAGGTGCCTAAACCTAACCCTCCATCCCCACTGCCTAAACCTAACGTCCCTCCCCTGCAGCCTGACTCTAATCCCCCCAGGGGTGCCTAACCCTAACCCTTCGTGTGGAGCCTAAACCTTTCCCCCTGTTCCTAAACCTAACCCGCCAGCTGTTATTACGGTCAGGATTCCTGGCATCAGTTTCCAGCCCCTTTCAGAGTCCCAGCGTCAGGATTCCAACGGGTGTCGGGATTCCGGCATCGGTATTTCCACTGCCGGGATCCCGACAGCCGGCATCTCCCCCGCATCCCGTCTACAGTACTTTCTGGGTTTTTTTGTTTTTTTTTTATAGATAGTAGCTCAGGTTGTAAATCTGAGTGTTAGAATAAAGAAAACCTTTTACTGTCGCCACGCTGGGCATTGCATTATTATTATCCTTTATTTATAGCTCTACAATAACTAGAGGACAACAGACCGGGGCCTGCAGGACGCGTGTGAGTCAGAGTCCTGAGGAATGGTATTGGCTGAGGTGGCCACAGGACTCTGACTCACAGGGCGCCCTGCAGGACTCGGTCATTCCTCAGTGGCCGTATCCTCTGTCAATCACCTCCTTTCCCGCAGTACTGCCCAAACTGCTTTCTACCCTTACCCCCTCCATACCCCCAGCACTTTTTGTCCCAAACCCCTTCCATGCCCTGAGTGCTGCCCCAAATGCTATCTACCTTTACCTCCTCCCTACCCCTGTCACTCCCCCAAGTATTGCCTAACCCCCTCCTTGCTGCCAGCACTGCCACAACTGCTATCTTCCCTTACCCCCTCCATACCCCCAGCACTGCCTGCCTCTAATCCCCTCTTTCCCCCAGTGCTGTCCAAACTGCTATCAACCCTTACCCCCTCCTTTCCCCAAGTACAGCCCCAGCTGCTATCTCCCCTTACCCCCTTCCTACACCCCAGCACTACTTGCCACTAACCCTTTCCTTGTCCCCCAGCACTGTCCCATCTGCTTTCTGCCCTCATCCCCCATAATATGTGATGGGACCCAGAAATAGTGGAGTAGGACCCCAATTTTTTCAAGTGAGGGATCCCTGGGACCCACAAATTCTTTAGCTCCGCTTGATCACTGTAATGTACTGAGATGTTCTAAACACAAGAGGGGATATGTTTTATACATGGATAGGGAGTCAGAATGCCACGGACTTGGAGTCACCTCTCCTGCTCAAGCCTTGAGGTTTTGCCCATATTCCCTGTATTAAATATACAAATGGGTATCTTATATCGTGTGATGTGATTTGCTGGTTCAGTTAAATCTGCCTAGTAACTGACTAAGTATAAGAATGAGTGTATAAACAAAGAGGGGAGTCAGTTCTTCAGTATAGAACGGTCGATATGCCGCATGCTCTCATGCCCCATGTGGTTCAGATGGCAGGTCCGTCCTTCTCAGACATGCTGCTGGCATTGTATGGCCTCCCTGAATATGCGGAGGAGGTCATGAGACACAGCTGTCAAGGAAGTTTGCTGCCAGGGGCAAAGAATAAGATCGAGCTCAGCCTTACAGCCCGCTCTATTCCCTGCTGAGGTTCAACTATGACCCCAGCTCTAAGAGCTAGAGCCACAGGTGAAGCATAACATAAAGCAGAGAATAAGAGCTGCGGCTGATGGGGCTCAAGCAGAAATGGGATGGGGGCTGGCGCTCCTGACTGAGGCTATGGTAACCAGTCAGACAATCTGTGACAGTACAGCCATCTATTTACAAAGTTCAACCAGGAAAAGACATTTCATTTACTAACATTAAATCTACATCTGTTTAAAAATGTGTATGTCCTCCAATAAACTCACATATTATCTACAAAAGATAAGTGTCCCTTTAATTGCAACATGTCAATAATGTGCATCACACTTTGACACTGCAAGGAATTCAGCTTCCATTAAGTTATTGTCACACAGTCTCCCATGAACAAATTGAGGTCACTTGGCATGGTACACACTGGAGTGCCCGCAGCACAAACAGAATACCCTAGATTACTCCAGCTGGCACTGAATGAACACGTCTTTAGCTAACACATCTAAGACACCATAAGAGCAAAACCAGTCATTCTTTCCAAAGATCAGTCAGTCCATCTCTAGTTCTGCATCTGTATGTCTGCAATGCCATGACCAGTAATGTGCATTACTCTTCTAGAATGGCTTCTTACATTAATAACCACCATTTCCTTACACTATACTATAATACACAATTAAACCATCATATACACTAAAATAATCTGCCATGTTTTTCAATACACTACAATAATCATATATCCCCCGTGTGTTCTTCTATTCACATAAAGGTGCCATTCTTTCCTCATACACATCTTACATCAATGTGATCTTTAATATCATACACTGTAAAAAAAAACCTTTATACTGTACCAGTGTCTTATTTTACACTGGTGTAATATACATATGGCCATCAGCTCAAAGAGCACTGGGCATGCAGTGCCAAAAAGGAGGCGTGGCTTACCATGGACATGCCCACATTTTGGGCGCGCCGCGCATAGAGGTCCTGCATCTGTGTACAAGCATGTTGGAGGTATATAATATTAATGACAGGGATGGCCATCGGTGAACTGCCCATCGATGGTTGCCATTGATTGTGCCATTGGTGATAACTATTGATGGCACATAAAACACATAAACAGCAAGGCTATTTTCAATGAGCAATAATAAAACAGCTACATTAATTCAATAAGTTCTCTGAATTAAAGTCACTGATGCAATGCAACAGTAACTACAGGTATGTAGCAGAGTATATATTCTCCATTGCGAGCAAAATTAATGGCAGTTTTACGGAACTTTGTAACGTTGTGCGTCTGCCTGCAATGGTGCACATGGTCCGTCGGGTGTATGAACTCTGCTGTCTTATACAGAGCTGTTGGCCAGCTTATGACGGTGGGTCTGCAGGTGGGTGATTGCAAATATCATCAAATCCACTTATGCTGCTGTATATGGATCTCCTCATTAGATAATTTCAGGATAATATAAGCATTGGTTGTATAATCCACACAGATTCCTACTGAGGAAAATGCTTTATGCACAGAAACGCATTAAGAAGCAGATCTGATTTGTTACTCTGACGTTATACAACTAACACATTATCCCAGAATGATCTAGCATTGCTCACATGTACAGGTATGCTTTTCATTTCCATCACTAGCTGGCCAACAGCTTTCATGGACAGTGTGACCTTGGCATCATCTGTGTGGATTTTATATGTTCTCCCTGTGTTTCTGTGCTCTATTCTCCTTACAAGTTTCTAGAAACACGCTAATAGGTTGTCTTCTGAAAAAAATGGATCCATAGGTTGTTTGTGCGTATGTTGCAGGGAATTTGGAATGTAAGTTTCACTATTGCAAGGATTGTTGTGACTGATTGCATATTTTCTGTACAGCACTGTGTCATATTATTGGCACAATAGAAATAAAATAATACTTATATATGTTTGCATTTCCTCAGAATATCAGGGTATCACATGTCAGGCCACAATAAGATCCTGATCCTGTCTTTCCTTAGTGTCTGACACAGAACATTACATTGTAATTCTACTGGCAACAAAAGGAATTATGAGTCATTAGCAGCTCACATACAATACACACAAAACAGAGAACGGTTGCATATTATAAAAGGTGGGCTACTATGAAGGATTGTTGTATCATATGTTAATACAAAGCTGGTGTCTGGTTTATATGAATAGTTCTTTGTTTATGTCATACGCTGTATCAGATTCCATAACAAACATCAGGGATATTCAACATGTGGCCCTTCAGCTGCTGCGGAACTACACATACCAGCATGCCCTGCCACCATTTTGCTATTAAGACATGCTAAAACTGTGGCTGGGCTCGCCTAGTTCCACAACAACTGGAGGGGCGCATGTTGAAGAGCCCTGCCACAAATTGTAGCATGCCAGTAGGACACGAACTGTGACTACTAGGAAGGGAGAAGATATAAGGAAATACACAGTAAGGATAAAACATACCTTTCCGTCATACTCAGCTTGTAAATAACATCAGCCTGTGGAGAAAGAACAAAGCAATAACATTTCAGAAGACCGCTGAACTACGACTCGCACAATCCCCAAAGTCTCTAGTAGGAAAAGTTCCTACTACAGACTGAAATGTCTCCATACAAGACTATACATGATCAATACCAGACAATACACAGATGTAAATAACATAGGAGCATACAGATACAGGTTGAGTATCCCATATCCAAATATTCCGAAATACGTAATATTCCGAAATACGGACTTTTTTGAGTGAGAGTGAGATAGTGAAACCTTTGTTTTTTGATGGCTCAATGTACACAAACTTTGTTTAATACACAAAGTTATTAATAATATTGTATTAAATGACCTTCAGGCTGTGTATATAAGGTGTATATGAAACATAAATGAAATGTGTGAATGAACACACACTTTGTTTAATGCACAAAGTTATAAAAAAATATTGGCTAAAATTACCTTCAGGCTGTGTGTTTAGGGTGTATATGTAACATAAATGCATTCTGTGCTTAGATTTAGGTCCCATCATCATAAGATCTCATTATGGTATCTAATTATTCCAAAATACGGAAAAATCCGATATCCAAAATACCTCTGGTCCCAAGCATTTTGGATAAGGGATACTCAACCTGTATGTCCAAATATACATATTCTCAAATCACGCTAAATAGCACAGTTTAGAACGCCACGACTTTGTGACTTAGCTGTGCCAAAACACTAACCTTAAGTACCTAGTACAAAAGAAATTAACTGAGATGAAAAAAGTATACACTCTAAGGCAGTGATTTTCAACCTTTTTCAGTTCGCGGCACACCAAAAAGATTTTAAAATTGCCAAGGCACACCATCGTTACCCCACGGAAAAATAAAACACATACAGGGAAATAAAACAAACATATTTGTCCCCAAGGGGAAAAACACAGACACATTGTCCCCAACAGTTATTAAAATAATGCGCAGTACTTGAACACACTGCCACAGTAATTCCACACATTGACCCTCATAGTATTGCCATACACTGTCCCCCATAGTAATTGCACACATTGCCCCCCCCCCCATAGTAATGCCACCACACACACCGATTCCCACAGTAATGCCACCAGACACACTGACCCCCATAGTAATGCCACCAAACACACTGACACCCATAGTAATGCCACCACACACACCGACCCTCATAGTAAATGCCACCACTCACACCGATCCCCACAGTAATGCCGCCAGACACACTGACCCCCATAGTAATGCCACCAAACACAATGACATCGACAGTAATGCCACCAGAGACACTGACCCCATAGTAACGCCACCACACACATAGTAATGGCACTGCACACACTCATAATCATAAAGCACTGGCCCAAACCTTTTTTTCTTTTCCCCCTTAGCGACAGGAGCAGTGAGGAGCAGAGCAGCATGGGCCACGAAACTAGACGCTACCCGGGCTGGATGGTGATGTGTACGTGACCTCTGGGTCACGCCACATCGTAGGGGTCACGGGCGGGCCTGCAGGAGAGCTGCCGTCTTCACTATACAGTGACCGCAGAAGAACTGCCTGCGCTGCCCGATAGTGATGCTGTAAGTCAGTATCACTATCGGGCAGCGCAGGCAGCTCTTACGCGGTCATTGTATAGTGAAGACGGCAGCAGACTGGGACTGGCAGCAGGGATCTCTGGCGGCGGCGGCGGCACACTTGACAACCGCTGGCGGCACACCAGTGTGCCGCGGCACAGCGGTTGAAAGACACTGCTCTAAGGTAAAAGGCCGGTACGAGTGACTAATACCACACATCATTATGCTATTGCTGCAGCTTTAGTCCAATTCCTGGTATAATCTATGGGAACTGAGACACAATGAGAATGAAAAACTGAGAAAAGCACAGCATGGGAAATGTGCAAGATATCTCACCCATATGGGGCAATAAGGATAGGTGTATGAGGATACCATTATGCTATTTGGTCTGTCAGCAATATTTTACTATAAAATATTGGTGCCTGCTGGAAACATTGGGAAGGAAAGCGATTCTTCATCATGCTTTACTATTTAACAAATGTAAGATGTGGGGAGACAGAGAAAAACTAAACTGTAATGTGCCCTCATTGATAATATGTTTGGGTTTAGTTTCCGTGACACCATTCCTTAACATTTTCCTAAAGAAGCATAATATCGTAATATAATATAATAACAGCCTGCACTATGCGCTGCATGTATTGGAAAAGGACATCAGTCCTGGACCAGACCTGTGTCCTGCTGGGTAAGTGTAGGGCCGAGGCATGGTCCAACAGCAGATAACCATTAAACTTCTAATATCTGAATACTTTCTACAACTTCTGCCAGTGGCTCCATCACCCTCACATTTATATCACACCATGAATCACTATACAGGTTGAGTATCCCTTATCCAAAATGCTTGGGACCAGAGGTATTTTGGATATGGGATTTTTCCGTATTTTGGAATAATTGCATACCACAATGAGATATCATGGTGATAGGACCTAAATCTAAGCACAGAATGCATTTATGTTTCATATACACCTTATACACACAGCCTGAAGGTCATTTTAGCCAATATTTTTTATAACTTTGTGCATTAAACAAAGTGTGTCTATATTCACACAATTCATTTAAGTTTCATATACACCTTATATACACAATCTGAAGGTCATTTAATACAATATTTTTAATAACTGTGTGCATTAAACAAAGTTTGTGTACATTGAGCCATCAGAAAACAAAAGTTTCACTATCTCACTCTCGCTCCAAAAAGTCCGTATTTCGGAATATTCCGTATATCGGATATTTGGATATGGGATACTCAACCTGTAATACCATCTCCAAACCTCCAAACAGGGTCATTATGCCGGACACTGAGAACAGCCTGCCTAACCTATAGACACAACTATCTAACAGAGTGGTGATAATATAAATGCTACAGTTCCCATCATATTGAAAAGAGACAAGACTACAGGGCTGAGGGGCCCATTACTCATTGATACTAGCGCTCAGGATCGCATTGCAGATTGTGACCACATTGGCCAGATGTATCATCCAGCACAGGCAGGGGCACTCCCCTGACTGCACATGCACAGTGGCCTCTACCGGGGAGTGTTCCGGGGGAACCCTCTGATGGCTGGAAATGCGATGTGTAGCCCATAGGCTACAATGGGCAACAGCCAGGGGCCAATATTGGGAATGCTTTGCATTCCAGATATTGATAAATCTGGAAGCATCGCATTCCCAATAGATGCCTACGGGGGATACGCTGCCAGCGGTAATGGAAGGATCGCAGCAGATATCAGAGATATTTGCTACAGTCCCTCCTATATACATTCCAGGAATACTTAATTTCTCTTACGTCCTAGAGGATGCTGGGGACTCCGTAAGGACCATGGGGATAGACGGGCTCCGCAGGAGACATGGGCACTTTAAGAAAGAACTTTAGGTATGGGTGTGCACTGGCTCCTCCCTCTATGCTCCTCCTCCAGACCTCAGTTTATTACTGTGCCCAGAGGAGACTGGGTGCATTACTGGGAGCTCTCCTGAGTTTCCTGAAAAGAAAGAATTTTGTTAGGTTTTTTATTTTCAGGGAGCTCTGCTGGCAACAGACTCCCTGCATCGTGGGACTGAGGGGAGAGAAGCAGCCCTACTCTCTGAAGCTAGGTCCTGTTTCTTAGGCTACTGGACACCATTAGCTCCAGAGGGATCGGTACGCAGGTCTCACCCTCGCCGTCCGTCCCAGAGCCGCGCCGCCGTCCTCCTCGCAGAGCCGGAAGATAGAAGCCGGGTGAGTATGAGAAGAAAGAAGACTTCAGAGGCGGCAGAAGACTTCAGATCTTCAGTGAGGTAACGCACAGCGGTAGCGCTGTGCGCCATTGCTCCCACACAGACACACACAGGCAGACACTGTAAGGGTGCAGGGCGCAGGGGGGGCGCCCTGGGCAGCAATATGAACCTCAATCTCTGGCAAAAATGTATATATACGGGCTGGGCACTGTATATATAAGAGCCCCCGCCAGTTTTTTCAATATTTTAGCGGGACCGAAGCCCGCCGCTGAGGGGGCGGAGCTTGTTCCTTAGCACTCACAGGCGCCATTTTCTCCACAGCACAGCGCTGAGAGGAAGCTCCCCGGACTCTCCCCTGCTTACACGGTGAAAGAGGGTTTTAAAGAGGGGGGGGGGCACATGATTTGGCGCAAAATACATGATTATAGCGCTATCTGGGTAAACATATTGTGTGTTTTTCCTGGGTCTTTGGCGCTGGGTGTGTGCTGGCATACTCTCTCTCTGTCTCTCCAAAGGGCCTTGTGGGGGAACTGTCTTCAGATAAGACGATTCCCAGAGTGTGTGGTGTGTCGGTACGCGTGTCGACATGTCTGAGGTAGAAGGCTCTCCTAGGGAGGAGATGGAGCAAATTGAATGTGGTGTCTCCGTCGACAATGCCGACACCTGACTGGATGGATATGTGGAATGTTTTAAGTGCTAATGTGAATTTATTGCACAAAAGATTGGACAAAGCGGAGGCTAGTGAACAGGCAGGGAATCAACACCTGCCTGTCCCTATGTCGCAGGGACCTTCGGGGTCTTAAAAGCGCCCACTATCCCAAATAGTAGACACTGATACCGACACGGATTCTGACTCCAGTGTCGACTACGATGATGCAAAGTTACAGCCAAAATTGGCTAAAAGTATTCGATATATGATTATTGCAATAAAGGATGTACTGCACATCACTGATGACCCTTCTGTCCCTGACACGAGGGTACACATGTTTAAGAGAAAGAAAGCTGAGGTAACCTTTCCCCCCTCTCATGAGCTGAACGAGTTATGTGAAAAAGCGTGGGAATCTCCAGACAAGAAACTGCAGATTCCCAAAAGGATTCTTATGACGTATCCTTTCCCGGCAAAGGACAGGATACGGTGGGAATCCTCCCCTAGGGTGGACAAAGCGTTGACACACCTATCCAAAAAGGTAGCGCTGCCATCCCAAGATACGGCTACCCTCAGGGATCCTGCTGATCACAAGCAGGAGGTTACCTTGAAGTCCATTTACGCACATTCTGGTACCTTACTCAGACCGGCGATAGCGTCGGCTTGGGTTTGTAGCGCTGTAATATCGTGGACAGATACCTTATCGACGGAGATTGATACCCTGGATAAGGATACCATTTTATTGACCCTAGGACATATTAAAGATGCTGTCTTATATATGAGAGATGCTCAAAGAGACATTGGCCTACTGGGTTCTAGAGTCAACGCTATGGCGATTTCTGTTAGACGAGTCCTATGGACCCGGCAATGGACAGGTGATACCGACTCAAAGAGGCATATGGAGGTTTTACCTTACAGGGGTGAGGAATTGTTTGGGGAAGGTCTCTCGGACCTGGTCTCCACAGCTACGGCAGGTAAATCAAATTTTTTGCCTTATATTCCCTCACAACCTAAGAAAGCGCCACATTATCAAATGCAGTCCTTTCGGCCACAGAGAAACAAGAGAGTACGAGGTGCGTCCTTTCTTGCCAGACGAAAGGGCAGAGGAAAAAAGCTGCAAAACACAGCTAGTTCCCAGGAACAGAAGTCCTCCCTGGCCTCTACTAAATCCACCGCATGACGCTGGGGCTCCGCTAAGGGAGTCCGCCCCAGTGGGGGCACGTCTTCGAGTTTTCAGCCACATCTGGGTTCACTCGCAGGTGGATCCATGGGCAATAGAAATTGTTTCCCAGGGTTACAAGCTGGAATTCGAAGAGGTGCCTCCTCGCCGATTTTTCAAATCGGCCCTACTGGCTTCTCCCCCAGAAAGGGAGATAGTGTTAAATGCAATTCACAAATTGTATCTTCAACAGGTGGTGGTCAAAGTTCCCCTACTTCAACAAGGGAGGGGATATTACTCAACCCTGTTTGTAGTCCCGAAACCGGACGGTTCGGTCAGACCCATTTTAAATTTAAAATCCCTGAACCTATACTTGAAAAGGTTCAAGTTCAAGATGGAATCGCTCAGAGCGGTCATCGCCAGCCTGGAAGGGGGGAATTTTATGGTATCCCTGGACATAAAGGATGCATACCTTCATGTTCCCATATATCCACCTCATCAGGCGTACCTGAGATTTGCGGTACAGGATTGTCATTACCAATTTCAGACGTTGCCAATTGGGCTTTCCACGGCCCGAGGATTTTCACCAAGGTAATGGCGGAAATGATGGTGCTCCTGCGCAAGCAGGGTGTCACAATTATCCCGTACTTGGACGATCTCCTCATAAAAAGCGAGATCACGAGAGCAGTTGCTGAACAGCGTGTCACTTTCACTGAAGGTGTTACAGCAACACGGCTGGATTCTCAATATCCCGAAGTCACAGTTGGTTCCTACGACTCGTCTGACCTTTGTAGGCATGATTCTGGATATGGACCAGAAAAGGGTTTATCTTCCGATAGAAAAGGCCCAGGAACTCATGACTCTGGTCAGGAACCTATTGAAGCCAAAACAGGTGTCAGTGCATCACTGCACTCGGGTCCTGGGGAAGATGTTGGCATCTTACGAGGCCATTTCCTTCGGCAGGTTCCATGCGAGGACTTTCCAATGGGACATACTAGACAAATGGTCTGGGTCACATCTACAGATTCATCAGCTGATCACCCTGTCTCCCAGGGCCAGGGTATCTCTCCTGTGGTGGTTACAGAGTGCTCACCTTCTAGAGGGTCGCAGGTTCGGCATTCAGGACTGGATTCTGGTAACCACGGACGCGAGCCTCCGAGGTTGTGGAGCAGTCACACAGGGAAGAAACTTCCAAGGTATTTGGTCAAGTCAAGAGACTTGTCTTCACATCAACGTCCTGGAGCTGAGGGCCATATACAACGCCCTTCGTCAAGCGGAGACCTTGCTTCGCGACCTACCGGTTCTGATCCAGTCAGACAACATCACCGCAGTGGCTCATGTAAACCGCCAAGGCGGCACAAGGAGCAGAGTGGCAATGGCGGAAGCCACCAGGATTCTTCGCTGGGCGGAAAATCATGTAAGCGCACTGTCAGCAGTGTTCATTCCGGGAGTGGACAACTGGGAAGCAGACTTCCTCCGCAGACACGACCTGCATCCAGGAATCCGGATCTGCAGGAGATGCTCACAGAAGATCTGTTGCCTCTTCCTCTAAGACAGGACCTGCTGCAACAGGGGCCCTGTCTGTTCCAAGACTTACCGCGGCTGCGTTTGACGGCATGGTGGTTGAACGCAGGATCCTAGCGGAAAAGGGCATTCCGGATGAGGTCATTCCTACTCTGATAAAGGCTAGGAAGGACGTGACAGCTAAACATTATCACCGTATATGGAGAAAGTATGTTTCTTGGTGTGAGGCCAGGAATGCTCCTACGGAAGAATTCCATCTGGGCCATTTCCTTCACTTCCTACAAACTGGAGTGAATTTGGGCCTAAGGTTAGGCTCCATTAAGGTTCAGATTTCGGCCTTATCCATTTTCTTTTAGAAGGAATTGGCTTCTCTCCCAGAAGTACAGACTTTTGTGAAGGGAGTGCTGCATATTCAGCCTCCTTATGTACCTCCGGTGGCGCATTGGGACCTTAACGTGGTGTTGCGTTTCCTTAAGTCGCACTGGTTTGAACCACTTAAAACGGTGGAGTTAAAATATCTCACTTGGAAGGTGGTCATGTTGTTAGCCTTGGCTTCGGCTAGGCGAGTTTCAGAATTGGCGGCTTTGTCTCATAAAAGCCCCTATCTGGTTTTCCATATGGATAGAGCGGAATTGCGGACCCGTCCTCAATTTTTGCCTAAGGTGGTGCCTGTGGCTACGCGAGATTTGGAGGATTCCGAGTCCCTTGATGTGGTCAGGGCTTTGAAAATTTACGTGGCCAGAACGGCTAGGGTCAGAAAAACAGAAGCACTGTTTGTTCTGTATGTAGCCAACAAGGTTGGCGCTCCTGCTTCAAAACAGACTATTGCTCGCTGGATCTGTAACACGATTCAGCAGGCTTATTCTACGGCTGGATTGCCGTTACCAAAATCGGTTAAGGCCCATTCCACTAGGAAGGTGGGCTCTTCTTGGGCAGCTGCCCGAGGCGTCTCGGCATTACAACTTTGTCGAGCTGCTACTTGGTCGGGTTCAAACACCTTTGCAAAGTTCTATAAGTTTGATACCCTGGCTGAGGAGGACCTCCTGTTTGCTCAATCGGTGCTGCAGAGTCATCCGCACTCTCCCGCCCGTTTGGGAGCTTTGGTATAATCCCCATGGTCCTTACGGAGTCCCCAGCACCCTCTAGGACGTAAGAGAAAATAAGATTTTAAACCTACCGGTAAATCTTTTTCTCGTAGTCCGTAGAGGATGCAGGGCGCCCGTCCCAAGTGCGGACTACTTCTGCAAGACTTGTATATAGTTTTGTTTACATAAGGGTTATGTTATAGTTTTCATCGGTCTCGAACTGATGCTGTGTTGTTTCATACTGTTAACTGGTTCGTATATAACACAAGTTATACCGTGTGAATGGTGTGGGCTGGTATGAATCTTGCCCTTGGATTAACAAAAATCCTTTCCTCGTACTGTCCGTCTCCTCTGGGCACAGTTTCGCTAACTGAGGTCTGGAGGAGGGGCATAGAGGGAGGAGCCAGTGCACACCCATACCTAAAGTTCTTTCTTAAAGTGCCCAAGTCTCCTGCGGAGCCCGTCTATCCCCATGGTCCTTACGGAGTCCCCAGCATCATCTACGGACTACGAGAAAAAGATTTACCGGTAGGTTTAAAATCTTATTATTTGCGGCTAACACTCCTGTTTTCAGGGATATAGCTGCAAATATTGGGGCTAATTCAGTCAAAATCGCTAGCAAGTGATTTTTGCACTGCTGTGATCAGATAGTCGCCACCTACAGGGGGAGTATATTTTAGCCGTGCAAGTGTGCGAACGCATGTGTAGCAGAGCTGTACGAACTGATTTTGTGCATTTTCTGCGCAGCTCAGGACTTACTCAGCCACTGCGATCACTACATCCTGTCCGGGACCTGAATTGACGTCAGGATCCCTCCCTGCAAACGCTTGGACATGCCTGCGTTTTTCCAACCACTCCCTAAAAAAACGGTCAGTTGCCACCCACAAACGCCTTCATCCTGTCAATCTCCTTGCAATCGCCCGTGCGAACAGATCCGTTGCACAAACCCATTGCTGAGCGGCGATCCGCTTTGTACCCGTGCAACGCGCCTGCGCATTGGGGTGCATATGCTTGCGCAGTTCAGACCTGAGCGCAGGCTGTGAGAAAACACAGCCTAGCGATTTGGTCTGAATTACTCCCCTTGTTTGATAAATGGGCCCCTGGGCTAGATACAGGATGTTTGTTTTCGGAATAAAAATGGCGAAACAAGTGTTTCCGCATTTTTACCGTATTCCTGCTATTCAGCAAAGGGTTGACAGAACGGATAACGCAATTATCTTCTGCGTTCATACCCATCTCACTGAATATTGTACAGTAAGGATAAATCTATTCACCTCTATTGTGGTTTAACGGTTTATGCTATTCAGCAAGCATCAAAACGTTAAACCTCCCTAATGCCAGAAGCTTTTGGGATGCTGGAGCTGGGCATACAATTGCCACTAGTCGCACTGCAGACTTAACAATGCGAGAATAGGAGGCTATTCGCATTGGTAAGTAAGAGCATGACTGAGCATACGCAGAAACAAAAACAAAAGATTTTGGTTTTGGATTTTTCTAAACCAAAGCCGTCTAAAACTGTGCCGTGTTACCGCAAACACTGTTCCTTTGAAGTTTTTTTGCTGAAAACTGTGTTAAAAAAAGTGACAAAAATACTGTGCTGGTATTGCCCGATAATAATCGTGACAATATCGATATTTTTGCTGAATATGGCCCCCTGAGAGTATAAAGCAACATAAAGGTTTTACCAACTTCATTCAGAGCATCTGACATTAAATCTGTAATAAATATTTATTTCTGTAGAAATGTGATAGTAAATATGCAGATATTCCGTACACAGTTACGAAGATACTACAGTAATGTAGAACACGTGTACACAGTATACAATGCTCTTCATAACAGCATACAAAGAATAATCAGAATGCACTTTGATTTACTGTCTACTACAGGGATAAACAACGTGTGAGGCACTCCAGTAGCTGTGGAACTACATATTCCAGCATGGCCTGTAAGTTTTGCTGTCTGGGCTTGCTGTAGGCATTAGCTGAAGAACATGCTGGGAGATGCAGTTCCACAGCAGTCTAATGTTCCAAACTAGATCTTAAGGCATCTTGCCATGCAGGTGGAAGCCTTAAAAAGGCTCTAGAGGCCTTCTGGGTCCCTGGGAGATAATACTTTTTACAGATCTGTGCTACTGGTGCATAGATCTAGGGGTGGTATTCATGTGACCGCCGGTCAGCTGACCGACAGTCACATGACCTCCTCCACCAGCCCGACGGGTCACTGTCCCGATGGTCGGCATGCCGACCAACAGGGACTATTTCCACTCGTGGGTGTCCACGACACCCATAGAGTGGGAATAGAACCCGTGGCGACCGCAGGTCGCCACCGAGCCCGCAAGGGGCTTGCTGCACTCGCCCCTCCCCGCCGGGATCCCGGCGTCGGTATGCTGCCGGGATCCCGGCGTCGGTAAGCTGACCGGCGGTCAGGAGACCGCCGGTCAGCCGTACTACACCCTAGATCTAGGAACCCTGGTTCCAGAGTTTATAATCTTCTTCACCAAATGCATATCTTCTTTCGTTTAATGACATTATTAAAGTTATTTTGAAACTCTGTCAGTCTTTTATAGTAATTGTAAGCAGAGTCACATGTAAGTCACATGTACAGTAAAAAGCCTTCTTTTATCTAAAGAAATGTGATTCTGAACAGTTCTGGGCTCCCAAAGCTCCTCAGTGTCAACAGTATCCCAAATAGCCCACAGCAACTCATCTGTCTCTTCTACTGGAATCATTGATGTCTCAGTTTTTATTGGATAAATTAGAATCTTCCTTTTCCTCTCTATCTCACTATCACCTTCATCCGTGTCATTTTAGCAAGTTACTTAGAAGTGGAGAAAACTGGATCAGCATGAAAGAGATGGGCTGACACAGTGTCATGTGTTTATGGCTTTATACCATACACAAATATTATATTTCTTACAGTGAGGTTAGTTACTATAGAGACTACATTTTCTGAGCTGTATCCCCTCCTCCATGAAATACACTGGGCAGTATCCTATTTGCTGCGGTAAAACATGGTTTTTCGTGATTTTTCCCGATGTTTCCCCACTTTTTTTTTTTTTTACGGGTTATGCTATTAGATTGTCCATAAAAAAAATGCCCTTTCTCCTGAAAACACACAGGTTCAGTGAAACGTGTATTTTTGTGATAAACAGCCCCGTTCACTTAAAAAAGGGTCTGTTTCCAGGGATTTGGTTTTGCCTGCATGAGGCAGGCGAGGGAAAAATAAGATTTTACTTACCGATAAATCTATTTCTCGTAGTCCGTAGTGGATGCTGGGACTCCGTAAGGACCATGGGGATTAGCGGCTCTGCAGGAGACAGGGCACAAAATAAAAGCTTGAGATATCAGGTGGTGTGCACTGGCTCCTCCCCCTATGACCCTCCTCCAAGCCAGTTAGGATACTGTGCCCGGACGAGCGTACATAATAAGGAAGGATATTGAATCCCGGGTAAGACTCATACCAGCCACACCAATCACACCGTACAACTCGTGATCTGAACCCAGTTAACAGTATGATAAATTTAAAGGAGCCTCTGAAAAGATGGCTCAACAATAATAACCCGAATTTTTTGTAACAATAACTATATACAAGTATTGCAGACAATCCGCACTAGGGATGGGCGCCCAGCATCCACTACGGACTACGAGAAATAGATTTATCGGTAAGTAAAATCTTATTTTCTCTAACGTCCTAAGTGGATGCTGGGACTCCGTAAGGACCATGGGGATTATACCAAAGCTCCCAAACGGGCGGGAGAGTGCGGATGACTCTGCAGCACCGAATGAGAGAACTCCAGGTCCTCCTCAGCCAGGGTATCAAATTTGTAGAATTTAGCAAACGTGTTTGCCCCTGACCAAGTAGCTGCTCGGCAAACTTGTAAAGCCGAGACCCCTCGGGCAGCCGCCCAAGATGAGCCCACTTTCCTTGTGGAATGGGCTTTTACTGATTTTGGCTGTGGCAATCCTGCCACGGAATGTGCTAGCAGAATTGTACTACAAATCCAACGAGCAATCGTCTGCTTTGAAGCAGGAGCACCCAGCTTGTTGGGTGCATACAGGATAAACAGCGAGTCAGTTTTCCTGACTCCAGCCGTCCTGGAAACATATATTTTCAAGGCCCTGACAACGTCCAGCAACTTAGAGTCCTCTAAGTCCCTAGTAGCCGCAGGTACCACAATAGGTTGGTTCATGTGAAATGCAGAAACCACCTTAGGTAGAAAATTGAGGACGAGTCCTCAATTCCGCCCTGTCAGAATGAAAATTTAGGTAAGGGCTTTTACATGATAAAGCCGCCAATTCTGACACACGCCTAGCTGAAGCCAAGGCCAACAGCATCGACACCTTCCACGTGAGATATTTTAAATCTACCGTAGACAATGGTTCAAACCAGTGTGATTTTAGAAATCTCAACACAACATTGAGATCCCAAGGTGCCACTGGAGGCACAAAGGAGGCTGTATGTGCAGCACCCCTTTCACAAATGTCTGAACTTCAGGTACTGAAGCCAGTTCTTCCTGGAAGAATATCGACAGGGCCGAAATTTGAACCTTAATGGACCCTAATTTTAGGCCCATAGACAGTCCTGTTTGCAGGAAATGCAAGAAACGACCCAGTTGAAATTCCTGTGTAGGGGCCTTCTTGGCCTCACACCACGCAACATATTTACGCCAAATGCGGTGATAATGTTTTGCGGTTACTTCCTTTCTGGCTTTTACCAGAGTAGGGATGACTTCTTCTGGAATGCCCTTGTCCTTCAGGATCCGGCGTTCAACCGCCATGCCGTCAAACGCAGCCGCGGTAAGTCTTGGAACAGACAAGGCCCCTGCAGTAGCAGGTCCTGTCTTAGAGGTAGAGGCCACGGTTCGTCCGTGAGCATCTCTTGAAGTTCCGGGTACCAAGACCTTCTTGGCCAATCCGGAACCACGAGTATAGTTCTTACTCCTCTCCTTCTTATGATTCTCAATACTTTCGGTATGAGGGGCAGAGGAGGGAATACATACACTGACTGGTACACCCACGGCGTTACCAGAGCGTCCACTGCTATTGCCTGAGGGTCCCTTGACCTGGCGCAATATCTGTCCAGTTTTTTGTTTAGACGTGACGCCATCATGTCCACCTTTGGTCTTTCCCAACGGTTTACAATTTGGTGGAAGACTTCTGGGTGAAGTCCCCACTCTCCCGGGTGAAGGTCGTGTCTGCTGAGGAAGTCTGCTTCCCAGTTGTCCACTCCCGGAATGAACACTGCTGACAGTGCTATCACATGATTTTCCGCCCAGCGAAGAATCCTTGCAGTTTCTGCCATTGCCCTCCTGCTTCTCGTGCCGCCCTGTCTGTTTATGTGGGCGACTGACGTGATGTTGTCCGACTGGATCAACACCGCCTGACCCTGAAGCAGAGGTTTTGCTTGAATTAAGGCATTGTAAATGGCCCTTAGTTCTAGAATGTTTATATGAAGAGATGTTTCCATGCTTGACCACAAGCCCTGGAAATTCCTTCCCTGTGTGACTGCTCCCCAGCCTCTCAGGCTGGCATCCGTGGTTACCAGGATCCAATCCTGAATGCCAAATCTGCGGCCCTCTAGTAGATGAGCACTCTGAAGCCACCACAGGAGAGACACCCTTGTCCTTGGCGACAGGGTTATCCATTGATGCATCTGAAGATGCGATCCGGACCATTTTCCCAGTAGATCCCACTGAAAAGTTCTTGCATGGAATCTTCCGAATGGAATCGCTTCGTAAGAAGCCACCATTTTTCCCAGGACCCTTGTGCACTGATGCACTGAGACCTGTCCTGGTTTTAGGAGGTTCCTGACTAGCTCGGATAACTCCCTGGCCTTCTCCTCCGGGAGAAACACCTTCTTCTGGACTGTGTCCAGAATCATTCCTAAGAACAGTAGACGTGTCGTTGGAATCAGCTGCGATTTTGGAATATTTAGAATCCATCCGTGCTGACTTAGCACTACCTGAGATAGTGCCACTCCGACTTCTAACTGTTCCTTGGTTCTTGCCCTTATCAGGAGATCGTCCAAGTAAGGGATAATTAAGATGCCTTTTCTTCGTAGAAGAATCATCATTTCGGCCATTACCTTGGTAAAGACCCGAGGCGCCGTGGACAATCCAAACGGCAGCGTCTGAAACTGATAATGACAGTTTTGTACTACAAACCTGAGGTACCCTTGGTGAGAAGGATATATTGGGACGTGGAGATAAGCATCCTTGATGTCCAGCGACACCATATAGTCCCCCTCTTCCAGGTTCGCTATCACCGCTCTGAGTGACTCCATCTTGAATTTGAACCTTTTTATGTAAGTGTTCAAAGATTTTAGATTTAATATTGGTCTCACCGAGCCGTCCGGCTTCGGTACCACAAATAGTGTGGAATAATACCCCTTCCCCTGTTGCAAGAGGGGTACCTTGATTATCACCTGCTGGGAGTACAGCTTGTGAATGGCTTCCAGAACTGCCTCCCTGTCGGAGGGAGACTTTGGTAAAGCAGACTTCAGGAACCGATGAGGAGGAAACGCCTCGAATTCCAGTTTGTACCCCTGTGATACTACCTGTAGAATCCAGGGATCCACTTGCGAGTGAGCCCACTGCGCGTTGAAATTCTTGAGACGGGCCCCCACCGTGTCTGAGTCTGCTTGTAAAGCCCCAGCGTCATGCTGAAGACTTGGCAGAAGCAGGGGAGGGCTTCTGCTCCTGGGAAGCGGCTGCATGGTGCTGCCTTTTTCCTCTTCCTCTGCCCTTGGGCAGAAAAGAGTGACCTTTTGCTCGCTTGTACTTATGGGAACGAAAGGACTGAGTTTGAAAAGACTGTGTCTTTTTCTGTTGATGTGAAGTAACCTGGGGTAAAAAGGTGGATTTTCCAGCCGTTGCCGTGGCCACCAGGTCTGTTAGACCAGCCCCAAATAACTCCTCCCCCTTATACGGCAATACTTCCATGTGCCGTTTGGAATCTGCGTCCCCTGACCACTGTCTGGTCCATAATGCTCTTCTGGCAGAGATGGACATTGCGCTTACTCTTGATGCCAGGGTACAAATATCCCTCTGCGCATCACGCATATATAGCAATGCATCCTTTAAATGTTCTATAGTTAACAGAATATTGTCCCTATCCAGGGTATCAATATTCTCAGTCAGGGAATCCGCCCATGCGACTCCAGCACTGCACATCCAGGCTGATGCGATTGCTGGTCGCAGTATAACACCAGTATGTGTGTATATACTTTTCAGGATATTTTCCAGCCTCCTATCAGCTGGTTCTTTGAGGGTGGCCGTATCAGGGGACGGTAACGCTACTTGTTTAGATAAACGTGTGAGCGCCTTATCTACCCTAGGGGGTGTTTCCCACCGTGCCCTAACCTCTGGCGGGAAAGGGTATAGTGCTAATAACTTATTAGAAATTAGCTGTTTTTTATCGGGGGAAACCCACGCTTTATCACACACCTCATTTATTTCCTCAGACTCAGGAAAAACTATTGGCAGTTTTTTCACACCCCACATAATACCCGCCTTTGAGGTATTTGTAGTGTCAGAAAGGTTCAATGCCTCTTTCATTGCCGTGATCATGTAACGTGTGGCCCTACTGGACATTACGTTTGTCTCGTCACCGTCGACACTAGATTCAGTATCTGTATCTGGATCCGTGTCGACCCACTGAGGTAGCGGCCGTTTTAGGGCCCCTGAGGGTGTCTGAGACGCCTGAACAGGCACTAATTGATTTGCCGGCTTTCTCATGTCGTCAACAGTTTTTTGTAAATTGCTGACATTATCACTTAATTGCTTAAACACAATCATCCAGTCAGGTGTCGACTCCCTAGGGGGTGACATCACTAACACAGGCAACTGCTCCGCCTCCACCTCATTTTCCTCCTCATACATGTCGACACACGCGTACCGACACACAGCACACACACCGGGAATGCTCTGATAGAGGACAGGACCCCACTTAGCCCTTTGGAGAGACAGAGGGAGAGTCTGCCAGCACACACCCAGCGCTATATATATATACAGGGATAACCTTATATAAGTGTTAATCCCTTATAGCTGCTGTTAATCTAGTTATTTGCTGCCAAAATGCCCCCCCTTCTCTTTTTTACCCTGAATCAGATGCAGTACTGCAGGGGAGAATCAGGGAGCCGTCCTTCCAGCGGAGCTGTGAGGGAATAATGGCGCCAGTGTGCTGAGGAGATAGGCCCCGCCCCTTCACGACGTCCTTAACTCCCGCTTTTTTGTGTAAAATGGCAGGGGAAAATAAGAATTTACTTACCGATAATTCTATTTCTCGGAGTCCGTAGTGGATGCTGGGGTTCCTGAAAGGACCATGGGGAATAGCGGCTCCGCAGGAGACAGGGCACAAAAGTAAAGCTTTACGATCAGGTGGTGTGCACTGGCTCCTCCCCCTATGACCCTCCTCCAAGCCTCAGTTAGGTACTGTGCCCGGACGAGCGTACACAATAAGAAAGGATTTATGAATCCCGGGTAAGACTCATACCAGCCACACCAATCACACCGTACAACCTGTGATATAAACCCAGTTAACAGTATGATAACAGAAGAGCCTCTAAAAGATGGCTCCCTACAACAATAACCCGAATTAGTTAACAATAACTATGTACAATTATTGCAGATAATCCGCACTTGGGATGGGCGCCCAGCATCCACTACGGACTCCGAGAAATAGAATTATCGGTAAGTAAATTCTTATTTTCTCTATCGTCCTAGTGGATGCTGGGGTTCCTGAAAGGACCATGGGGATTATACCAAAGCTCCCAAACGGGCGGGAGAGTGCGGATGACTCTGCAGCACCGAATGAGAGAACTCCAGGTCCTCCTTAGCCAGAGTATCAAATTTGTAAAATTTTACAAACGTGTTCTCCCCTGACCACGTAGCTGCTCGGCAAAGTTGTAATGCCGAGACCCCTCGGGCAGCCGCCCAAGATGAGCCCACCTTCCTTGTGGAGTGGGCCTTTACAGATTTAGGCTGTGGCAGGCCTGCCACAGAATGTGCAAGTTGGATTGTGCTACAGATCCAACGAGCAATCGTCTGCTTAGACGCAGGAGCACCCATCTTGTTGGGTGCATACAATATAAACAACGAGTCAGATTTTCTGACTCCAGCTGTCCTTGCAATATATATTTTCAATGCTCTGACAACATCCAGTAACTTGGAGTCCTCCAAGTCACTTGTAGCCGCAGGCACTACAATAGGCTGGTTCAGATGAAATGCTGACACCACCTTAGGGAGAAAATGCGGACGAGTCCGCAGTTCTGCCCTGTCCGAATGGAAAATCAGATATGGGCTTTTGTAAGATAAAGCTGCCAGTTCTGACACTCTCCTGGCCGAAGCCAGGGCTAGTAGCATGGTCACTTTCCATGTGAGATATTTCAAATCCACATTATTTAGTGGTTCAAACCAATGAGATTTGAGAAAGTCCAAAACAACATTGAGATCCCACGGTGCCACTGGGGGCACCACAGGAGGCTGTATATGCAGCACTCCCTTAACAAAAGTCTGGACTTCAGGAACTGAAGCCAATTCTTTCTGGAAGAAAATCGACAGGGCCGAAATTTGAACCTTAATAGATCCCAATTTGAGACCCATAGACAATCCTGATTGCAGGAAATGTAGGAATCGACCCAGTTGAAATTCCTCCGTCGGAGCACTCCGATCCTCGCACCACGCAACATATTTTCGCCAAATGCGGTGATAATGTTGCGCGGTTACTTCCTTCCGTGCTTTAATCAAAGTAGGAATGACTTCTTCCGGCATGCCTTTTTCCTTTAGGATCCGGCGTTCAACCGCCATGCCGTCAAACGCAGCCGCGGTAAGTCTTGAAACAGACAGGGACCCTGCTGAAGCAAGTCCCTTCTCAGAGGTAGAGGCCACGGATCTTCCGTGATCATCTCTTGAAGTTCCGGGTACCAAGTTCTTCTTGGCCAATCCGGAACCACTAGTATCGTTCTTACGCCTCTTTGCCGTATAATTCTCAATACTTTTGGTATGAGAGGCAGAGGAGGAAACACATATACCGACTGGTACACCCAAGGCGTTACCAGCGCGTCCACAGCTATTGCCTGCGGATCTCTTGACCTGGCGCAATACCTGTCCAGTTTTTTGTTGAGGCGAGACGCCATCATGTCCACCATTGGTCTTTCCCAACGGGTTACCAGCATGTGGAAAACTTCTGGATGAAGTCCCCACTCTCCCGGGTGAAGGTCGTGTCTGCTGAGGAAGTCTGCTTCCCAGTTGTCCACTCCCGGGATGTACACTGCTGACAGTGCTATCACATGATTTTCCGCCCAGCGAAGAATCCTTGCAGCTTCTGCCATTGCACTCCTGCTTCTTGTGCCGCCCTGTCTGTTCACATGGGCGACTGCCGTGATGTTGTCCGACTGGATCAACACCGGCTTTCCCTGAAGCAGAGGTTCTGCCTGGCTTAGAGCATTGTAGATTGCTCTTAGTTCCAGAATGTTTATGTGAAGAGACGTTTCCAGGCTCGTCCACACTCCCTGGAAGTTTCTTCCTTGTGTGACTGCTCCCCAGCCTCTCAGGCTGGCGTCCGTGGTCACCAGGATCCAATCCTGTATGCCGAATCTGCGGCCCTCCAATAGATGAGCACTCTGTAACCACCACAGAAGAGATACCCTTGTCCTTGGAGACAGGGTTATCCGCTGGTGCATCTGAAGATGCGACCCTGACCATTTGTCCAACAGATCCCTCTGGAAAATTCTTGCGTGGAATCTGCCGAATGGAATTGCTTCGTAAGAAGCCACCATTTTTCCCAGGACTCTTGTGCATTGATGTACAGACACCTTTCCTGGTTTTAGGAGGTTCCTGACAAGCTCGGATAACTCCTTGGCTTTTTCCTCCGGGAGAAAAACCTTTTTCTGAACCGTGTCCAGAATCATCCCTAGGAACAACAGACGTGTTGTCGGAATTAACTGGGATTTTGGAATATTCAGAATCCACCCGTGCTGTTTTAGCACTTCTTGAGACAGTGCTAATCCCATCTCTAGCTGTTCTCTGGACCTTGCCCTTATTAGGAGATCGTCCAAGTATGGGATAATTAATACGCCTTTTCTTCGAAGAAGAATCATCATCTCGGCCATTACCTTGGTAAAGACCCGAGGTGCCGTGGACAATCCGAACGGCAGCGTCTGAAACTGATAGTGACAGTTCTGTACGACGAACCTGAGGTACCCCTGGTGTGAGGGGTAAATTGGAACGTGGAGATACGCATCCTTGATGTCCAAGGATACCATAAAGTCCCCTTCTTCCAGGTTCGCTATCACTGCTCTGAGTGACTCCATCTTGAACTTGAACTTCTTTATGTACAGGTTCAAGGACTTCAGATTTAGAATAGGTCTTACCGAGCCATCCGGCTTCGGTACCACAAATAGAGTGGAATAATACCCCTTTCCTTGTTGTAAAAGAGGTACCTTGACTATCACCTGCTGAGAGTACAGCTTGTGAATGGCTTCCAAGACCGTCACCCTGTCGGAGGGGGACGTTGGTAAAGCAGACTTCAGGAAACGGCGAGGTGGATTCGTCTCTAATTCTAACCTGTACCCCTGAGATATTATCTGCAGGATCCAGGGATCTACCTGCGAGTGAGCCCACTGCGCGCTGAAATTCTTGAGACGACCCCCCACCGCCCCCGAGTCCGCTTGAGAAGCCCCAGCGTCATGCTGAGGCTTTTGTAGAAGCGGGGGAGGGCTTCTGTTCCTGGGAAGGAGCTGCCTGTTGCTGTCTCTTCCCCCTTCCTCTGCCTCGTGGCAGATATGAATATCCCTTTGCTCTCTTGTTTTTAAAGGAACGAAAGGGCTGCGGTTGAAAAGTCGGTGTCTTTTTCTGTTGGGGAGTGACTTGAGGTAAAAAGGTGGATTTCCCGGCTGTAGCCGTGGCCACCAAATCCGATAGACCGACTCCAAATAACTCCTCCCCTTTATACGGCAAAACTTCCATATGCCGTTTTGAGTCCGCATCGCCTGACCACTGTCGCGTCCATAAACTTCTTCTGGCCGAAATGGACATAGCACTTACCCGTGATGCCAGTGTGCAGATATCCCTCTGTGCATCACGCATATAAAGAAATGCATCCTTTATTTGCTCTAAAGACAGTAAAACATTGTCCCTATCCAGGGTATCAATATTTTCAATCAGGGACTCTGACCAAGCTACCCCAGCACTGCACATCCAGGCTGTCGCTATAGCTGGTCGTAGTATAACACCTGTATGTGTGTATATACTTTTTTTGGATATTTTCCATCCTCCTATCTGCTGGATCTTTAAGTGCGGCCGTCTCAGGAGAGGGTAACGCCACTTGTTTTGATAAGCGTGTGAGCGCCTTGTCCACCCTAGGAGGTGTTTCCCAGCGCGCCCTAACCTCTGGCGGGAAAGGGTATAAAGCCAATAACTTCTTTGAAATTAGCATTTTTTTATCGGGGGCAACCCACGCTTCATCACACACCTCATTTAATTCTTCTGATTCAGGAAAAACTATAGGTAGTTTTTTCACACCCCACATAATACCCTGTTTAGTGGTACCTGTAGTATCAGCTATATGTAACGCCTCCTTCATTGCCAAAATCATATAACGTGTGGCCCTACTGGAAAATACGGTTGATTCGTCACCGTCACCACTAGAATCAGTGCCTGTGTCTGGGTCTGTGTCGACCGACTGAGGCAAAGGGCGTTTTACAGCCCCTGACGGTGTTTGAGGCGCCTGGACAGGCACTAATTGATTGTCCGGCCGTCTCATGTCGTCAAACGACTGCTTTAGCGTGTTGACACTATCCCGTAATTCCATAAATAAAGGCATCCATTCTGGTGTCGACCCCCTAAGAGGTGACATCCCCATATTTGGCAATTGCTCCGCCTCCACACCAATATCGTCCTCATACATGTCGACACACACGTACCGACACACAGCAGACACACAGGGAATGCTCTTAACGAAGACAGGACCCCACTAGCCCTTTGGGGAGACAGAGGGAGAGTTTGCCAGCACACACCAAAAGCGCTATATATGACAGGGATAGCCTTATAATAAGTGCTCCCTGTATAGCTGCTTTAATAATATATTTTTGCCACAATTTTGCCCCCCCCTCTCTTTTTTACCCTGTTTCTGTAGTGCAGTGCAGGGGAGAGCCTGGGAGCCGTCCTGACCAGCGGAGCTGTGTAAGGAAAATGGCGCTGTGTGCTGAGGAGATAGGCCCCGCCCCTTTTTCGGCGGGCTCGTCTCCCGCTCTTTAGTGGATTCTGGCAGGGGTTAAATATCTCCATATAGCCCCCGGAGGCTATATGTGAGGTATTTTTAGCCAAATTAGGTTTTCATTTGCCTCCCAGGGCGCCCCCCTCCCAGCGCCCTGCACCCTCAGTGACTGCCGTGTGAAGTGTGCCGAGAGGAAAATGGCGCACAGCTGCAGTGCTGTGCGCTACCTTTAGAAGACTGAGGAGTCTTCTGCCGCCGATTCTGGACCTCTTCTCGTTTCAGCATCTGCAAGGGGGCCGGCGGCGAGGCTCCGGTGACCATCCAGGCTGTACCTGTGATCGTCCCTCTGGAGCTAATGTCCAGTAGCCAAGAAGCCAATCCATCCTGCACGCAGGTGAGTTCACTTCTTCTCCCCTAAGTCCCTCGTTGCAGTGATCCTGTTGCCAGCAGGACTCACTGTAAAATAAAAAACCTAAGCTAAACTTTTCTAAGCAGCTCTTTAGGAGAGCCACCTAGATTGCACCCTTCTCGGCCGGCACAAAAATCTAACTGAGGCTTGGAGGAGGGTCATAGGGGGAGGAGCCAGTGCACACCACCTGATCGTAAAGCTTTACTTTTGTGCCCTGTCTCCTGCGGAGCCGCTATTCCCCATGGTCCTTTCAGGAACCCCAGCATCCACTAGGACGATAGAGAAAAAATACATCCATATAGCCCTGGAGCTATATGTGATGTATTCCTTTTGCCAGCTAAGGTATATGTGTGTTATATTGCGTCTCAGGGCGCTCCCCCCCAGCGCCCTGCACCCTCAGTGACCGGAGTGTGAAGTGTGCTGAGAGCAATGGCGCACAGCTGCGGTGCTGTGCGCTACCTTAGTCTTGAAGACAGGATGTCTTCTGCCGCCGCTTTCACCGGACCTTCGTCTCTTCTGGCTCTGTAAGGGGGACGGCGGCGCGGCTCCGGTGACCCATCCAGGCTGAACCTGTGATCGTCCCTCTGGAGCTAACGTCCAGTAGCCTAAGAAGCCCAATCCACTCTGCACTCAGGTGAGTTCGCTTCTTCTCCCCTTAGTCCCACGATGCAGTGAGCCTGTTGCCAGCAGGACTCACTGAAAAAAAAAAAAAAAAACCTAACTAAACTTTTATTCTAAGCAGCTCTGGAGAGCTACCTAGTTTGCACCCTTCTCGGCCGGGCACAAAAATCTAACTGGCTTGGAGGAGGGTCATAGGGGGAGGAGCCAGTGCACACCACCTGATATCTCAAGCTTTTATTTTGTGCCCTGTCTCCTGCGGAGCCGCTAATCCCCATGGTCCTTACGGAGTCCCAGCATCCACTTAGGACGTTAGAGAAATCCCCAATAAGCCACAGCTTGCGCCGTCTTATCGAAGCTAATAGGATAGCCCCGGGCGAGACCTTTAGCCGCAGTAATTTATTTAAATTTATAGAATGGAAAGAGAATGCCTAATCATGGCTTAGGATAACAATTAAAACTTCTGTCCAAAGAAAATGCTTTGCTTAGAAACAGAAACAACCTAAACCCTATTATCAGGCTGAGAGCTCCACCGATATCAGAGATTTAGGGCAAGGTTTGGATTCAACAAGCGATACTAGGATCATAATCACAAGACTAGAGGCATGCCCTGAAATGAAGCATATATACGAGCGCTGATCTTCCCTAGACAAATCAGACTTCATATAAGGGCATCCTGTAGAAGACATTATCAAGTCATACCTGAGGCTGAATGTAACCTGTGACTTCACTAGAGTAACCGCAGGCTGCTCAGTGTCTAGGGCAGAGAGGAGCCAAGATGAATGGAAAAGCTCAAGCACAGTATAAGTAACCATTGTATGTTCTTAACTTTCATCCAACTGGTGGAATCAGACAGACACAGATAAAAACGGGTGTAGTATCGTATGCCGGCGGCCGGCCTCCCGGCGACCAGCATACCGACGCCGGAAGCCCGACCGCCAGCATACCGACAGCGTGGCGAGCGCAAATTATCCCCTTGCGGGCACGGTAGGGGGGTCATGGACCCCCACGAGGGAGAATATGTGTTGGTATGCCGGGTGTCGGGATTCCGGCGCCGGTATACTGTGCGCCGGGATCCCGACATTCGGCAACCAGAAGACCACCCGATAAAAACGGACCAAACACATGAACAGGGGATACTACCTAGGACTCCCTTAACAAAATAAATAATCCAGAAAAACATAAAGAATCCTTTCTAACCCTAGCCCCTGAATAGTAAGGGTTAAAAACATGAGGCTGATGGGTGGAGTAGAAAGGATCCTTTCAAATGTCCTATTTTTTAATCCTAATAGGTAAAAAGGCATATCTGGTGCTGGCACAGGGAAGTAGTGCAAAGAAATTCACAATTAAACTTCTAATTTCTACCAACTCTGGCGCAATCTTCTTCCTCATTTTATGTAACTGGGAATACATGCGAGACATTACCTGTCCCAGGAAGAAAATCCCACCGCCAACGATAAAGGCCGATATTGCTGTGCCAAACACAGCAAAAAGAGTAATTGAACCGATGTTCTGGAAGAAGTTTCCCTAAGATACAAATAAAAAATTAGAATTACCGTCTGAGTTTCGTCATTGTGGACCTGTTACCATTGCCTAACCCAAACATCAGAGCACTCCCAGTACCTACGTCTGTATTCAGTACTTACAGTGGGGAGTATCCAAATTACCCACGAACAACATCGCGTGCGAAAAATTTCTGTTTTTCGTGATTTTTCCTGATGTTTTACAAATTTTTTTTTTTTACAGGTTATCCAATTAGATCGCCCTTAAAAACATACATTTTCTCATGAAAACACACAGGTTCAGTGAAATCTGTGTGTTTTCGCTGTCCGCAGTCCTGATTTTACATGAAACGGGCTGTTTTCGAGAATTTAGTTTTGCCTGCATGAGACAGGTGAAACAAAATCCTTGATAAGCCGTGGCTCGTGGTGGTTTATCGGGGCTAATTGGATAGCCCCCAGCAAAACAATTACCCTCCGTGTATGATCGCGGGTAATTGGATACCCCCCATTGTATTACTCCAATGTATATAATTAAATTGTAAACACTAGAACTGTGGACTTCACTAGTCCTACATTTCTGTTGTTCTGAGTACGATTAACATATACATTGTAAAGTGATGTGTAAACTGTATGCAGCTATGAGTAAATACACAAGCACAGGTGATTTTTTTAATTATCACTTCAGCCCACCATAACTTGATTAGAGTATTCAAATAAAAAATTGAAACCAACTTTTGACATTGTTTACCTTATGTAGGGAATATCCAGACTCAAAGATGATTGGTGGCAGTAACAGCAGAAAGAACATATTCGGTCGAAACATCTCCTCTTCCTGTATAATAGAAAAACCAATAAACTGGGTTAGTGCTGAGCATTTCAGACTAGAGATGAGCGCCTGAAATTTTTCGGGTTTTGTGTTTTGGTTTTGGGTTCGGTTCCGCGGCCGTGTTTTGGGTTCGAACGCGTTTTGGCAAAACCTCACCGAATTATTTTTGTCGGATTCGGGTGTGTTTTGGATTCGGGTGTTTTTTTCCAAAAACACTAAAAAACAGCTTAAATCATAGAATTTGGGGGTCATTTTGATCCCAAAGTATTATTAACCTCAAAAACCATAATTTACACTCATTTTCAGTCTATTCTGAATACCTCACACCTCACAATATTATTTTTAGTCCTAAAATTTGCACCGAGGTCGCTGTGTGAGTAAGATAAGCGACCCTAGTGGCCGACACAAACACCGGGCCCATCTAGGAGTGGCACTGCAGTGTCACGCAGGATGTCCCTTCCAAAAAACCCTCCCCAAACAGCACATGACGCAAAGAAAAAAAGAGGCGCAATGAGGTAGCTGTGTGAGTAAGATTAGCGACCCTAGTGGCCGACACAAACACCGGGCCCATCTAGGAGTGGCACTGCAGTGTCACGCAGGATGTCCCTTCCAAAAAACCCTCCCCAAACAGCACATGACGCAAAGAAAAAAAGAGGCGCAATGAGGTAGCTGACTGTGTGAGTAAGATTAGCGACCCTAGTGGCCGACACAAACACCGGGCCCATCTAGGAGTGGCACTGCAGTGTCACGCAGGATGTCCCTTCCAAAAAACCCTCCCCAATCAGCACATGATGCAAAGAAAAAGAAAAGAAAAAAGAGGTGCAAGATGGAATTATCCTTGGGCCCTCCCACCCACCCTTATGTTGTATAAACAAAACAGGACATGCACACTTTAACCAACCCATCATTTCAGTGACAGGGTCTGCCACACGACTGTGACTGATATGACGGGTTGGTTTGGACCCCCCCCAAAAAAGAAGCAATTAATCTCTCCTTGCACAAACTGGCTCTACAGAGGCAAGATGTCCACCTCATCTTCACCCTCCGATATATCACCGTGTACATCCCCCTCCTCACAGATTATCAATTCGTCCCCACTGGAATCCACCATCTCAGCTCCCTGTGTACTTTGTGGAGGCAATTGCTGCTGGTCAATGTCTCCGCGGAGGAATTGATTATAATTCATTTTAATGAACATCATCTTCTCCACATTTTCTGGATGTAACCTCGTACGCCGATTGCTGACAAGGTGAGCGGCGGCACTAAACACTCTTTCGGAGTACACACTTGTGGGAGGGCAACTTAGGTAGAATAAAGCCAGTTTGTGCAAGGGCCTCCAAATTGCCTCTTTTTCCTGCCAGTATAAGTACGGACTGTGTGACGTGCCTACTTGGATGCGGTCACTCATATAATCCTCCACCATTCTATCAATGTTGAGAGAATCATATGCAGTGACAGTAGACGACATGTCCGTAATCGTTGTCAGGTCCTTCAGTCCGGACCAGATGTCAGCATCAGCAGTCGCTCCAGACTGCCCTGCATCACCGCCAGCGGGTGGGCTCGGAATTCTGAGCCTTTTCCTCGCACCCCCAGTTGCGGGAGAATGTGAAGGAGGAGATGTTGACAGGTCGCGTTCCGCTTGACTTGACAATTTTGTCACCAGCAGGTCTTTCAACCCCAGCAGACCTGTGTCTGCCGGAAAGAGAGATCCAAGGTAGGCTTTAAATCTAGGATCGAGCACGGTGGCCAAAATGTAGTGCTCTGATTTCAACAGATTGACCACCCGTGAATCCTTGTTAAGCGAATTAAGGGCTGCATCCACAAGTCCCACATGCCTAGCGGAATCGCTCCGTGTTAGCTCCTCCTTCAATGCCTCCAGCTTCTTCTGCAAAAGCCTGATGAGGGGAATGACCTGACTCAGGCTGGCAGTGTCTGAACTGACTTCACGTGTGGCAAGTTCAAAGGGCATCAGAACCTTGCACAACGTTGAAATCATTCTCCACTGCACTTGAGACAGGTGCATTCCACCTACTATATCGTGCTCAATTGTATAGGCTTGAATGGCCTTTTGCTGCTCCTCCAACCTCTGAAGCATATAGAGGGTTGAATTCCACCTCGTTACCACTTCTTGCTTCAGATGATGGCAGGGCAGGTTCAGTAGTTTTTGGTGGTGCTCCAGTTTTCTGTACGTGGTGCCTGTACGCCGAAAGTGTCCCGCAATTCTTCTGGCCACCGACAGCATCTCTTGCACGCCCCTGTCGTTTTTTAAAAAATTCTGCACCACCAAATTCAAGGTATGTGCAAAACATGGGACGTGCTGGAATTGGCCCAGATTTAATGCACACACAATATTGCTGGCGTTGTCCGATGCCACAAATCCACAGGAGAGTCCAATTGGGGTAAGCCATTCCGCGATGATCTTCCTCAGTTGCCGTAAGAGGTTTTCAGCTGTGTGCGTATTCTGGAAAGCGGTGATACAAAGCGTAGCCTGCCTAGGAAAGAGTTGGCGTTTGCGAGATGCTGCTACTGGTGCCGCCGCTGCTGTTCTTGCGGCGGGAGTCCATACATCTACCCAGTGGGCTGTCACAGTCATATAGTCCTGACCCTGCCCTGCTCCACTTGTCCACATGTCCGTGGTTAAGTGGACATTGGGTACAGCTGCATTTTTTAGGACACTGGTGACTCTTTTTCTGAGGTCTGTGTACATTTTCGAAGAAATTTTGGAACCTCAACATTTTTGTTCTCCATATTTTAATAGGCACAACTAAAAGGCACCTCAGGTAAACAATGGAGATGGATGGATTGGATACTAGTATACAATTATGGACGGGCTGCCGAGTGCCGACACAGAGGTAGCCACAGCCGTGAACTACCGCACTGTACTGTGTCTGCTGCTAATATATAGACTGGTTGATAAAGAGATAGTATACTCGTAACTAGTATGTATGTATAAAGAAAGAAAAAAAAACCACGGTTAGGTCACTGGTATATACAATTATGGACGGGCTGCGGAGTGCCGACACAGAGGTAGCCACAGCCGTGAACTACCGCACTGTACTGTGTCTGCTGCTAATATATAGACTGGTTGATAAAGAGATAGTATACTCGTAACTAGTATGTATGTATAAAGAAAGAAAAAAAAACCACGGTTAGGTCACTGGTATATACAATTATGGACGGGCTGCGGAGTGCCGACACAGAGGTAGCCACAGCCGTGAACTACCGCACTGTACTGTGTCTGCTGCTAATATATAGACTGGTTGATAAAGAGATAGTATACTCGTAACTAGTATGTATGTATAAAGAAAGAAAAAAAAACCACGGTTAGGTCACTGGTATATACAATTATGGACGGGCTGCGGAGTGCCGACACAGAGGTAGCCACAGCCGTGAACTACCGCACTGTACTGTGTCTGCTGCTAATATATAGACTGGTTGATAAAGAGATAGTATACTCGTAACTAGTATGTATGTATAAAGAAAGAAAAAAAAACCACGGTTAGGTCACTGGTATATACAATTATGGACGGGCTGCCGAGTGCCGACACAGAGGTAGCCACAGCCGTGAACTACCGCACTGTACTGTGTCTGCTGCTAATATATAGACTGGTTGATAAAGAGATAGTATACTCGTAACTAGTATGTATGTATAAAGAAAGAAAAAAAAACCACGGTTAGGTCACTGGTATATACAATTATGGACGGGCTGCGGAGTGCCGACACAGAGGTAGCCACAGCCGTGAACTACCGCACTGTACTGTGTCTGCTGCTAATATATAGACTGGTTGATAAAGAGATAGTATACTCGTAACTAGTATGTATGTATAAAGAAAGAAAAAAAAACCACGGTTAGGTCACTGGTATATACAATTATGGACGGGCTGCGGAGTGCCGACACAGAGGTAGCCACAGCCGTGAACTACCGCACTGTACTGTGTCTGCTGCTAATATATAGACTGGTTGATAAAGAGATAGTATACTCGTAACTAGTATGTATGTATAAAGAAAGAAAAAAAAACCACGGTTAGGTCACTGGTATATACAATTATGGACGGGCTGCCGAGTGCCGACACAGAGGTAGCCACAGCCGTGAACTACCGCACTGTACTGTGTCTGCTGCTAATATATAGACTGGTTGATAAAGAGATAGTATACTCGTAACTAGTATGTATGTATAAAGAAAGAAAAAAAAACCACGGTTAGGTCACTGGTATATACAATTATGGACGGGCTGCCGAGTGCCGACACAGAGGTAGCCACAGCCGTGAACTACCGCACTGTACTGTGTCTGCTGCTAATATAGACTGGTTGATAAAGAGATAGTATACTACTAATATTATATACTGGTGGTCAGGTCACTGGTCACTAGTCACACTGGCAGTGGCACTCCTGCAGCAAAAGTGTGCACTGTTTAATTTTAATATAATATTATGTACTCCTGGCTCCTGCTATAACCTATAACTGGCACTGCAGTAGTGCTCCCCAGTCTCCCCCACAATTATAAGCTGTGTGAGCTGAGCAGTCAGACAGATATATAATAAGATGATGCAGCACACTGGCCTGAGCCTGAGCAGTGCACACAGATATGGTATGTATGTGACTGAGTCACTGTGTGCTGTGTATCGCTTTTTTCAGGCAGAGAACGGATTATAAATAAAAGTGGTGGTCACTGGTCACTATCAGCAAAACTCTGCACTGTACACTACTGAGTACTCCTAATGCTCCCCAAAATTAGTAAATCAAGTGTCTAAACGGAGAGGACGCCAGCCACGTCCTCTCCCTATCAATCTCAATGCACGTGTGAAAATGGCGGCGACGCGCGGCTCCTTATATAGAATCCGAGTCTCGCGATAGAATCCGAGCCTCGCGAGAATCCGACAGCGTCATGATGACGTTCGGGCGCGCTCGGGTTAACCGAGCAAGGCGGGAAGATCCGAGTCGCTCGGACCCGTGAAAAAAAACATGAAGTTCGTGCGGGTTCGGATTCAGAGAAACCGAACCCGCTCATCTCTATTTCAGACAACTGACATGTATAGAAGAATAAACAGGGAAGGGGATGCTGCCCAAAGCAGTAAATTGTTGGTGTTCTAAATGCACTAAAACAATCACAGGATCTGTTTGGATGTTCCAACTTATTCCTCTGCACCAGATTCATAAGTGCTCACATCACTTAGATCTCCTGATGGTACAATGGTGCTTAAACCGATCAGCAGACGGCTCATTAGTGCATTATACTATGTCATAATATATCACTTTCAGCTGTGCTTTTTCTGTGGAAATACTTATTTTATTCATACTCCTGTCTGAGGACACCTAGAACCAACCGCTAATTCACACACATGAAGTTGGGTATTAGTGAGTAAGGTTTGCAGGTATACTAAGGATTTTATATCCTAGAGAAGTTATCCTGCACAGTGGACCTAATTCAGATGTGGTTGAAGGGTGCAGTGATGCAGAAATAATAAGATTTTACTCACCGGTAAATCTATTTCTCATAGTCCGTAGTGGATGCTGGGAACTCCAAAAGTACCATGGGGAATAGCGGCTCCGCAGGAGACTGGGCACAACTAAAGAAAGCTTTCAGGTCACCTGGTGTGCACTGGCTCCTCCCACCATGACCCTCCTCCAAGCCTCAGTTAGGACACTGTGCCCGGACGAGCTGACATAATAAGGAAGGATTTTGAATCCCGGGTAAGACTCTTACCAGCCACACCAATCACACCGTATAACTCGTGATACCATACCCAGTTTAACAGTATGAAAACAACTGAGCCTCTCAACAGATGGCTCAACAATAACCCTTTAGTTAACAATAACTATGTACAAGTATTGCAGACAATCCGCACTTGGGACGGGCGCCCAGCATCCACTACGGACTACGAGAAATAGATTTACCGGTGAGTAAAATCTTATTTTCTCTGACGTCCTAGTGGATGCTGGGAACTCCGAAAGGACCATGGGGATTATACCAAAGCTCCCAAATGGGCGGGAGAGTGCGGATGACTCTGCAGCACCGAATGAGAGAACTCAAGGTCCTCCTCAGCCAGGGTATCAAATTTGTAGAATTTTGCAAACGTGTTTGCCCCTGACCAAGTAGCAGCTCGGCAAAGTTGTAAAGCCGAGACCCCTCGGGCAGCCGCCCAAGATGAGCCCACCTTCCTTGTGGAATGGGCTTTTACTGATTTAGGATGCGGCAGTCCAGCCGCAGAATGCGCCAGCTGAATTGTGCTACAAATCCAGCGAGCAATAGTCTGCTTAGAAGCAGGAGCACCCAGCTTGTTGGGTGCATACAGGATAAATAGCGAGTCATTTTTCCTGACTCTAGCCGTCCTGGAAACATACATTTTCAAGGCCCTGACTACGTCCAGCAACTTGGAATCCTCCAAGTCCCTAGTAGCCGCAGGCACCACAATAGGTTGGTTCAAGTGAAAAGCTGATACCACCTTAGGGAAAAACTGGGGACGAGTCCTCAATTCTGCCCTATCCATATGGAAAATCAGATAAGGGCTTTTACATGACAAAGCCGCCAATTCTGACACACGCCTGGCTGAAGCCAAGGCCATTACATGACCACTTTCCACGTGAGATATTTTAGATCCACGGATTTAAGTGGCTCAAACCAATGTGATTTTAAGAAACTCAACACCACGTTGAGATCCCAAGGTGCCACTGGAGGCACAAAAGGGGGCTGAATATGCAGCACTCCCTTAACAAACGTCTGAACTTCAGGTAGTGAAGCTAGTTCTTTCTGGAAGAAAATCGACAGAGCCGAGATCTGTACCGTAATGGAGCCTAATTTCAGGCCCATAGTCACTCCTGCTTGTAGGAAATGCAGAAATCGACCCAGTTGAAATTCCACTGTTGGGGCCTTTTTGGCCTCACACCAAGCAACATACATCCGCCATATGCGGTGATAATGCTTTGCAGTTACATCTTTCCTGGCTTTAATCAGCGTAGGAATGACTTCCTCCGGAATGCCCTTTTCCTTCAGGATCCGGCGTTCAACCGCCCTGCCGTCAAACGCAGCCGCGGTAAGTCTTGGAACAGACAGGGCCCCTGCTGCAGCAGGTCCTGTCTGAGCGGCAGAGGCCATGGGTCCTCTGAGATCATCTCTTGAAGTTCCGGGTACCACGCTCGTCTTGGCCCATCCGGAACCACGAGTATTGTTCTTACTCCTCGTTTTCTTATTATTCTCAGTACCCTTGGTATGAGAGGCAGAGGAGGGAACACATAAACTGACTGGTACACCCACGGTGTCACTAGAGCGTCCACAGCTATCGCCTGAGGGTCCCTTGACCTGGCGCAATATCTCTCTAGTTTTCTGTTTAGGCGGGACGCCATCATGTCCACCTGTGGCCTTTCCCAACGGTTTACCAACAGTTGGAAGACTTCTGGATGAAGTCCCCACTCTCCCGGGTGTAGGTCGTGTCCGCTGAGGAAGTCTGCTTCCCAGTTGTCCACTCCCGGAATGAACACTGCTGACAGTGCTAAGACATGATTTTCCGCCAATCGGAGAATCCTTGTGGCTTCTGCCATCGCCATCCTGCTTCTTGTGCCGCCCTGTCGGTTTACATGGGCGACTGCCGTGATGTTGTCTGATTGGATCAGTACCGGCTGGTTTTGAAGCAGAGGCCTTGCCAGACTTAGGGCATTGTAAATGGCCCTCAGTTCCAGAATATTTATGTGTAGGGACGACTCCTGACTTGACCAAAGTCCTTGGAAATTTCTTCCCTGTGTGACTGCCCCCCAGCCTCGAAGGCTGGCATCCGTGGTTACCAGGACCCAGTCCTGTATGTCGAATCTGCGGCCCTCTTGAAGATGAGCACTCTGCAGCCACCACAGTAGAGATACCCTGGTCCTTGGAGACAGGGTTATCAGCCGATGCATCTGAAGATGCGATCCCGACCACTTGTCCAAGAGGTCCCACTGAAAGGTTCTTGCATGGAACCTGCCGAATGGAATTTTGCTTCGTAAGAAGCTACCATTTTTCCCAGGACTCGTGTGCAGTGATGCACCGATACCTGTTTTGGGTTCAGGAGGTCTCTGACTAGAGATGACAGCTCCTTGGCTATCTCCTGCGGGAGAAACACTTTTTTCTGTTCTGTGTCCAGAACCATCCCCAGGAACAGTAGGCGTGTGGTAGGAACCAGCTGTAACTTTGGAATGTATAGAATCCATCCGTGCTGTTGTAGCACTTCCCGAGATAGTGCTACTCCGACCAACAACTGCTCCTTGGACCTCGCCTTTATAAGGAGATCGTCCAAGTACGGGATAATTAAAACTTCCTTTCTCGAAGGAGTATAATAATTTCTGCCATTACCTTGGTAAAGACCCTCGGTGCCGTGGACAGTCCAAACGGCAGTGTTTGGAATTGGTAATGGCAATCCTGTACCACAAATCTGAGGTACTCCTGGTGAGGATGGTAAATGGGGACATGTAGGTAAGCCTCCTTGATGTCCAGGGATACCATGTAATCCCCCTCCTCCAGGCTTGCAATAATCGCCCTGAGCGATTCCATCTTGAACTTGAATTTTTTTATGTATGTGTTCAAGGATTTCAAATATAAAATGGGTCTCACCGAACCGTCCGGTTTCGGTACCACAAACAGTGTGGAATAGTAACCCCGTCCTTGTTGAAGTAGGGGCACCTTGACTATCACCTGCTGGAAATACAGCTTGTGAATTGCCTCTAGCACAGTCTCCCTGCCTGAGGGAGTTGTCGGCAAGGCAGATTTGAGGAAACGGCGGGGGGGAGACGCCTCGAATTCCAGCTTGTACCCCTGAGATACTACTTGAAGGATCTAGGGATCCACCTGTGAGCGAGCCCACTGATCGCTGAAATTTTTGAGGCGGCCCCCCACCGTACCTGGCTACGCCTGTGGAGCCCCCCCGTCATGCGGTGGACTCAGAGGAAGCGGGGGAAGAATTTTGATTCTGGGAACTGGCTGACTGGTGCAGCTTTTTCCCTCTTCCCTCGTTTTACACGCTTGCATTTCTGAAGCCGAAAGGACTGTACCTGATAATACAGTGCTTTCTGAGGCTGTGAGGAAACCTGAGGTTAAAAAAATTTCTTCCCAGCTGTTGCTGTGGATACGAGGTCCCAGAGACCATCCCCAAACAATTCCTCACCCTTATAAGGCTCTATGTGCCTTTTAAAGTCAGCATCACCTGTCCAGTGTCTGGTCTCTAATAACCTCCTGACCGAATGGACATTGCATTAATTCTGGATGCCAGCCGGCAAAATATCCCTCTGTGCATCCCTCATATATAAGACGAAGTCTTATGTTCGCAAAATAGTATCCCTGTTTGACAGGGTTACTGACCACGCTGCAGCAGCACTATCTGCAGGTCTCAGTCTAGTACCTGAGTGTGTAAATACAGACATCAGGATAGCCTCCTGCTTTTTATCAGCAGGTACCTTCAAAGTGGCCGTATCCTAAGACGGCAGTGCCACCTTTTTTGCCAAACGTGTGAGCGCCTTATCCACCCTAGGGGATATCTCCCAGCGTAACTTATCCTCTGGCGGGAAAGGGTACGCCATCAGTAACTTTTTAGAAATGACCAGTTTCTTATCGGGGGAACCCACGCTTTTTCACACTTCATTCACTCATTTGATGGGGGAACAAAACACTGCCTGCTTTTTCTCCCCAAACATAAAACCCTTTTTTAGTGGTACTTGGGTTAATGTCAGAAATGTGTAACACATTTTTTATTGCCGGGATCATGTAACGGATGTTCCTAGTGGATTGTGTATATGTCTCAACCTCGTCGACACTGGAGTCAGACTCCGTGTCGACATTTGTGTCTGCCATCTGAGGTAACGGGCGCTTTTTGAGTCCCTGATGGCCTTTGAGACGCCTGAGCAGGCGCGGGCTGAGAAGCCGGCTGTCCCACAGCTGTTACGTCATCCAGCCTTTTATGTAAGGAGTTGACACTGTCGGTTAATACCTTCCACCTATCCATCCACACTGGTGTCGGCCCCACAGGGGGCGACATCACATTTATCGGCATCTGCTCCGCCTCCACATAAGTCTCCTCATCAAACATGTCGACACAGCCGTACCGACACACCGCACACACACAGGGAATGCTCTGACTGAGGACAGGACCCCACACAGCCCTTTGGGGAGACAGAGAGAGAGTATGCCAGCACACACCAGAGCGCTATATAATGTAGGGATTAACACTATTACTGAGTGAATTTTCCCCAATAGCTGCTTGTATAAACAATATTGCGCCTAAATTTAGTGCCCCCCCTCTCTTTTTAACCCTTTGAGCCTGAAAACTACAGGGGAGAGCCTGGGGAGCTGTCTTCCAGCTGCACTGTGAAGAGAAAATGGCGCCCAGTGTGCTGAGGGAGATAGCTCCGCCCCTTTTTCGCGGACTTTTCTCCCGCTTTTTTATGGATTCTGGCAGGGGTAATTATCACATATATAGCCTCTGGGGCTATATATTGTGATTATTTTGCCAGCCAAGGTGTTTTTATTGCTGCTCAGGGCGCCCCCCCCCAGCGCCCTGCACCCTCAGTGACCGGAGTGTGAAGTGTGTATGAGGAGCAATGGCGCACAGCTGCAGTGCTGTGCGCTACCTTGGTGAAGACTGAAGTCTTCTGCCGCCGATTTTCCGGACCATCTTCATGCTTCTGGCTCTGTAAGGGGGACGGCGGCGCGGCTCCGGGAACGAACACCAAGGACGGGTCCTGCGGTCGATCCCTCTGGAGCTAATGGTGTCCAGTAGCCTAAGAAGCCCAAGCTAGCTGCAAGCAGGTAGGTTCGCTTCTTCTCCCCTTAGTCCCTCGCTGCAGTGAGCCTGTTGCCAGCAGGTCTCACTGTAAAATAAAAAACCTAATTATATACTTTCTTTCTAGAAGCTCAGGAGAGCCCCTAGTGTGCATCCAACCTCGGCCGGGCACAAAATCTAACTGAGGCTTGGAGGAGGGTCATGGTGGGAGGAGCCAGTGCACACCAGGTGACCGGAAAGCTTTCTTTAGTTGTGCCCAGTCTCCTGCGGAGCCGCTATTCCCCATGGTCCTTTCGGAGTTCCCAGCATCCACTAGGACGTCAGAGAAATTATGTTGCAGCAGGAGGTGTCTGATATAAGTAGAAGTCTCCTGCATGCATTTATGACCCAGTGCTGAATCCTAAGACACAGCATCAGATCACCTGCAATACCATCATCATCTGACCGTCCAAGCCAGTCGCCACAGCTCCTATCAAGAGGCCAGGAAATCTCTGTCTTCCAACCAAGATCCTGGCCTCTGCATTCCCCCAAAACAGAGTTCATCAATGCCAATGCCTCACCTCTAAACGGGTGCAGACTGTCAATCTCTTGACATCTGCAGCCGTAGTGCGCATGTGGTATTTTGCGCATTGTGCAGCAGATCGGGATCTGAATCAGGCCTAGTGGCAGGTTCTGCTCATACAGCTAAATATGTTACAGAATGCATCATAGTACCGCATCCGCACCCATAGATACAGTTAGTAAGACTTAGCCTACCACAGAGTTTTACTAGTCAGACACCAGGCTGCGCTAATCGCTCATTACATCCATTTACTATATAGAATATTAGACAGAGGCCTCTCAAAAAAAAATCCCTAACCCTGTTTTGTCAGTTCATTATGACCTGAACCCCTGACAAATCAGCTACATATAGAAATTTCACAATCGTTCTTTCAATTTACTATGTTAACAAAGTAGGATATCACTCTAGAGCCACATTAAAAATATACATATTAGTTACCACTCCTCTTATGCTCCCACTAAGCACCATAAGCCATTCCACTCATATTCCTTCAAGGGCCATAACAACAATTCTTCCAAATCCCTTGCTTCTAGGCCCGCAAAAGATACATGTGTAGAAGCCGATCTGGCTGTTCCTCCTGCACTGCACTTGTCCTGCCTATGTGTACATAATGCCACTTTCTCTACTGGATTACGCACTTTAATGGTGGTTTAATCTGCACCCACCAACCTCCCCCTCGCTGTAACACTTTACTATTACATTAGAAATCCATAGACAGATAGATAGTTGCTGGAATCATGAGTTTGATTCCGGATCAGGCCCAGTCTGTGTGGAGCTTCTATATTCTCCTCATATGTGCGTGGGTAATAATAACATGGTGGAAAATGTTTCCTGTTTTTGTGAAACACTACACTGCCGAGTCTAAATACATCTCATTGGTCATTGTCTTGTATGATTTCATTAGTTTGTAGCAACAATGAAGCTACAGGGGGAAATGTAATAGCCTGGAGATGCTATGCGTGATTCCAGTGAGTCTACACTTATTTTTTTAAAGCACCAATAATTTTAAAGGCAAAACCTGTCTGTTTTGCTTTTTAAATGATCACTGCTTCAATAAAAAACGGAATCGTACAGGCTAAATTATTTGCCCCATAAACCCTTACCTTCCAGTTTGCCAGCTTCTGAGACTCTATGACCTTTATCACAGCTCCCATTAAGATACCTGGAAATGAGAAAACAACACTTTGGAGATGACCACAGCAACTACAAACAAATAAATACAGAATTTAACACAAAAGCTGTAATTTAAACCAGTTAAAAACTGTTGTAAAAAAAATAAAATAAAACCTGACAAAATGCTTATAAGTTACAGTTAATAACTAGAGTCGGACAATGTCAGGAAGGTGTACGACAGAGTGGCTGAATGCTGCTCTGTCATGCTGGAACACATTACACCACAGATGCACAATAACTGCTCACTGGTGGAGTACCATCTATCATACAAGGTTACAAGCAATCATTTGGCTGAGAAACTGCATAATGCAGAATAAAAAAAATAAAGAGAGAAATGCAATACAGTTTTAGGCAAAGGCTTAGCTAACAGAAGGGGAGGGGGGGATCCGACTGTACAAATGCTCAAGGAAATGTGTTTATACCACAGAAAGGGGTCTATTTAGCCTTGGAAGGAGATAAACTGGACGGAGATAAAGTACCAGCCAATCAGCTCCTAACTGCCATTTTTCAAACAGCCTGTGACATGGCAGTTAGGAGCTGATTGGCTGGTACTTTGGGGGTAATTCAGAGTTGATCGCAGCAGCAAATTTGTTAGCAGTTGGGCAAAACCATGTGCACTGCAGGGGGGGCAGATATAACATTTGCTGAGAGAGTTGGATTTGGGTGGGTTATTTTGTTTCTATACTGTCTGCCAAGGGTGTAGCTACCATAGGTGCAGGCAGTGCAGCTGCTATGGGGCCCAGAGCTGAGAGGGGCCCACCTTCTCTGTCACAGTTACATGTGTTATACACATTTTTCGACATTGGGTGGTACGTAGGGGTCCTTTCAAACTTTTTCCTTGGGGTCTGCAATATATCTAGATATGCCCCTGGACCTGCTCATTGTAGTGTGTAATAAAATAAACTGGAGGGCATTTTAATGTTACATAATATGAACTGGGGCACTGTAATGAGGCACACTATGAACGGGGAGCACTATATATCATAATGTAAATTGGGGGTACTGTGGGGCATAATGTGTACTGGCAGCTCTAAAATGTGCAATAAATAGTGGAAAACTGCTCTAATCAAGCTGGTAACAATCCCCAGGTGCTGCGGGAGGGGGTTACTCTAGACAAGAAATACAAAAGGGATTTTTCCCACGCACTCTGCTGGCTGTTAGTAAGAAGAACTATATACTATGTAATAATAGGAAATTTAGAGCTCTTCGTTACATATGTTTTGCAAAAGATATGATAAGCCTCCAGGCCACTTCACGGCTGCTCTATTGCTGGAGGTCCCTAACTAAGCATAGGTCCAAGGCTTGGACCCCACAAAGTCGGCTCAGGCCCGACCACCCCAGGGCAGCACACCATTGAAATACTAAAGTGTTAATATGTGTTAAGAAAGAAGCAGAAGCTATGGGTTAGAAAGTGCTACAAAAATAAGGGTGTTAATAAAATACTCAAAAGAGTAATATTAGTGAAAAAATAGGAGTGTTACATAAGTGCTAAATAAATAATATGGCATGCTACCCCAAGGTGGCCCAGCCCCACCAGACCCGGGGGGTACCACTCCCCAAACCCATACACAGCATAATAATAATAACATCCACTATGGGTCATACAATTGCTTAATATATGGCCACATGATAATGGCACATACAGAACATATCCAGATTGAGAGCTAGTTTACCTGGAGGCACCCCTGTATCCTCCAAATGGCACTACAGGACCCAGCATGCCCTCCTAATGCTGGCTCCATCTATGCCTCTCTGAACTGCAATAAATAGTGGAAAACTGCTCTAATCAAGCTGGTAACAATCCCCAGGTGCTGCGGGAGGGGGTTACTCTAGACAAGAAATACAAAAGGGATTTTTCCCACGCAGAAAAATACAAGAGAAAGATAGCAGCGCTATCTTTCTCTTGTATTTTTCTGATGTGTGGTTGGGGTGTAACTATCCCCAAATATTATAGCAGCAGCATTAGAAACACAGCACCGATAAGCGCCCGATCTTCCATTCATTTGGTAAATTTTCTTCTTATTTTTCCCACGCACTCTGCTGGCTGTTAGTAAGAAGACCTATGCTTAGTTAGGGACCTCCAGCAATAGAGCAGCCGTGAAGTGGCCTGGAGGCTTATCATATCTTTTGCAAAACATATGTAACGAAGAGCTCTAAAGCTCTAAAATGTGACATAGGGTGAATTTAAGCACTACTGCGATTCATAAAAGAAACTAGGGCACTACTATGGGGCATAACCAGGGCCGTTTCTTGGGGCAGGCGAGCAGTGCAACCGCACTGGGCGCCCGCCGCGGCACTAACTGTGGCTCCCTGCTTCACCCTCGTATTTCTCCCCGAGTAACTCGCTCGGGGAGCGGAGTTTCACGGAAGGACGCTGTTGCATCGTTACGTCACGACGCAACCCCGTCACTCCGCGAAACCCCCCCCCGAGTGGAGTACAGAGGGGGATCCAAGTTAGGAAGAGGGAAAGGCCAGCGCGAGGAGCGACTGGTGAGGCGGGCCGAAGAGTGGTAATCGTCTCTGTAAGTATTCTCTCTCTCTCTCTCTCTCTCTCAATGTGTAAAATGGGTACACCTGCCGTAATGTGTAAAATGGGGACTCTTGCCTGCCGTAGTGTGGGGATTTAATGTATCAAGGGCATTGCGGTGTGTGGCATAATATGGTGCAAGGGGCATTACTGTGTGGGGCTTAATATGGTAGAATTTGTTTTTCCTGTAGTGGTCGTGTTGGAGCAGGGTCAAAAACTGGATTGTGAGGTAGTCTTTTCAGACGAGGCCATGCCCATTTAGATGAGGCCACGCCCCCTTGCCGGGTGTGCGCGCAAATTTTTTTTTTTCCATGTAGGTGTGTGTGTGTGTGTGTGTGTGGGGGGGGGGGGGGGGGGCACATTTTTTATGTCATGGGGGGGCGCATTTATAAATCTCGCACTGGGAGCCAAATTGGCTAGAAACAGCCCTGGGCATAACATTAAATAAGGCTCTACTATGGTTCAGAAAATGAACTAGGGCACTATTATAGGGCATAACATTAACAACTGCTGCAGAGAAGTGTCTCTCTAGAAGCATTGGGACAGGGCCCCTTCAAAATGTTGCTATGGGGCCCACAAAGTTCTGGCTATGCCCCTGCTGTCTGCTTTGTTTTTACACTGCAATTTTGAGTTCAGTTTGAACACACCCCACCCAAATCTAACTCTCTGCACATGTTATATCTGCCCCCCCTGCAGTGCACATGGTTTTGCCCAACTGCTAACAAATTTGCTGCTGCGATCAACTCTGAATTAGGCCCTTTATCTCCATCCAAGGCTTAGTAAATAGACCCCAAAAAGAGGAGCAGCATTTGTTTGCACCAGCATGTTTCTATACCTGGGACATTCTCACAGGAAAGGTTTGTGGGATAGAAATTGGTGCATCGTACCAATGAGTACCAAATGCCCAGGATGTGTACTACCTGTTCCCAGTACACAGGTTCAGCTGTAACCATCAATAGAAGATGTCTGGCAACAATAACAGGACTATAGGGGGGTACTCACGGGAGAGATGTGTGCTGAGCGATCTTAACACAGACCGCTCAGCACACATCTCTCACCCCGCTCAGCACAGCGCGATGTGCTGAGCGAGGGGGAAAGCCGACGGGGGGCCGCTCACTTCACACAACGGTGAAGTGAGCGACCCGCTAGATTGAGCCTGCATGCAGGCTCAATCTAGCACCGGCGATAGCGATGCGCGGGGCCGCGCATTGCTATCGCTGGAGGGCATACACACGGCAGATCCGTGCTTAAAATCTAAGCAATCTAGCAAGATTGCTTAGATTTTAAGCACGGATCTCTCCGTGTGTACCCCCCTTATTACTGCCTCACCAATTAGTCTTGAGACCCAATGCTTGCACAACGGAACCAGAAGCCAAAACTTAACAGTAGCAGCTTAAAAAACATAAAAACAATTGTACAAATAGAGTTTGTTTCTTACGTTCATTTAGGAAAAAATGCTTTACTTGAATAATAAATAATGGTGATATTCTTTGTAAACAGGGTATTTATGCATAAGAAAGCCATCATCAGCAGTACCTGGAAATAGAAGGAATATGGAAGGGGGAAGACCAGCAATAGTATCAGTGCAAGATCTGTGGGTGATGTAATCAGCGAGATGGGCGTAAGAACAACCAAATGCTGTGACGCAGTTAGGAGCTCAGTGTGAGAACTACTATACATATTAAATGAGGTCTCATTCCCTCTACAGCAATTACCAAATATAAAGCACACATTAAATTACATTAGCCAAACCTAAATAAAATCTATAGACATAACAATCTGTGCCTGTACTCCTCAGGCACAAAACTAAAACTGAGGTAATTCTGTGACAGACTCAAGGTGGGTACACACTAGTAGATATATCTGCAGATCAACTGATCTGCAGATATATCTATGGACGGATCGGGCAGTGTGCTGTGCATACACACTGCCCGATCCGTCGGGAACTGACGTCATGAACTGGGCGGGCGTGTACACACGCCCGCCCAGTTCAGCTGTCAATCACCGCCGGCCGCCGCAGCATGTGTACGGGCGGTCAGCCGACCGCCCCCTACACACACAGCGACGCGCCAATATAGCGGTAGATATATTGGCCGTCGGCTGTGCTGCGCGGCCGACGCGATACGTCTGTGAACGACGGAGTTCACAGACGTATCGGCCATACACACTGGCCGACGGTCCCGCGATATATCGACCGTTCAAGAGAACGGACGATATATCGACCAGTGTGTACGGGCCTTAAGAGTGAGAGGGGTTAGAGGGGGGAGGAGTTAGTTTCTATAGGTTCTGTGGCAAACTCTCTACCCACACACTCTAACCCCATCAGTAAGTGCGCAGCGCCCCCCAGATAGATGAAAGAGAAATGGTAGGGTGTAATACTAAATGCCAGCAGTTGGTCGGGACGCCGGTGATCGGATGACCGTGGCATCCCAACTTTTGAAATGCTGACATGGGACGGGGTAATTCATTTACCCCTCCCATGCCCCCTACCCTAACCCGCCTGGGATGGCGGCTAGGGCTAAGGACACAGGGGGTGGCAACTACGGCTAATCACCGCGGTTGGCAGCTAGGGCTAAAGACACAGGGAGTGGTGGCTACAGCTAACCCCCAATGTGGTGCCTAACCCGAACAACCCCTGGCCCTAACCGTTAGCCTCCCCCCAATACTCACCATCGGGATGCTGTCGATCAGGGTTCCAGGGTCAGTCACCCGACCGCCGCCATCCTACACACTTGGATGCTGACAGCATGCCAAATGGTATGCTGTACACTTTACATTATGTATTAGATGCTCTTTACGGTCTTACAAACACCACTAAGCTGTGGATCCAGTGGTTCTAATAAACCCCACAAACCCCTCCACGGTCTTTCCATATACACACCCCACACGTTAGCTGGTCATCAACTTACTTGACTCATATTACCACCCACGCTAATGCTTCTTTGTATTTCCTAGCCCTTCTTTACATCCACAAACCTATCATATGCACTGCCTCTGACATTACACAGCAACTCTTCTGCAATCATAAAAATACAGTAAGATTTCACAGTTTCTCACTTCTCACTAAAACCATTAGCACAGGCTGAATTCGGGCATAGAACATTAAAACATGATTAAAAAATTTTGGTGTCAATTTTTGGACCACCTATATCAATCCATTCATATTAGACTGCCTAGATCAGCTAGATCCCTGCTTTTTGCTGATTTTTCCCGGTGGACGGCACAGTATAGAATATCTCACTTAGTTCCTGTACTTTCTGTCATGGTAACGGTGGGCAAGTAAATGATCCTGAGACACTGGATCATCTCAACGACCCCAACCTTGGGCGAATGGAAGGTAGCTCCGCTGGAAGTGTTACATAACAAATGCTGGATGGCAAGTTTCCACATTGAAAAAGGGGTGGAAACTTTCCACAAAAAATGGGGTAGATACATACTGTAGATAGTTTATCTAAATCCACACAGGAACAAATTTGGAAGGTTTTTGAAAGTACAAACTGGTTCCTACTAAGCCGACTCACATAGGCAGTCTAGAGTTTGTTGTAGAATGGTATGAGGTCTTACACACATGGTCCTCTTTCTCAGAAAACAGTCTCTTTTTGCATTCTTATTCCAATCTTGCATTCTCCCTCTCTCTTTCTCATCATTCTCTAGTGTCTCATTATTTTCTAGTTCAGGTTTTTTGTTCCACATTATGTAAGTATTTTTGGTACTGATACCTCAGTACTGTGTAACAGTAAAAACTACTTTCACCTATTTGTGTAGTTTGTATAACAAAAAAAAGGGAAATTTATTTCCTTTTGAAAACCCAGGCACATTTCTGTTTCATCATACTGGAATTGTATAAGCGTTTTGTTTTTGTCTTATGATTATTGTGTTCTTTACACCTTCCAAGACTGTACTGTCTGATGCATTTTGCTGTTTTATAAAAGATAAAAAATAAAATAAAAAAAAGAGCATTCAAACATACTGTACTTTCCAACGGAAACAGATGGTGGTCTCCTTGAAGCAGACAAAGCTAAAATGATTGCCTGGCCACTTGGATGATAGTCTTGCACACTCTAGAAGTTTGGTGTGGAAACTCCCCTTTAGAAATATTGAGTTTGGCCCTGTCGCTTTCTATGGCTCTTCCTGAGCTGCTGACTTTTGTGCATTTGATATGCAAAGTCACCAATTTAATGCAACCTAGCTAAATTTCCACCACTTCTTCTGTAATACACAGCCTCTAGCGGTATGCCAACCATACAAATCCCTCCCTATGGCGGCAGGCTGTACACAGTACTATTTGTACCACCTAGTGGTGCTGAACACGCACCTGGGTAGAACTAGATATGGCCATTGGTTGAGCATCTCCAGCCTTCCTTAAGGGCCCCATACACTTATGCGACATGTCCGACCATCATGTCGCAGGCGATCACCCCGGCAGCCTCCCAGGCGGCAGGATCGCCCAAGATACATCGTATGCTGTCCTTTTGCATACAATGTATCTTGGGCGATCCCAGCCATGCCTGCGGGGTCTGACATGATCACTAGTGCAGCAGGTCAATATGGAGGATCCGATCCGATGCTCACGGGAACGCGCATCGGATCGGAAACATCTCCAAAATGACCGCTTTCATCCGATATATCGGCCAGAATGCCCGAAATCGGATGAAATCGGGCATTATCGTTCTAGTGTATGGGGGACCTTTAGGGTGTACCTTGCACAATCTCCCTGAAATGCTGCCTCACTCGAACTATTATGTACAAATCTAAAACCATCCTGGATGGCCAAAGCTATTTGGTAGGATTAGGTTCAAACAACTCCAGTTTTGCCTAATCTGTCCAGAGTCTTGTGTTTGATTCAGATACAATTATTCAAGTACTGCAATGCTCTGTGGTTTGTTTTCTCCTGGCAACAGTCCGATGAAACAATGATGTTCTCTGATTCTTTCTGATGGTAGAGCCATGAACTTTACTATTTACTATGTTAATACAGGCATGTAGATCCCTGGGGGTATGGGACTTAGGGTTGACAGTATCTAGGTCGGCAGATATTAGGTCAACACCTATTGGTCGTCAGTGACTAGGTCGACACGACCATTAGGTCAACATGAACAAGGTCGACATGGAAAAAGCTTGACATGAGTGTTTTATGGTTTTTTTTGTATTGTTTTCTTCGTAAAGTGATCGGGAACCCCAATTAGAGCAACGTGTCCCCTTGCATGGCGAGCGAGCTTCGGGCAAGGTTACTGTTCGCAATTGTAGTCCAAGTGGATCGTAAATAATGAAAAAGTTCAAAAAATAAAAAGATTTTGAAAAACTCTCATGTCGTCCTTTTTCCATGTTGATCTTGTTCATGTCGACCTAATGGTCGTGTTGATCTATTTCTGATGTCTACCTAGTCACTGTCGACCAAAAGGTGTCGAGCGAATGGGTGTCGACCTACAGTCCGGATATCGATTCCTGGATGTAGCCCTTGGGTTTTGTGAAATTACTAGAATAGCATATGGTTTGATCTTCGGGTGAATATGATAAGACCTTACTGCTGGGATGGCTAGCAACAGATTCATTGTTTACGAACTATAAATAATGTTTCGTAATTCAGATTGATAGGTTTCACATGGTTTTAAAATAGTCCTATAACCATTATCAGAAGGAGCAACAATTGCATCTATGAGACAATTGACAATGGTAGTAGAATTCCCTAATGCTCAAGCAATAAAGAACGCTCAATACCTTTACTCTACAGAAACCAAAGCATCCCACAGATCATCACCCACATTATATATACACCTCAGATAGAGTGAACATTGCATGACTAGGGTTCTGATTCAGATGTGGTTGGAGAGAGAATCGCTGCTGCTTAGTTGGAAACAGCAGTGAAGCTCAGATACGATAATGCAGCAGGAGGCATCTGGTATAAGCAGACGCCTCCTGCATGCGTGTGTGATCCAGTGCTGCACTGGAGGATACAGCATCAGATCACATGCGACACTATCAGCATATGCAGATACAGGAACATAGGCATGCCGCATATTAATGTAATCAGCAGAGCAATGCATTTTCAGGAAAAAAATACGTCCAACGCTAATGGAGTTGCACGGGACCTGTCAGCTCACTATATATATATATATATATATATATATATATATATCTATCTATATATATATATATATATATATATATATATATACACACACACAGCATGGATTGATTGATTGATTGATTGACTGATGGATAGATAGATAGATAGATAGATAGATAGATAGATAGATAGATAGATAGATAGATAGATAGATAGATAGATGTCACAGAGTCAGCATACCACAATGCAAGCGCAAAAATGTATTTCACTTGCATCATGGTGGGCGGTATTCAATTGTTTGAAAAGTCAGTTGGGTGTCTGTTTTTTTCCTATCTAATAGACAGGAAAAAACAGACACCCAACCGACTTTCCAAACAATTGAATTACCCCCAGTGTGTTGGTTATTTCTGTGACAACAGAGATTACTTTCATTACTAAGAATCCGCTTTAAAGACATTTGGGATTTGGGAGTATACAATAATTGCCCTGTATTATATGTAGACACTGTAGGTAGACAGACAGACAGACAGACAGACAGACAGACAGACAGACAGACAGACAGACAGACAGACAGACAGATAGATAGATAGATAGATAGATAGATAGATAGATAGATAGATAGATAGATAGATAGATACAGATATTCCATATAATGTTATAATGCTTGGCAGCTATCCCCACAGAGATCACCAATTGATGGCAGCAGCAATGACAGTTGAGCTCACTGGGTCCAGCAGCAGAACTGAGATGTTGCAGTAAATGCCCAAACCACTTGGTGTAATGACTCCTCAGTACTAATACTGTATGTAATTTCCCATTGATTTCCCACGTATCACTGTATAATATCAGTGGGGAGATGGTGGTGTGGGGTATAGAGCAGAGAGCTGATGCACAGCCATCACCAACTGCCATCACCAACTGCCACCCACATGCCACATTTTATTTATTTATTTATTTGTTTATTAGCAGTTTCTTATATAGCGCAGCATATTCCGCTGCGCTTTACAATTAGAACAACAGTTATAGAACAAAACTGGGCAAAGACAGACATAGCGGTAGGAAGGCCCTGCTCGCAAGCTTACAATCTAGAGGGAAATAGGTATTGATACACAAGGATAGATGCAACCTGTTACATAATGTTTCCCCAGATTGCTAGGTTCTTAGTGGGTTGTATGATATGATCACCCAGCAATGTTGGAAGACAAAATGTGAGGTTATGGGACTGTGCAGAGGGAATGTAACTGGATAGGGATGTCTGAAGAGATGAGTTTTCAGGGAACGTTTAAAGGTTTGGAGACTAGTGGAGAGTCTTATTGTGCGTGGGAGGACATTCCACAGAGTGGGTGAAGCCCGGGTAAAGTCCTGTAATTTTGAGTGGGAACAGGTAATACATCTGGATGAGAGACGCAGATCTTGTGCAGAGCGGAGGGGTCTGGTAGGGAGATATTTTGAGATGAGTGAGGAGATGTATGATGGTGCAGTTTGGGTAATAGCCTTGTATGTAAGTAAAAGTATTTTATATTTGACACGGTAGAATACCGGTAACCAATGGAGGGACTGACAGAGCGGATCAGCAGACGAAGAACGTCTGGCGAGGAAGATTAGCCTCGCAGCTGCATTTAAAATGGATTGAAGTGGTGAGAGCCTATGTTTGGGAAGACCAGTAAGGAGACTATTACAATAATCAATGCGGGAGATGATGAGTGCATGGATCAGAGTTTTTGCAGTGTCTTGTGTAAGATAAGGGCGTATTTTGGATATGTTTTTAAGGTGCATGTAACATGATTTAGAGACAGATTGAATGTGTGGAACAAACGACAGTTCAGAGTCAAGGATGACACCTAGGCAACGAGCTTGTGGGGTAGGGTGGATAGTTGCACTGTCAACAGTTATGGCAATATCAGGTTGGTAACTACCCTTAGCTGGTGGGAAAATAATTAATTCTGTTTTGGAAATGTTGAGTTTGAGATGGCGAGATGACATCCAAGATGAAATTCTCCATGGTATAAAACCCCAACGCCTGGCAATATCACTGGCATTTACTCAGTTGAAGCTGTTGCTGACACATGAGAAAATACTCTGAAAAGAGTGAACTAGTCTGCACTCTGTACCTAGTGACTACGTCCCGCAAGTTACCAGTGACTTGATCAGATCTGTGCTGTGCATGTGATTTTTTTTTCCTTTTTACTTTTGTGCACCTACTTTTTACTGTGAACTACATCAGCAGCTGCAATGAGCCGGAGGGAATTAGACCAGTTAATTGGACCTGGTCCAATCCAGAACATCAATGGGAAATGGCTGAGATCAGGACGTCTCAGACCATCAACAAGAGCAGTGTTGGAGAAGGAGAAGCCGGAAAGACCTGTACCATCGGTCTCTCACAGTTTGAGGTGGGAGAGGAAATAGCAGAGACATCCATGTCTTCTATTTACCATGTTTGATTCAATGGCTTCAGTCTAACACCATTGTGTCGCGCACAGTGCTACGACTTCAAAGCAATCTACCAGTCTCTAGGATAGAGATAAAACAATAATGCAAGCAGCTACTACTCTACGGCCAAGGCAGCATGAAAACAACGTGACTGGCGACAACAAAGGATAAGACAGGTAAATCTCTTTTAGGTGATTCATATAGTATATCTGTTCCAGGACCTCGGAGGTCTCTTGTTTCTGAGATTGTTGGACAGGGAAGTACAGCGTTTTTAGACTGTATCCTCTAAATATTGTGTGGTTTGCTTTTCTCAATCTTTTTTTATTCCTTCTCTGCCCCCTTTAATTTATTCTTTGAGTCCTGCTTTGTCTATCCCCTCTTGGCCTTTCATTTTATATTTCTTTCTTTTATTTTCTCTTCAGCTGTCTGTCTCGTTTTTTTTTCTTTCTCTTCTACTTTTTTTATTTCTGGTGATTATAAAAGCAAACAGAAAGAATAGCTGGGGATTAGGGCTACTGGCGACACCCCCCAAAAAAAACAACACTGGGCAGCCACCTCATAGGTGTGTTGGAAGAGCTGCTAATTATTTTTAAAATATGGACAGTTAAATCCAACTCATAGGTAACACAGGCCCAAATGTATGAACCCTTAAAAAGGAGATTTATAAAGAGTGATAAAGTGCCAGCCAATCAGCTTCTGACATTTTTCAAACACAGCCTGTAACATGGCAGTTAGGAAGCTGAGTAGCTGGTACTTTATCGCTCTTTATGAGTCTCCACTTTATCACTTTTTCAGGCTTAATACATTTGGGCCTTATTAACTTAAAACCAAGCAACGTCGGGTACTTTAGCAAGTCATTTATCATTCTTAATTAATCTTATAAAGAATTACAGTAACTAAGAGGAAAAAGAAGAAATACAAGGCAGGAAGTAGAAAGGGAAGAAGACGGGAATGGTAGAAAAGAGATAAGGAAGGGATCAGCCGTCATGGAGTAAAAAAATAAATAAAAATAAATTAAGAAAACATCCGCGGTCCACGAATATAAGAGGAGAAAAATGGACTGAATCAAAGGATTTAAGGACTCCATCCTACAGATCCTGTGTCTTGTGGGATCGCGGTAATGTAAGTCTTATAAGTCAGCTGAGGACTTCTATCCCAACCAAGGGAACCAGGTGCTAGCAAAATCAGAAGGTTTGTATGTTGAAGCGACCAAGATGTCCTCCATTGACATAAAATTATCAATCTTATAGAACCATTCCTTGCGTGTGGGGAGGTTTGGGAGAGTTCCACAATTCCGGGATAACTGAGTGAGCTGCACTACCAAGATGCCGGAGTAATGTTTTTTTTAATATTTATGCACTGGTATCGAAGAGTGGCTGAGTAACCAAAACACAGGGTCAAAAGGTACTTCAGTACCTAAAATTTGCTGCAAGGTGGCAATAACGACAGCCAAGAAATTTGCTAAATGAGGGCAATGACACAGAGCAGAGGAACATCTCCAACAGGAACCAGGGGTGGAGAGATACATAGCATGAAGCAAGAGCGGTGACTGTAACATCTCATCAAGATCTTGTACTGTCTCTCTTTTACAGTAATACAAATAGAGCTAGAGTAGGTCTTAAGAAAAGCACTTCCACTCCCGGTCAGATAAGGAAAGTCTTTTACCCAGGCCTTAGCATAGGTCAGAATGAGGGTTGTCTGGTTAACCAACAATAACAGGTAGAGAGCAGATTACATGTGGGAGGGAGATTGGAGCGAGATGGAAAGTTTCTCGAAAGAGGTAAGATCCTTCTTGGCAAGGGTTGTCCTATTTGCTGAACCTAGAAAATGGTGAACTTGTATGTACTTCCAAGAATCAGAAAGTGGGATATCCCATTTTTCTTGACTCTCTGAAAATTGTTTAATACCTGTATCCTTCACCAGCTGAACGACTCTTAAGAGACCCACAGAGGTCCAACAACAAAAGTGAGAGGCATTAATACATGGTGGGAACCTAGGGTTAGCCAAAAAAGAGGTGAGAGGGACAAAGGCCGATTAAATAAAAGGGAGACATCTTATGGCCTTCCAAAAAGAGAGGTGAGGTGAACTTGGGAAGAAAGGGCAGCCACTGCACTATTTCAGGGTGCTACTTCATGTAGCAGCCTTGTTTTGCTATTTTTGTCTATTCAAGTACCCATCTGTTTTGGACTGTTATTTTTTCATTTTAAAGCAGGAGAGACATGATACCAACAGTCTTATGATTGAGAAAGACATGTTTCCGAACCCTTCAGTTTTCAACAATAATGTTTCCACCTTTACAGTGTTTCACTGGGTTTTTTTTTACTTTTTTTTATTTTAAAACAGGAGGAACGTAATGTTATAAGATGTACAGTGGTGGGGCATAGCTTCCAAGTTTTTGGTGCTAGAAAGCACAAAGGGGTACCCCTTCGATAAATACTGTAACTGCTCCATACCTGTCCCCAATGACCCCTTACCATCCTGCTCACCTTATAATCTCCTTATAAACATGTCATCATTATCGCCACATTGCCCTACTAATGATCAGTTTCCATAATCTCCCCTTCAACATTATATTTTAATCCTCCCCATCCACCTACACATCATTAACCCCTTAATCCTCAATCAATACTAATTAAAATAATCTAATCCATTATAACCATCATTAACCTACTGTCATCATAACTTCATCCATTATTTTATCCTTTACAAATAACCCCTCCCCCTCACTCACCGATGCGCTGCTCCTCCATATTCACTCAGAGGAGAGATAATCATACACAGGTTCCACGCTGAGTACTTCTATGCAACCTCTAATACCATGTGATCTGTGATCAGTTCCCATCTAAGCATGTTTAACCCCTTCAGGGGCGAGTTTTCAATTTTAAATTGAAGTGGGAGCGGAGGGGGAGGTGCAGGGGGGGGAGCGATCGCCAGCCCCAACGCTGATTCCCGGGCGCCGCATGCATAAGGTATTTTACTGCTAAGCCCGCCCACTCAGCCAATAGGAGTCTGGGGGGCGGGCTAAACTCCATAATGGAGTATACTGATTCCCTGGCGCTGCACGGCTGTCCCCGGGAAATCAGTCAGTCGTATGCACGGAAATCATCCGGGATTGCCAGCGCTGTCAGCGCTGGCTAGCGCGGAAGATTTCTGGGCAAACCATTGAAGGGGTTAAATGTGGCTCTCCAAAATTCCCATGTGCATTAATTTCTGGGGCACCAATTAGATGCCGGTGTCTCTACCCTGGGGCTTCTCCAAGTGTTGTATGACACGGCAGAGGTACATATGTCCTGACTAACACAGGGCACAGCTCCACAGGAGTAAGGCACAATAGTAAACTGTGGTTTGTGAGCCCTGCAGTAATAGATGCTTTAGGTAGGCGTCAGGTGGAAGAGACATTCAGAGAACTATTTTTTCCTTGAATCATGGAAATTTCTTTCACATTAACAGGTTAACCATTCCTTATCTGAGTCAGCCCACATACCTATCAGTGAGTGAAAAGCACAAAGTCCAAACTTTTAATCAATGCAGACTCCAGAATCAATAGGTCATAAATGAGTTAACGTTTCTAAGACACCATGTAGATCAATATATCAAAGAGATTTACAAAAGTATGTCTTATTAGGGGCACAACTCTTCATTAGACACACAGCTAAATGTAATAGCCTCTGAGTTCCGGGTGTGCAGGACTTTTCTGCAAGTCTGACCATTTTTATAAAGCAGCAATCATTTACAAGATAGTGTTCACTCTAGGATGTTTTAGCAGGGCGCCGCGCCCTGCCCGTTTTTTAGCAGGCAAAACCCCCTTTTGCGGCGCCCTGCTAGAACAGCCGCCCGCTCCCTGCCCTCCCGGCGTGTATAGATGCCGTGCGCATGCGCGCGGCATCCATTCACGCATTGGGAGAGGGCTGGGGGAAGCCCAGCACCGACGGAGGTGCTGGGCACGCCCCCAACAGTGACGTCGCCGGCCACAGACGCTCTCTATAGTAGCGTCTGTGGGCCGCACCGCCCCCTAAAATGACATCGGCGTGGCCACGCCCCCTAATTTGCGTGGCCGTGCCCCCATTTCGGACGCGCGCACATGTGCCCTCGGAGTCCGGCGCCCTACCCCTTTTCACTCCTAGAGTGAACACTACAAGACAAAACTCAACCTGGTTTTGCCTTGTAAATGATTGTTGCTTTAAAAAACGGGCAGACTCGTACAAAAGTCCCGCATCTCAGGAACGCAAAGGCTATTATATTTAGCTAAAAATGTGAGAGGAATGCAGGCACAGAAGACAGTGCTAAATTATATACAAGGTATGGCTATTAAATAATGAGACTGACTCTATACTTTATGTTTAATTATATTAAGCACATTTTTTAACACTGTTCCCCTTCTATGTACTCCCCTTCTGCATTCACACATCGCTGCATTCTTATTTTCCATTGCTCAAAGCTGTGCTGTAGTTCACTATCTGTCAGCTGTCTCAACAGCTATGTCGTTTTCATCTTTACATCAGTAACTGATGCAAAACAGGTTCCCTTGAGTACAGATTTGACTTTAGGGAAAAGAAAGAAGTAACACGGTGCTAGGTCTGGTGAGTACGGAGGGTGTTCTAGCACTGCAATCTATTTCTTGGCCAAAAACTACTTCATAAAGAGAGTTGTGTAGGTTGCTGTGTTGTCCTGATGGAAGATGAAATAATTTTCCCACAACTTTGGCCTCTTTCTTCTAATTATTTCCCGCAAAATTGCTAGAATATTTTTGTAGTAATGGTGATTCACTGTTGTGCCTTTTGGTACCCAGTCTTCCAAAATAACACCCTTAATATCAAAGAGAAAAATTAACATGGCTTTGTATTTGCTTTGATGTGCTTTCTTCATTCTTGGGGATGATGGTGTTTTCCAGTGCATGGACTGGCATTTTGTCTCAGATCCATGTTTCATCACAGGTAATAACTTTATCTAAAAATGTGAATCTGCTTGAATTTGTTCCAAATGTCTGTATAAATTGGTCTTAGATTTTCTTTTTTGCTCGGCAGTGAGAAAAATAAGAATTTACTTACCGATAATTCTATTTCTCGGAGTCCGTAGTGGATGCTGGGGTTCCTGAAAGGACCATGGGGAATAGCGGCTCCGCAGGAGACAGGGCACAAAAAGTAAAGCTTTCCGATCAGGTGGTGTGCACTGGCTCCTCCCCCCATGACCCTCCTCCAAGCCTCAGTTAGGTACTGTGCCCGGACGAGCGTACACAATAAGGGAGGAATTTTGAATCCCGGGTAAGACTCATACCAGCCACACCAATCACACCGTACAACTTGTGATCTAAACCCAGTTAACAGTATGATAACAGAGGAGCCTCTGAAAGATGGCTCCCTACAACAATAACCCGAATTAGTTAACAATAACTATGTACAATTATTGCAGATAATCCGCACTTGGGATGGGCGCCCAGCATCCACTACGGACTCCGAGAAATAGAATTATCGGTAAGTAAATTCTTATTTTCTCTATCGTCCTAGTGGATGCTGGGGTTCCTGAAAGGACCATGGGGATTATACCAAAGCTCCCAAACGGGCGGGAGAGTGCGGATGACTCTGCAGCACCGAATGAGAGAACTCCAGGTCCTCCTTAGCCAGAGTATCAAATTTGTAAAATTTTACAAACGTGTTCTCCCCTGACCACGTAGCTGCTCGGCAAAGTTGTAATGCCGAGACCCCTCGGGCAGCCGCCCAAGATGAGCCCACCTTCCTTGTGGAGTGGGCCTTTACAGATTTAGGCTGTGGCAGGCCTGCCACAGAATGTGCAAGTTGGATTGTGCTACAGATCCAACGAGCAATCGTCTGCTTAGACGCAGGAGCACCCATCTTGTTGGGTGCATACAATATAAACAACGAGTCAGATTTTCTGACTCCAGCTGTCCTTGCAATATATATTTTCAATGCTCTGACAACGTCCAGTAACTTGGAGTCCTCCAAGTCACTTGTAGCCGCAGGCACTACAATAGGCTGGTTCAGATGAAATGCTGACACCACCTTAGGGAGAAAATGCGGACGAGTCCGCAGTTCCGCCCTGTCCGAATGGAAAATCAGATATGGGCTTTTGTAAGATAAAGCTGCCAGTTCTGACACTCTCCTGGCCGAAGCCAGGGCTAGTAGCATGGTCACTTTCCATGTGAGATATTTCAAATCCACATTTTTTAGTGGTTCAAACCAATGAGATTTTAGAAAGTCCAAAACCACATTGAGATCCCACGGTGCCACTGGAGGCACCACAGGAGGCTGTATATGCAGCACTCCCTTAACAAAAGTCTGGACTTCAGGGACTGAAGCCAATTCTTTCTGGAAGAAAATCGACAGGGCCGAAATTTGAACCTTAATAGATCCCAATTTGAGACCCATAGACAATCCTGATTGCAGGAAATGTAGGAATCGACCCAGATGAAATTCCTCCGTCGGAGCACTCCGATCCTCGCACCACGCAACATATTTTCGCCAAATGCGGTGATAATGTTGCACGGTTACTTCCTTCCTTGCTTTAATCAAAGTAGGAATGACTTCTTCCGGCATGCCTTTTTCCTTTAGGATCCGGCGTTCAACCGCCATGCCGTCAAACGCAGCCGCGGTAAGTCTTGAAACAGACAGGGACCCTGCTGAAGCAAGTCCCTCCTTAGAGGTAGAGGCCACGGATCTTCCGTGATCATCTCTTGAAGTTCCGGGTACCAAGTCCTTCTTGGCCAATCCGGAACCACTAGTATCGTTCTTACGCCTCTTTGCCGTATAATTCTCAATACTTTTGGTATGAGAGGCAGAGGAGGAAACACATACACCGACTGGTACACCCAAGGCGTTACCAGCGCGTCCACAGCTATTGCCTGCGGATCTCTTGACCTGGCGCAATACCTGTCCAGTTTTTTGTTGAGGCGAGACGCCATCATGTCCACCATTGGTCTTTCCCAACGGGTTACCAGCATGTGGAAGACTTCTGGATGAAGTCCCCACTCTCCCGGGTGAAGGTCGTGTCTGCTGAGGAAGTCTGCTTCCCAGTTGTCCACTCCCGGGATGAACACTGCTGACAGTGCTATCACATGATTCTCTGCCCAGCGAAGAATCCTTGCAGCTTCTGCCATTGCACTCCTGCTTCTTGTGCCGCCCTGTCTGTTCACATGGGCGACTGCCGTGATGTTGTCCGACTGGATCAACACCGGTTTTCCCTGAAGCAGAGGTTCTGCCTGGCTTAGAGCATTGTAGATTGCTCTTAGTTCCAGAATGTTTATGTGAAGAGACGTTTCCAGGTTCGTCCACACTCCCTGGAAGTTTCTTCCTTGTGTGACTGCTCCCCAGCCTCTCAGGCTGGCGTCCGTGGTCACCAGGATCCAATCCTGTATGCCGAATCTGCGGCCCTCCAATAGATGAGCACTCTGCAACCACCACAGAAGAGATACCCTTGTCCTTGGAGACAGGGTTATCCGCTGGTGCATCTGAAGATGCGACCCTGACCATTTGTCCAACAGATCCCTCTGGAAAATTCTTGCGTGGAATCTGCCGAATGGAATTGCTTCGTAAGAAGCCACCATTTTTCCCAGGACTCTTGTGCATTGATGTACAGACACCTTTCCTGGTTTTAGGAGGTTCCTGACAAGCTCGGATAACTCCTTGGCTTTTTCCTCCAGGAGAAAAACCTTTTTCTGAACCGTGTCCAGAATCATCCCTAGGAACAGCAGACGAGTTGTTGGCATTAACTGGGATTTTGGAATATTCAGAATCCACCCGTGCTGTTTTAGCACTTCTTGAGACAGTGCTAATCCCATCTCTAGCTGTTCTCTGGACCTTGCCCTTATCAGGAGATCGTCCAAGTATGGGATAATTAATACGCCTTTTCTTCGAAGAAGAATCATCATCTCGGCCATTACCTTTGTAAAGACCCGAGGTGCCGTGGACAATCCGAACGGCAGCGTCTGAAACTGATAGTGACAGTTTTGTACGACGAACCTGAGGTACCCCTGGTGTGAGGGGTAAATTGGAACGTGGAGGTACGCATCCTTGATGTCCAAGGATACCATAAAGTCCCCTTCTTCCAGGTTCGCTATCACTGCTCTGAGTGACTCCATCTTGAACTTGAACTTCTTTATGTACAGGTTCAATGACTTCAGATTTAGAATAGGTCTTACCGAGCCATCCGGCTTCGGTACCACAAATAGAGTGGAATAATACCCCTTTCCTTGTTGTAGAAGAGGTACCTTGACTATCACCTGCTGAGAGTACAGCTTGTGAATGGCTTCCAAGACCGTCTCCCTTTCGGAGGGGGACGTTGGTAAAGCAGACTTCAGGAAACGGCGAGGTGGATCTGTCTCTAGTTCCAACCTGTATCCCTGAGATATTATCTGCAGGATCCAGGGATCTACCTGCGAGTGAGCCCACTGCGCGCTGAAATTCTTGAGACGACCGCCCACCGCCCCCGAGTCCGCTTGAGAAGCCCCAGCGTCATGCTGAGGCTTTTGTAGAAGCGGGGGAGGGCTTCTGTTCCTGGGAAGGAGCTGCCTGTTGCTGTCTCTTCCCCCTTCCTCTGCCTCGTGGCAGATATGAATATCCCTTTGCTCTCTTGTTTTTAAAGGAACGAAAGGGCTGCGGTTGAAAAGTCGGTGTCTTTTTCTGTTGGGGAGTAACTTGAGGTAAAAAGGTGGATTTCCCGGCTGTAGCCGTGGCCACCAAATCTGATAGACCGACTCCAAATAACTCCTCCCCTTTATACGGCAAAACTTCCATATGCCGTTTTGAGTCCGCATCGCCTGACCACTGTCGCGTCCATAAACTTCTTCTGGCCGAAATGGACATAGCACTTACCCGTGATGCCAGTGTGCAGATATCCCTCTGTGCATCACGCATATAAAGAAATGCATCCTTTATTTGCTCTAAAGACAGTAAAACATTGTCCCTATCCAGGGTATCAATATTTTCAATCAGGGACTCTGACCAAGCTACTCCAGCACTGCACATCCAGGCTGTCGCTATAGCTGGTCGTAGTATAACACCTGTATGTGTGTATATACTTTTTTGGATATTTTCCATCCTCCTATCTACTGGATCTTTAAGTGCGGCCGTCTCAGGAGAGGGTAACGCCACTTGTTTAGATAAGCGTGTGAGCGCCTTGTCCACCCTAGGAGGTGTTTCCCAGCGCGCCCTAACCTCTGGCGGGAAAGGGTATAAAGCCAATAACTTCTTTGAAATTAGCATCTTTTTATCGGGGGCAACCCACGCTTCATCACACACCTCATTTAGTTCTTCTGATTCAGGAAAAACTATAGGTAGTTTTTTCACACCCCACATAATACCCTGTTTAGTGGTACCTGTAGTATCAGCTAAATGTAACGCCTCCTTCATTGCCAAAATCATATAACGTGTGGCCCTACTGGAAAATACGGTTGATTCGTTACCGTCGCCACTGGAATCAGTGCCTGTGTCTGGGTCTGTGTCGACCGACTGAGGCAAAGGGCGTTTTACAGCCCCTGACGGTGTTTGAGGCGCCTGGACAGGCACTAATTGATTGTCCGGCCGTCTCATGTCGTCAAACGACTGCTTTAGCGTGTTGACACTATCCCGTAATTCCATAAGTAAAGGCATCCATTCTGGTGTCGACCCCCTAGGAGGTGACATCCCCATATTTGGCAATTGCTCCGCCTCCACACCAATATCGTCCTCATACATGTCGACACACACGTACCGACACACAGCAGACACACAGGGAATGCTCTTAACGAAGACAGGACCCGACTAGCCCTTTGGGGAGACAGAGGGAGAGTCTGCCAGCACACACCAAAGCGCTATATATGACAGGGATAGCCTTATAATAAGTGCTCCCTGTATAGCTGCTTTTATAATATAATTTTTGCCACTATTTTGCCCCCCCTCTCTTGTTTTACCCTGTTTCTGTAGTGCAGTGCAGGGGAGAGACCTGGGAGCCGTCCTGACCAGCGGAGCTGTGTAAGGAAAATGGCGCTGTGTGCTGAGGAGATAGGCCCCGCCCCTTTTACGGCGGGCTCGTCTCCCGCTCTTTAGTGGATTCTGGCAGGGGTTAAATATCTCCATATAGCCCCCGGAGGCTATATGTGAGGTATTTTTTAGCCAAATAGGTTTTCATTTGCCTCCCAGGGCGCTCCCCTCCCAGCGCCCTGCACCCTCAGTGACTGCCGTGTGAAGTGTGCTGAGAGGAAAATGGCGCACAGCTGCAGTGCTGTGCGCTACCTTTAGAAGACTGAGGAGTCTTCTGCCGCCGATTCTGGACCTCTTCTTGTTTCAGCATCTGCAAGGGGGCCGGCGGCGAGGCTCCGGTGACCATCCAGGCTGTACCTGTGATCGTCCCTCTGGAGCTGATGTCCAGTAGCCAAGAAGCCAATCCATCCTGCACGCAGGTGAGTTCACTTCTTCTCCCCTAAGTCCCTCGTTGCAGTGATCCTGTTGCCAGCAGGACTCACTGTAAAATAAAAAACCTAAGCTAAACTTTTCTAAGCAGCTCTTTAGGAGAGCCACCTAGATTGCACCCTTCTCGGCCGGGCACAAAAATCTAACTGAGGCTTGGAGGAGGGTCATGGGGGGAGGAGCCAGTGCACACCACCTGATCGGAAAGCTTTACTTTTTGTGCCCTGTCTCCTGCGGAGCCGCTATTCCCCATGGTCCTTTCAGGAACCCCAGCATCCACTAGGACGATAGAGAAATAGGATTTTAATTACCTACCGGTAAATCCTTTTCTCGTAGTCCGTAGAGGATACTGGGGTCCACATTAGTACCATGGGGTATAGACGGGTCCACTAGGAGCCATGGGCACTTTGAGAATTTGATAGTGTGGGCTGGCTCCTCCCTCTATGCCCCTCCTACCAGACTCAGTTTAGCAAACTGTGCCCGGGGCGATGGACATACTTTGAGAGAAGGATAAAAAAGGATAGTGGTGAGATTCCGAACCAGCACACACAACAAGAGGAAAGCTATGCTAACCAAACCTAAAACCAGGAACAGCAACCGCTGATCCGACAACACTTAACCAAGTAACGAAGCAGGAAACACGAAGCACTGGGCAGGCGCCCAGTATCCTCTACGGACTACGAGAAAAGGATTTACCGGTAGGTAATTAAAATCCTATTTTCTCTTACGTCCTAGAGGATACTGGGGTCCACATTAGTAACTTGCCTAGTTTTGAAAAAGCATTTCAGGGAGATGTGAAAGTAACACCTATCAGCGCGGACGTCTACTGCTACATCTGAGAGGCGTGTCATAAACATGACTTACATCCAAATGTAAATGAGCCCTAAAGTTAGTAAGATCTACTTGTGGAAGAAAAGACACTTATATTTTGCAGAATTTGTTTGTGTGTTGTGCTTTACAAGAGGTTCCATATACTGTAAGTGGGCACGAGAAACTTTATTTAAAATGCATGTAGCCATAGGGATCATTGTGCACTATAACCAATGCAGGCAATTGGCACTGATGTTCCCATTTGAATGTATGTATCCGTGATTTATTTCCCCCCCACCAAGAATGTAACAGCTGCATAATGGGGTTAAGGTGCAATCAGGAAGATTGCTGGACTATTCAGGGAGTCAGGGAGATTGCTTCTATTTCAGGGAGTCTCCTGCAGAATGAGGGAGCGTAGGCAAGTATGGATGTACCAAAGCTCCCAAATCGGGGGGGAGAGTGCTGAGGTTCCTGCAAAACTGATTGACCAAACTGAAGGTCCTCAGAGGCCAAAGTATCGATCTTGTAGACCTTAGCAAACATGTTCGAACCTGACCAAGTAGCTGCTCGGCAGAGCTGTAGAGCCGAGACACCCCGGGCAGTCGCCCAGGAGGAACCCACCGACCTAGTAGAGTGGGCCTGTACAGATTTTGGACACTGCAAACCTGCCGTGGAATAAGCATGCTGGATAGTAAGCCTGATCCATCATGCAATTGACTGCTTTGAAGCAGAACACCCAATTTTATTGGGATCATAGAGAACAAACAGCGAGTCAGATTTTCTGTGATGAGCTGTCCTCTTCACATAGATCTTCAAAGCCCTCACAACATCAAAGTACTTTGAAGTAGCAGAGGTGTCGGTAACCACTGGAACCACAATAGGTTTGGTTGATATGAAACGCAGACATCACCTTTGGAAGAAATTGCTGCCGAGTTCTGAGTTCATGAAAAATCAAATAGGAGCTTTTGTGAGACAACGCCCCCAGCTCCGACACACGCCACGCAGAAGCCAAGGCCAACAGTGTGATGGCCTTCCACGTAAGAAACTTGACGTCAACGTCCTGTAAAGGCTCAAACCAATCCGATTGCAGGAACTTTGCCGTAGGAGGCACAAAGGATGGTTGGATGTGCAGAACCCCCTTCAAAATTGTCTGAACCTCAGGGAGAGAAGCCAATTGTTTCTGGAAGAAATGGATAAGGTCGAAATTTGGAATTTTATGGTGCCCAAACGTAGGCCCACATCCAGACCTGACTGCAGAAAAATGAGAAAACGTCCCAACTGACATTCCACCGCAGGAAATTTCCTGTTCTCACACCAAGAGACGTATTTTTTCAAAATACGGTGGTAATGTTTAGACGTTACCCCCTTTCTGGCTTGGATCAGGGTTGGAATAGCCCTATTCGGGATACCTTTCCGGGCTAGAATTTGATGCTCAACCTCCATGCGGTCAAACATAACCGTGGTAAGTCTTGATAGACGAACGGCCCCTGTTGGAGAAGGTTCTTGGGAAGAGGTAGAGGCCACGGGTCCTCTAGGAGCATCTCCAGTAGATCTGCGTACCAGGCCCTTCTTAGCCAGTCCGGAGCAATGAGAATTGCTTGAATATTTTCCCTTTGTATTCTTTTGAGAATCTTTGGGATCAATGGGAGTGGTGGAAACACATACACCATCTGGTAGACCAATGGAGTCACCAGAGCGTCCACCACCACTGCTTGCGGGTCCCTCGACCTGGAACAATACCGCTTGAGCTTCCTGTTGAGACGAGAGGCCATCATGTCGATTTGTGGCATTCCCCATTGACGTGTCAAGCACCCGAACACCTCTGGGTGGAGGCCCCACTCTCCTGGGTGGAGGTCGTGTCTGCTGAGGAAGTCTACTCCCGGAATTAAGATTGCAAACAACGACATAGCGTGTCTTTCTGCCCAGAGGAGACTCCTTGTTACCTTTGACATTGCTGCCCTGCTCTTCGTTCCGCTTTGTCGGTTTATGTACGTTACTTCCTTTACATTGTCCGACTGAACCTGAATGGCTTGATCTTGAAGAAGATGTGATGCCCGTAGAAGGGCGTTGTATATGGCCCTTAGTTCCAGAATGTTGATTGGAAGAATGGCTTCCTGACTTGACCATTTTCCTTGGAACTGTTCCCCTTGGGTGACTGCTCCCTGACCTCTGAGGCTTGCGTCTGTGGTTAGCAGAATCCAATTTGAATCCCGAACCGGTCGGCCCTCGGTCAGGTGAGAAGTCTGAAGCCACCACAGAAGAGAAATCCTGGCTTTTGGCGACAGAAAGATCCTCTGGTGCATGTGAAGATGCGAGCCGGACCATTTGTCCAACAGATCCAGCTGGAAGGGCCTTGTGCGAAACCTTCCGTACTGCAGCGCCTCGTAAGCGGTTACCATCTTTCCCAGAAAGCGAATGCATAGATGCACCGAAGTCCGGGTTTGTCTTAGAACATCCCGCACCATTGACTGAATCACAAATGCCTTTTCCAACGGAAGGAATACCTTCTGTGCCTCTGTATCCAATATCATCCACAGGAACAGAAGCCTCCGTGTTGGTTCCAGATGAGATTTTGGTAGGTTCAAAATCCACCCGTGATCCTGGAGTAGCCGGGTTGAGAGGGCAATGTTGACTATCCCTGGATGGTGCCTTTATCAGCAGATCGTCCAGGTACGGTATTATGTTCACTCTACGGAGGAGAAACATCATTTCTGCCATAACCTTGGTGCAGTAGAGAGGCCAAATGGCAGGGCCTGGAACTGGTAGTGACAGTCCTGTAATGCAAACCTTAGATAAGCGGCCAAATCGGAAAATGAAGGTAAGCATCCTTGTTATCCAGAGACACCAAGAATTCCCCCTCCTCCAGACCTGAGATCACCGCTCTCAGAGACTCCATCTTGAACTTGAACACCCGTAAGTACGGGTTCAACGACTTGAGGTTTAAAGTGGGCCTTACCGAACCGTCTGGTTTCGGAACTACAAACAGGTTGGAATAATAACCCAGGTTTTGCAGCTGAATTGGAACTGGAACAATGACCTGAGTCTGTACCAGTTTCAGAATTGCGTCCTGTAAAGTCATACTTGCTTCTTGAGAAGCTGGTAAGCCTGATTTAAAGAATCTGTGAGGTGGGAGTTCCTGAAACTCCAGTCTGTAGCCCTGGGCTATAAGATCTTTGACCCAGGTATCCTGGCATGACTTTGCCCATATGTGACTGAAGAACTCAAACGGGCTCCCACCTGTCTGTCTTCCAGGCAGTGCGGACCACCGCCATGCTGAAGGCTTAGAGGAAGCAGAACCGGGGTTCTGTTCCTGTGAACCTGCAGTTGCTGGTTTTCTGGGTTTACCTCTATTACCTCTGAAGGCCGTAGAAGAACCTTTGGTTTTGTTTTTAAATTTCGCTGTCCGAAAGAACTGCACAGTTGGAGCAGTGTAGGATTTTCTAGTCTTGGATAGCCTTGGATATCCACGTATCCAGTTCATCTCCAAAAAGGGCTTCATCTGTGAAAGGTAGGTTTTCCACGCCTTTCCTGTATTCCGCATCCGGAGTCCACTGGCGTAGCATGGCAGTGGTGCGTGCTTTGAGTAAACCAATTTCCTTTATCGCCTCCACCATAAAATTAGCAGAATCCTTTTTATGCTGTAGAAGTAAAATTGTCTCCCCACTGGATAAGGAATCTAACCCGTTAATTAGATCACCTGACCATTTTGCAATGGCCCTAGAGATCCATGCACAAGCTACAGTGGGTCTCTGGGCCACCCCCCGCAGCTGTGTACAGATTGAGAGTGGTCTCAATCTTGCGGTCTGCAGCATCCTTCAAGGAAGCTGCCCCAGGAACAGGTAAAACTATCTTACGTGACTGCCTAGAAACCTATGCGTCAACTATCGGTGGGTTTTCCCATTTTTTACTATCATCCTGAGGAAACGGGAAGGATGTCAGTAACCGTTTTGGGATCTGAAACTTCTTGTCAGGATTTACCCAAGTTGCTTCAAATAGGGAATTTAACTCCTTAGATGCAGGGAAAGTAGCTGAGGATTTCTTTTTTACATTAAAATAAGATTCCTCATCTTCCTCTGTCACTTTGGGGGTCATTCTGACCCGATCGCACGCTGCAGTTTATTGAAGCGGTGCGATCAGATCAGGCCGGCGCATGCCAGACGACCGTGCGGGGGGCGGGCTGCAGCGGCTGCATGACGTCCCACGCAGCCGCTGCAAGCTGGGAAGCGACGAGTAGCTCCCTGCCAGCATGCTAAAGCTGCGCTGCCTGGAAGCTACTCCTAAAGTGCAAAAGCATCCACGCTGTGCAATGCTTTTACACTTCTGCTGAGGGGGGAGGTGGCACGTACATGCGGGACGGGATAGCCTTGTGCTGGGCGTCCCCCCCGCATGTCTATGGTCATGATCGTAGCCCTGTAATATTTTGCAGGGCTACGATCAACTCGGAATCACTTCCTTTGTCAGGGACATCTCTAATAGCTTCTATCGGGGCCTGTATTCCCTGTGACAAAGCTGCATCACCCCCCTCCCGAGTCCACCTCACTCTCCTCTGGATCTGATACATCATCATCATCGGTATCACCCTGCATGATTTGGGCCAGAGTACGTTTCTGTTGACAAATGGCAGGGGTCTGAGACGCTGGAATAACCACTGAATCTCTATTCATCAGGTCATCAACAGATTGCCTTAAGTATTGCGTCTCTTTCTCATTTTGGGATAATAAATTTAAATATTTGAAATCATACCTTCTAATGAATCTAACCATACTGGTTCAGATCCACTAGCCTAAGAATGTGTACTATACTGAGTACATGGCAGTGATCGCCCAGGTTGAGAAAAACACTCTGCTGTGCATGATACACACTCATAGGCGTGCGCACGGGGGGTGCCTGGTGCGCACAGGCACCCCCTAATGTCCGTCACACCCCGCACGCCAGGACTGCAGCACCGTGATCGGAGCCGCAAGGTACACTTCAGCCCTACATGCCCTGCCGCAGTTTTACGCGGCCTCCCCCACCTGCCTTAGTGCACAGACCCTAGTGACGTGTCACCCATGTGTCTGCTGCTGTCCCCGCGGCTGCTGGCTCATGTCAGTTCTGCAGGACAGCCAGGCAGCCGTTCAGATGTGCTGTGGGGCCGGACCGCAGAGTGACAGGCGGCCGCTGATGAGGGATCACGGGTGTGCGGGCAGGCCAGCTATATTGTATCAGCCAGCCGCCGGAGCTCAGCTAGGTGGCCGGGATGACTGACAAAGCGTGTGGCGGCCGGAACTGAGGGGGCGGCACAGTGATCTTAGGCAGCTGGCCGTGCTGTAGTGCTGAGAGGCCGGGCTGACTGAGGAGCAGCTGGAGGCGATCCTGAGATGCACGAGGATTATATCCTGCAGTGAAGACTCAGTGGGAAGTAAGTACCACTGACAGAGAGGTCCGCTGGTGCTGATGATTCTGATGATCCAGTCTGCATCTAAGTTCTCACTCACAGGCAAATGTCTGCCTGTGCAAGTGTCATCAGCACCAGTGGCTTCCTCTGTCAGTTGATCATCAGGTACAGGTGTAACAAGGTGGCATGGGGGTTGTGTGCTCCCCCCTCTTTCCAGGGAACTTCAGTCCGGACTTGGAGTAATTCTGCTCCATCTCCATATGTTGCCACGCCCCAAAGTCACAGCTCCCTCCCTATCCCTTGCCCCCATGCTTCCCCTGGGTAGGCTGGACAGAGTCACTCAGAAGACATTCCCCATCTGCGTCTCTGCTCCTATACACCCCTGCCCTTTGTGTTTGCTCCTCCCCCTTATGTGCCTATGTCCCCTTCCTTTTCCTGAGTGGGGTTTTAAGGGTATCCGGCACGGTAGCGTCTAGATTCTCTTCGCGCTAAGGACCTTTCCCATAACCCCCTGGGTCCATGTCACAATCTATTTGGAATAGTAAAGTGTGGCGAGCGGAGCGGAGCGAGACACCGAGCCCGATGCGTGGCGAGCGAAGCGAGCCCGCGAGGGTCCAATGCTGCATAAAGAAATAAATTTGCCCCAAACGATCGGGGAACGAAGGAGACATTTAGATGCTGTAAGGGCGGAAGTGCTCTCCTGCCCTCTCGTTTTGTCACGTCCAGGTCCTTAGCACGAAGGCAACATAGACACAACCTATCTGGCACTGCTGGGGGCTTACTGTGTGGCATAATGTGAATTTGGCTCATACCGAGTGGCGTAATGTGACTTTGGCTCATACCGTGTGGTGTATTGTGAATTACTGCTCATACCTTGTGACATAATGTGTATTTGGCTCATACTGTGTGGAGTAATGTTAATTTCCGCTCATACTGTGTGGCGTAATGTGAATTTCAGCTCATACCATGTGGTGTAAAGTGAATTTCCACTCATACCATGTGGCATAATGTGAATTCAGCTCATACCGTGTGGCGTAATGTGAATTTGGATCATACCGTGTAGCTTAATGTGAATTTCTGCTGTTACCATGTGGCGTAATGTGATTTCCACTCATAATGTGTGGCGTATTGTGAATATCCGCTCATACTGTGTGGCGTAATGTGAATTTCCGCTCATATCGTGTGGCGTAATGTGAATTTCCACTCATACTGTGTGCTTTAATGTGAATTTCAGCTCATACCGTGTGGGGGTGTAGTATGGTATGCCGGCGCCACGCTATTTATTCTCCCTCCAGGGGGGTTGTGGACCCCCAAGAAGGAGAATAGTTGTCGGTATGCCGGGTGTCGGGATTCCGGCACCGGTATACTGAGCGCCGGGATCCCAACAGCCGGCATACTGAATACCACCCCCGTGTGCCGTAATGTGAATTTCAGCTCATACTGTGTGGCGTAATATAAATTTCGACAAATGTCACACATGTACTGCGGAGGAGGAGTCTGGTGGCATAGAAAGAGGCAGATGTGACTCTCATGGCGCATGTGTAAATATTAAACTTTACTTGTGTTGTATTAAAGCTCAAATGTTTAGCCCCCTAAATCTCCCGTACTTTTCAGAGTGGCCCACTCAAAATCAGGATGTTAGTGCTGGGGGGTGCAAGGGTTGGGGTGTAGTGGGGGAGGGGAATGCATATGCAGCTAGGCCCACCACTCTCTATTTCCGCCACTGGATCAGGGATAGGTTGGGGAAGTGTAAGCAATGATAAGGTGCGGCGGCAGCTAGAACTCAGGGTTATGCCGTAGCAGACAGTCAGTACCGACTGGTGGTTGCACCATTATGTTTTATTTTATTTCTCTGGGGTGTATTATATTAACTTTATTAGGAACTAGGGAGAAATTAGATTAAGCCATGTGATTTTACTGAGGAAATATGAAATAGTGCTAGACATGACCCTGGGCGGTGCTAGACACGCCCAAAAGGCGGTGCTAGACAGGCCCAAAAGGCGGTGCTAGACACGCCCCTCCGGTGGTGCACCCCCTAATAAAATTAGCTGCGCACGCCTATGTACACACTCCTTTGACATATTTAATATGAAAGAAAACACACACACACACAGGAAAATGGGGTAAAAATAAGAATTTACTTACCGATAATTCTATTTCTCATAGTCCGTAGTGGATGCTGGGGACTCTGAAAGGACCATGGGGAATAGCGGCTCCGCAGGAGACTGGGCACAAAAGTAAAAAGCTTTAGGACTACCTGGTGTGCACTGGCTCCTCCCCCTATGACCCTCCTCCAAGCCTCAGTTAGGATACTGTGCCCGGACGAGCGTACACAATAAGGAAGGATTTTGAATCCCGGGTAAGACTCATATCAGCCACACCAATCACACCGTACAACTTGTGATCTGAACCCAGTTAACAGCATGATAACAGAAGGAGCCTCTGAAAAGATGGCTCACAACAACAATAACCCGATTTTTGTAACAATAACTATGTACAAGTAATGCAGACAATCCGCATTTGGGATGGGCGCCCAGCATCCACTACGGACTATGAGAAATAGAATTATCGGTAAGTAAATTCTTATTTTCTCTAACGTCCTAGTGGATGCTGTGGACTCCGAAAGGACCATGGGGATTATACCAAAGCTCCCAAACGGGCGGGAGAGTGCGGATGACTCTGCAGCACCGAATGAGAGAACTCCAGGTCCTCCTCAGCCAGGGTATCAAATTTGTAGAATTTAGCAAACGTGTTTGCCCCTGACCAAGTAGCTGCTCGGCAAAGTTGTAAAGCCGAGACCCCTCGGGCAGCCGCCCAAGATGAGCCCACTTTCCGTGTGGAATGGGCTTTTACAGATTTTGGCTGTGGCAGGCCTGCCACAGAATGTGCAAGCTGAATTGTACTACAAATCCAACGAGCAATCGTCTGCTTAGAAGCAGGAGCACCCAACTTGTTGGGTGCATACAGGATAAACAGCGAGTCAGATTTTCTGACTCCAGCCGTCCTGGAAACATATATTTTCAGGGCCCTGACTACGTCCAGCAACTTGGAATCCTCCAAGTCCCTAGTAGCCGCAGGCACCACAATAGGCTGGTTTAAGTGAAATGCTGAAACCACCTTAGGGAGAAATTGAGGACGAGTCCTCAATTCTGCCCTGTCCGTATGAAAAATTAGGTAAGGGCTTTTATAGGATAAAGCCGCCAATTCTGAGACACGCCTGGCTGAAGCCAGGGCTAACAGCATTACCACTTTCCATGTGAGATATTTTAAGTCCACAGTGGTGAGTGGTTCAAACCAATGTGATTTTAGGAAACCCAAAACTACATTGAGATCCCAAGGTGCCACTGGAGGCACAAAAGGAGGCTGTATATGCAGTACTCCCTTGACAAACGTCTGAACTTCAGGAACAGAAGCTAGTTCTTTTTGGAAGAATATTGACAGGGCCGAAATTTGAACCTTAATGGACCCTAATTTGAGGCCCATAGACAGTCCTGTTTGCAGGAAATGCAGGAATCGACCCAGTTGAAATTCCTCTGTAGGGGCCTTCCTGGCCTCGCACCACGCAACATATTTACACCAAATACGGTGATAATGTTGTACGGTTACATCCTTCCTGGCTTTGATCAGGGTAGGGATGACTTCATCCGGAATGCCTTTTTCCTTCAGGATCCGGCGTTCAACCGCCATGCCGTCAAACGCAGCCGCGGTAAGTCTTGGAACAGACATGGTCCTTGCTGGAGCAGGTCCTTTCTTAGAGGTAGAGGCCACGGGTCTTCCGTGAGCATCTCTTGAATTTCCGGGTACCAAGTCCTTCTTGGCCAATCCGGAGCCACGAGTATAGTCTTTACTCCTCTCCTTCTTATGATTCTCAGTACTTTTGGTATGAGAGGAAGAGGAGGGAACACATACACTGACTGGTACACCCACGGTGTTACCAGAGCGTCCACAGCTATTGCCTGAGGGTCCCTTGACCTGGCGCAATATCTGTCCAGTTTTTTGTTGAGGCGGGACGCCATCATGTCCACCTTTGGTTTTTCCCAACGGTTCACAATCATGTGGAAGACTTCTGGGTGAAGTCCCCACTCCCCCGGGTGAAGATCGTGTCTGCTGAGGAAGTCTGCTTCCCAGTTGTCCACTCCCGGAATGAACACTGCTGACAGTGCTATCACACGATTTTCCGCCCAGCGAAGAATCCTTGCCACTTCCGTCATTGCCCTCCTGCTTCTTGTGCCGCCCTGTCTGTTTACGTGGGCGACTGCCGTGATGTTGTCCGACTGGATCAACACCGGCTGACCCTGAAGCAGAGGTCTTGCCTGACTTAGGGCATTGTAAATGGCCCTTAGTTCCAGGATATTTATGTGAAGTGACGTTTCCATGCTTGACCACAAGCCCTGGAAATTTCTTCCCTGTGTGACTGCTCCCCAGCCCCTCAGGCTAGCATCCGTGGTCACCAGGACCCAATCCTGAATGCCGAATCTGCGGCCCTCTAGGAGATGAGCACTCTGTAACCACCACAGGAGAGACACCCTTGTCCTTGGAGACAGGGTTATCCGCTGATGCATTTGAAGATGCGATCCGGACCATTTGTCCAGCAGATCCCACTGAAAAGTTCTTGCGTGGAATCTGCCGAATGGAATCGCTTCGTAAGAAGCCACCATCTTTCCCAGGACCCTTGTGCATTGATGTACTGACACTTGGCCTGGTTTTAGGAGGTTCCTGACTAGCTCGGATAACTCCCTGGCTTTCTCCTCCGGGAGAAACACCTTTTTCTGGACTGTGTCCAGAATCATCCCTAGGAACAGCAGACGTGTCGTCGGAATCAGCTGCGATTTTGGAATATTTAGAATCCACCCGTGCTGTCGTAGTACTACTTGAGATAGTGCTACTCCGACCTCTAACTGTTCCCTGGACCTTGCCCTTATCAGGAGATCGTCCAAGTAAGGGATAATTAAGACGCATTTTCTTCGAAGAAGAATCATCATTTCGGCCATTACCTTGGTAAAGACCCAGGGTGCCGTGGACAATCCAAACGGCAGCGTCTGAAACTGATAGTGACAGTTCTGTACCACAAACCTGAGGTACCCTTGGTGAGAAGGGCAAATTGGGACATGGAGGTAAGCATCCTTGATGTCCAGAGACACCATATAGTCCCCTTCTTCCAGGTTCGCTATCACTGCTCTGAGTGACTCCATCTTGAACTTGAACCTTTTTATGTAAGTGTTCAAGGATTTCAGATTTAAAATGGGTCTCACCGAGCCGTCCGGCTTCGGTACCACAAACAGCGTGGAATAATACCCCTTTCCCTGTTGTAGGAGGGGTACCTTGATTATCACTTGCTGGGAATACAGCTTGTGAATGGCTTCCAATACCGCCTCCCTGTCGGGGGGAGACGTTGGTAAAGCAGACTTCAGGAACCGGCGAGGGGGAGACGTCTCGAATTCCAATTTGTACCCCTGAGATACTACCTGCAGGATCCAGGGGTCCACTTGCGAGTGAGCCCACTGCGCGCTGAAATTCTTGAGACGGGCCCCCACCGTGCCTGAGTCCGCTTGTAAGGCCCCAGCGTCATGCTGAGGACTTGGCAGAAGCGGGGGAGGGCTTCTGTTCGTGGGAAGAGGCTGCTTGCTGCAGTCTTTTTCCCCTTCCTCTGCCCCGGGGCAGATATGAGTGGCCTTTTGCCCGCTTGCCCTTATGGGGACGAAAGGACTGAGCCTGAAAAGACGGTATCTTTTTCTGCTGCGAGGTGACTTGGGGTAAAAAGGTGGATTTCCCAGCCGTTGCCGTGGCCACCAGGTCCGATAGACCGACCCCAAATAACTCCTCCCCTTTATACGGCAATACTTCCATATGCCGTTTGGAATCCGCATCCCCTGACCACTGTCGCGTCCATAATCCTCTTCTGGCAGAAATGGACATCGCACTTACTCTTGATGCCAGAGTGCAAATATCTCTCTGTGCATCTCGCATATATAGAAATGCATCCTTTAAATGCTCTATAGTCAATAATATATTGTCCCTATCCAGGGTATCAATATTTTCAGTCAGGGAATCCGACCAAGCCACCCCAGCACTGCACATCCAGGCTGAGGCGATTGCTGGTCGCAGTATAATACCAGTATGTGTGTATATACTTTTTAGGATATTTTCCAGCTTCCTATCAGCTGGTTCCTTGAGGGCGACCGTATCAGGAGACGGTAACGCCACTTGTTTTGATAAGCGTGTGAGCGCCTTATCTACCCTAGGGGGTGTTTCCCAACGCGCCCTAACCTCTGGCGGGAAAGGGTATAATGCCAATAATTTTTTAGAAATTAGCAGTTTTTTATCGGGGGAAACCCACGCTTCATCACACACCTCATTTAATTCATCTGATTCGGGAAAAACTACGGGTAGTTTTTTCACACCCCACATAATACCCTTTTTTGTGGTACTTGTAGTATCAGAAATGTTCAAAACCTCCTTCATTGCCGTGATCATGTAACGTGTGGCCCTACTGGAAAATACGTTTGTTTCCTCACCGTCGACACTGGAGTCAGTGTCCGTGTCTGTGTCTGTATCGACCTGAGGTAACGGGCGCTTTAGAGCCCCTGACGGTGTTTGAGACGCCTGTACAGGTATTAACTGATTTGCCGGCTGTCTCATGTCGTCAACAGTCTTTTGTAAAGTGCTGACACTATCACGTAATTCTTTCCATAAGACCATCCAGTCAGGTGTCGACTCCCTAGGGGGTGACATCACTAACACAGGCAATTGCTCCGCCTCCACACCATTTTCCTCCTCATACATGTCGACACAACGTACCGACACACAGCACACACACAGGGAATGCTCTGATAGAGGACAGGACCCCACTAGCCCTTTGGGGAGACAGAGGGAGAGTTTGCCAGCACACACCAGAGCGCTATATATATACAGGGATAACCTTATATAAGTGTTTTTCCCTAATATAGCTGCTGTATATATTTATATGCCAATTTAGTGCCCCCCCTCTCTTGTTTTACCCTGTTTCTGTAGTGCAGGACTGCAGGGGAGAGTCAGGGAGCCTTCCTCCAACGGAGCTGTGAGGAAAAAATGGCGCCAGTGTGCTGAGGAGATAGGCTCCGCCCCCTTCTCGGCGGCCTTTCTCCCGCTTTTTTATGGAAGAATTGGCAGGGGTTAAATGCATCCATATAGCCCAGGAGCTATATGTGATGTATTTTTTGCCAAAAAAAGGTGTTTTATTGCGTCTCAGGGCGCCCCCCCCAGCGCCCTGCACCCTCAGTGACCGGAGTGTGAAGTGTGCTGAGAGCAATGGCGCACAGCTGCGGTGCTGTGCGCTACCTTATTGAAGACAGGACGTCTTCTGCCGCCGATTTTCCGGACCTCTTCAGTCTTCTGGCTCTGTAAGGGGGCCGGCGGCGCGTCTCTGGGACCCATCCATGGCTGGGCCTGTGATCGTCCCTCTGGAGCTAATGTCCAGTAGCCTAAGAAGCCCAATCCACTCTGCACGCAGGTGAGTTCGCTTCTTCTCCCCTTAGTCCCTCGGTGCAGTGAGCCTGTTGCCAGCAGGTCTCACTGAAAATAAAAAACCTACTTTAAACTTTTACACTAAGCAGCTCAGGAGAGCCCCTTAGCCTGCACCCGTCTCGTTCGGGCACAAAAATCTAACTGAGGCTTGGAGGAGGGTCATAGGGGGAGGAGCCATTGCACACCAGGTAGTCCTAAAGCTTTTTACTTTTGTGCCCAGTCTCCTGCGGAGCCGCTATTCCCCATGGTCCTTTCGGAGTCCCCAGCATCCACTAGGACGTTAGAGAAACACAGTTAACAGAGCCCTGCGCAGGTCGAGACATGCACGTGCACACTGGAACTAACAAGGGCATAATGAGATTGCATCGCATTGGCGGCCCTTGATGAATAAGGCCCAAAGTTCAATTAAGAACAAACCTTCATGTCTTCCTCTTTAAAAGAAACTATTAAGGGATTTTTATTTCTTGGCGCAGACTGAATGGAATTATTACATAATGCAATTACAGCCACACTAATAATTATATAGTATCAGTGGGAGGGATAGAGATGCACTCAGTCAATCAGACGTGGCTGCTGATCCTCATCACTACCAAAGCGTATTTCGCGCCAGGGTTTGATAGGCGCAGATGCTATGTGTTGTGGTCTGGCAATGTTGCATTTGAGTGAAAACAACCATAGTGTACTCAGGCGACACTAAAGGTGCATACAGATGGTGAGATATTGTCTATGCCCGATTTTGACTTTAAGATTCCCTTGAACTCCCCCAGAGCCCAGAAGCACCGATATTGTCTATACACACAGTGCGATTTTGGCTATGTGCGATTTTGACTGTGGCATACTTTGAACTATATAGTCAACAATGACTTGCCTGCAAAGTCTATTTTTTTAGCAATACCGATCCCGCGCATCGGTATCGCAAGCTGTGTACACACACGATCTGCACTAACTTTCCTTACCATTTTGACGGGTGTAGTACGCCGGGATCCCGGCAGCATACCGACGCCGGGATCCCGGCGGGGAGGGGCGAGTGCAGCAAGCCCCTTGCGGGCTCGCTGCGTTCGCCACGCTGCGGGCTCGGTGGCGACCTGCGGTCGCCACGGGTTCTATTCCCGCTCTATGGGTGTCGTGGACACCCACGAGTGGAAATAGTCCCTGTTGGTCGGCATGCCAACCATCGGGAAAGTGAGCCGTCGGGCTCGTGGAGGAGGTCATGTGACTGTCGGTCAGCTGACCGGCGGTCACATGAATACCACCCCATTTTGACTATATAGTCAAAAACATAAGGTTACATCGCACTGTGTATATGAACCTTTACACACGTCCGCCTTACCCCCGTTACACCTCTCTAAGCGTACAATGCTAAATGCAATTGAATCTGCATACAGAGAGATGGCAGGGAAAGAAAGATTTATTTACATAGTACTTAAATGACCAAATACTAAAAATGGATAGCACATGAGAAGTTTTTAGGCTACTGATGGGTCACTGCCCGAGCTATAGTAATTGCCCACCATTAGTTTAGTTGACAGAACCAGAACAACCCTGCAAGCAACATTCTTCCACCAGCATAGATTCTGTGACATCATAGAGCATCACTTACCTAATGACACCACAGCCACACTCTCTGGCAGGAAATGGAGTCTGTACTTGATGAGTAGATGCACCAATACAATGCAAATAGCTAGAAACAAAGAAGAGAATACGTATTCATCATGGACAACACAAGCACTACTATGTATAACAAAACATAGGTATTTCAGAGCTGTGTGTTATCCAGCCTAAACATACAAAATCATACCTACTGGTCAACAGTCAGCTCTGAAATGTGCCCACTTAGAAACATGTAGGCATGAACATCACCGTGTTTCACTTATAACTACTGTCTAATGTTATCGTCAGTAAGAAAGGGGATAAAGTTACCGTTATGTCATCTGGCAGTAGAAAGTCCGGGATAACCGTAATGCTCGCTGTGACTGCAGACAGTAAGAAATTACCACCATATGTAGTATTGGGTTCATTGATCACCTTCTACAAGGTCACTTTGCCTCTCTGAGCTCCTATGCCAGAGACACTTTGAAAATGGTACCAGAAATTGAGTTGAAAAACATAGGGATTCTTGGCCCGATAAGTGACTGTTTTATACACCGATATTTCATGTGTGACTGTGCTGAGAGCCATCGATAAATTTTTATGTACAGTACTGGCATAGGGATCTCAGGCAGGCAACACAGTTTTATCTTAATTCCACCCCTTTTACTTTAACACAGTTATTTTTAACCTATGGGTTTATTAGAAACAGAACCTCTGAGACAGTTTCCTTGGTTAATGCACTACGTTCGATATTAAAGGATAACATCCTATGTAATTTATTTACTGCAGTGTGCTTGTTAATTGCAATGCACATGGAACTCTGCCAGACACATAGGAGTGCTCTTCAGGGAACACAACATTATTAAACAGCTTTAGATGCTCAGTGTCTCAAAACATTTTTGTCTGCCACAGAAAGGCAATCCAGCGGGGCTCTTAATCACAGGGGATGAACTGCTTCAGAGTTAACAAAGGAATGACAGATTCAGGTGGCACGTTTACACTTCAGTTCTCAGCAATACCCTTGTCACACATAAACCCCAGCTTTAACCCGGCTCGGACCCGGGAAACTGAGCACGGGTTTCGGTACTTACCCCCTTTCACGCACTGCGGTTGGACCAGGGTTATTCCCGGGTCGTCACCATTCACACCAGACCAGAGTCTTCCAGTGACCCAGGTCTTCAATCAGGCAGTGGACACTTGGAGATGATCTCCAAGCTCCACTGTGCCCACCAAGTCACCTCGAAACAGGTTATACCGTTCACCCTACAGGCTGTTCACACATAGCCGAGACCTGGGTCGATGTGTGAAAGGGGTATGAGTCAATAGAATGTAATAGGTTAATATCTGTTTCCCCTTTCTATTCTTTTTTTGTTATAAAGGAAGATCAATCTTTATTTTATATATTAGGAAAATGTGACTAAATTTGGTTATAGCTACACAATTTGGTTAAGGATTCCCTTTCCCTTTTAGGGACAATATTCCCTTTCTATAAAACATGATTACAGCTGCTACAAACAGGTTAGATTTTTTACTTATTGTAATGTATGTTAATTATAGATTTTAGGTAAATCCAGATGAAGCGGTCCAACACAGGTTGGCTCAAGTCAATGTCAATATAATAACATACTGTTAAAATTTCACGTTTGAGACTGAAGTGGAACTCGAGTTATGTAAAAAAACAAAAGCCCTTGCATAATGTGGTATTGTGTCAGCCATTTGTGACCAAATTATTACCCCAATCCTTAGGATTGTAGGGTTTTCTTTGTTATGAATTTTTTTTTTATTACAATGGAAAAAAAACATGAAATGGAAAAAAAAATAAGAAAAATATTATGTATTTAAATTTAGGTTTAGGGGTATCTAATTAGTCCCCATATTTTTGGGGTGCATAAATCTGGGGGTCAGGCAACCAGAAATGACGCATTTAAAATAGATGGTAATATGAAATTATGCAAAGCACTTTTGAGTTACAGATGGTATCCTCCAATCTAGAATACATGGGAGGGGGCAGGACTGCACACCCTATTATAAACATAATAAGAGGTGCTACCATGCTGAGGCTTGTAATGCCGCATGGAAATAAGGGAATATGCAGGTACACACTCGAAACACTAAAGGGTATATTTACTAAAGTGACGGTTTTTAGAATTAGAATTAGCTTTATTGGCCAGGTATACTTGCGTATACTAGGAATTTGTCTTCGGTTTGCTATACAACAGCCAAGTAGGTAACAGATAAGCAAGTGGGAGTAGGGGGGGGGGGGGGGCAAGTAAAGTCATACAGATAGGCGTACCGTAGGGACACAAGTTAATTACATGTACGTCTAGTCAGTCAATGTTCAGGAGTTCAGCAGGCGGACCGCTTGGGGAAAGAAACTTTTGAGGCTTCTAGTGGATCCGGCCGGGACGGCCCTGTAACACCTGCCTGAAGGAAGCACGTTAAACATGCTGTGGCCGGCGAATAGCTGGTCTTTTAGTATCTTCGTTGCTCGCTTTTTAGCTCTGGACAGGTACAGGTCCTGGACTGAGGGGTCGGCCCCGATGATCTTCTCTGCGGTTCTGACCACCTTTTGGAGCCTGCATCTGTCCCTCGCGCTGGCGGAGCCATACCATGCCAGTATCGAGGAGCACAGTACCGACTCCACAATCGCGGAGTAGAAGAGGAGCAGAAGCTTCTGTGGGATGTTGAACTTCCTTATCTGCCTGAGGAAGAACAACCTCTGCTGCGCTTTCCCAACAGTGGCGCCAGCGTTGGACCCCATTTAAGGTGCCAGGAGATTGTGGTCCCTAGAAACTTGAAGGAGTCCACTAGCGATACCACACTGTTAGCAATCGTTAGCGGAGGTGCACTGGCTGACTTCTTCCTGAAGTCTGCTATCATCTCGACAGTTTTGAGGGGGCTGAGCGCAAGGTTGTTGTGGGTGCACCACTGGGCCAACCGGTCTACTTCCTGTCTACAGGCTGACTCGTCCCCGTCCTTAATGAGGTCGATGATGGTGGTGTCATCTGCGAATTTGATGATCTTTACTGATTGCGCCTCTGAGGTGCAGTCATTTGTGTACAGGGAGAAGAGCAGGGGTGAGAGGACACAGCCCTGAGGGGCCCCTGTACTAATGGACCACGCTTGAAAGGTGAATTCCCCGCTTTTACCACCCGTGTTCTATCTGTCAGGAAGTCTACTATCCAGGAACAGGTAGCTTCTGGGACCCTTAGGCAAAGTAATTAGGGGTGGAGGATGCTGGGGACGATTGTATTGTAGGCCGAGCTGAAATCGACAAACAGGACCCTCGCGTAGGTACCGGGAATGTCTAGATGCTGTAGAATATAGTGCAGGCCCAGGTTGATTGCATCCTCGACACACCGATTCGAATGATAGGCGAACTGTAGGTAGTCCAGTTGGGGGCCAGTCACAGTTTTCAGGTGATTCAAAACCAGACGCTCGAACGTTTTCATGACCACAGACATCAGTGCTATCGGCCTGTAGTCGTTCAGGTTCGTAATAGAGGGTTTCTTGGGACCAGGACAATAGTAGACCTTTTGAGGCAGGAAGGGACTTTCTGTAGCTCCAGCGATTTGTTGAAGATCTTGGTGAATATTTGGGCAAGCTGACCCGCACATGCTCTTAGGGCAGATGGTGACACTCCGTCAGGACCCGGAGCTTTCCTGGGTTTGGCTCTTTTGAACAATGCATCCACCTTTTCTTGGGCGACTTGCAGTGCCTGGAGTTGGCCGTCGGTGTTCGGGTCAACTTAGAGGTGATTGTTTGGGTTGCAGGGGACTTCTTTTGTGAACCTGCAATAAAAGTGGTTCAGTTCGTCTGCTAGGTCTTGGTGTATGGTGGCGGACTTCGATGTTTTCTTGTAGTTGGTTATGGATTGCATTCCTTTCCATACAGATACGGGGTCATTGGTGGAGAGATCGTTTGTCAGCTTGTCCGAGAACCGCTTTTTTGCTAGCCTGATTCCTTTAGTCAGAGAGTTCCTAGTTCGGTTGTATAGTGCTCTGTCACCGCTGCTACAGGCCTCGTCTTTGGCCCGATGAAGTTTCCTGGGCGTTGAACCAGGGCTTGCTGTTGTTGTAAGTGCGGTAAGTCTTGGTAGGTACACACATGTCCTCACAGTAGCTAATGTAGGATGTGACAGTGTCTGTCAGATCATTCAGGTCGGTTGCCGAGGCTTTGAAGACCCCCCCATTCCGTGCAGTCAGAGCAGGCCTGGAGCTTCTTCTTAGCCTCGTTGGTCCATTTCTTAACAGTCTTTACAACAGGCTTAACCGCTCTCAGCTTCTGTGTATAGGTAGGGAGTAGGTGGATGAGGCAGTGGTCAGATAGGCCGAGTGCAGCACACGGGATAGACCGGAAGGCAGACTTGAGGGTAGTGTAGCAGTGATCAAGGGAGCGCCCTTCCCTAGTGGGAAACGTGACTCGTTGTTTGTACTTAGGTAGCTCCTTGCTCAGGTTAGTTCTGCTGAAGTCGCCTAGCACTATAAGCAGAGAGTCTGGGTGTTTTTGTTCTATGTCGGATATAGAAGTAGAGGTGTTGCCCATAGCATCCAATCAGATTGTATTTATCATTTATCTAGTCCCTTCTTGAAGTTAATAGCTAGAATCTGGTTGCTATGGGCAACATCTCCACTTCTAAAAACGTGCACTTTAGTAAATATGCCTCCTAGATCACTGGTAATCAGAACAATATAACATGGAGTAAAACTGAGGTTCTTAGCATAATTTTTGGCCAAACAATTTGGGTTTATCTGCCACGGCCAGGTGACCTCATCAGATGAGTCCCTAACATTCCGAAAGTTCAAGTCCAGAGCATGGGACCCCCCAGGCCAGCACAACCCGATCTGTATCCTCCAATCTGACCAGTTTTTGCGAGCCTGTGCCCACTGTGGGGCGGATTCTGATCTCTCTTAAAAGAGTGGGAATAGAACCTGTGGCGAGCGCAGCTCGCCACCAAGCCCACAGTGAGACGAGCGCAGAGCCGGTCACTCATACCCAAACCCTTGGCTGGATCTATCTGTGAAACAGGGTGTTTCAGGGCTTGAACTGGGTGATGACAAAGTCATCGCACACGACCATATTGATTTGTGGGAGCATCAAGGTAGTGTCGTAAGGTATATCAAAAGCTCAGTGCTATTCTTGTCACGATACTGACTGGATTTCTCATGTTCTGTAACTTACCACAGCTTATTCTGCAAACAGGCATCTGCTTCACATACTAACTGCAGTCTTAATTACTTGCTAATTAGCACCTGAGTAGGAATTCCTCTGTGTGAGTAATTTCCAAGATCCAGTGTTCAGCAACTGGGTTCTCCGTTCATCACACCCAGCTTGCAGTAAAGTCTGTACATGCTGTTCCTGCATAGCTCTCTCAGCATAATGTCTGCTTCCTAGTGTTTGGGCCTACTAGGCCTCAATCCACATCTGAGCCTAAGCCTGGAGTACTGCTGTGACAAGTCCTGATCACCTGACAGCAGCACAGCCAATCATGTGACTGAGCATCCTGCTGTCCAGCTGATTGTCCCAGCCAATCCCTGCACACTGGCTGCTATAAGAATGCTGGGTAAGGACTGCCTAATCGCCAGTGCTATGATTGTCATACCCTGTATGGCTGTTTGCTCTCAGCTGCTTCCAGGTTACCTTGCTCCAGCAGTTTCCATTCTGCCCTGAGACCTGAGTTCTATCCAGCTCGCAGCTTTGCCCGGCTCCATCGGTGTTCCACCATCGATACTCAGCTACATCGGTGTTCCACCATTGATACTCCGCTCCATTGGTGTTCCGCCATCGATCTCTAGCTCCATCAGTGTTCCACCACCGATACTTGCCACCATTGGTGCTCCGCCATCGATCTCTAGCTCCATCGGTGTTCCGACATCGATCTCCTGCTCCATCGGTGTTCCGCCATCGATCTCTAGCTACACTGGTGCTCTGCCATCAATATCCAGTACCATCAGTATCCTTTCTTTCTCCAGTGGTCAGTAACATTGTGTAGTCCTTCATACTGGGACTTCGTCAGTGGTTTACACTGCAACTGGGTCTACTATTGTATACTCATTTATATTGGGACTTCATCAGTGGTTTACACTGCATCTCATATTACATCTTGCCATCGATGTTACATCTGCTAGAGCATTACCCTTGTTCCTGTGCCAATGTTACTACATTATCTGTGATACCGATTATTGAGTCTAATACCATCTGCCACTATCTGTACCATCTTGCGTGCTGAATAAGACTTGTTTTATTTTATATTCTCCTCCATTCTGGTCACGCCTTCGGGCCTATGCTCAAGTTTACCATATCCTGGTTAATGTATAAGAACGTTATCAAAGCTCCCAGATTTACATTCCAGTCAGCCCCTACGCCTGAGATCTCCACTGGCCAGAGTCAGAACTCAGGCTTGACAATTCTGAGGTATGCGCACCGGGTAGGGAAGCCTCGCTCAGATGCATCTCCTGCACCCAGCATGGTGCTGGTTCAAGTGCAGATATTTGTGATGACTGTTGCTGCAGGTGGTGTCAAATCAATGGGCAGTAGAGGTTTCCACTTGCACAATCCCTCAAATTAGTTGAATGGATACTCTCGGTAGAATATCAGGCTAACGCAACTGCCACTTTACTTGTGACTCCCTGCAGCCTTGAGCAGTTTCCTGTTCTTATCGGATAGGGGTGGAACCCATGTGGATTCCTGCAGCAGTAAGTCCAACCACCTCAAGGTTGGACGTGTTGTACATTCAGAGATGGCCTTCTGCATGATACATCATGGCAGCGAGAAATAGACAGGCGACTAAGCAAGGACCCAGTGTAGTGGTGCATGCACCACGACCATGATGGAGGAGTCTGGTGGGCAGTTGTAATGGCACATGTGTGGCGGCCATACTGAAGACCAAAATACCACCAACTAAGATCATGAAAGTGACTGAGGGGGATATTTAGTAAAGCTTGGGGAGAGATAAAGTACTAACTAATCAGCTACTAACTGCCTGATACAGGCTGTGTTTGAAAAATGACAGGAGCTGATTGGTTGATACTTTATCTTTCTCCATTTTATCTCTCTATAAGGTTTGATACATCTACTCCTGAGTCACATCAAGATCACTTTCCCCAAAAAGCAGACACACACATATATGGGCCTATGCAGACTTGTATGACTCTGGCATGTAGGAGGGAAGGGGTGTCTTAATGTATAGGCATGTTTGTGCAATCACAAACCGGTGCAGACAGGAAGACAGACACATACATACACACACACACACACACACACACAAGAAAGCCATATTACTGTATTTGTAGGTTGCCAGGAGTAAATACCGGATGATGACAACCAATCTGCCAGAACTAGAAAACCACAGGGATTGGCTATACTGTAGCTACACTGCTGACTCTGATAGGTGCTTTCTTTGTTGTTTGGTATATATTATGTTTTGTGCATAATTATAATTTATTCAGGCACAAGAATGTCAAGAGGTTAAATTAGAGCTTAAGAAAGAAGTAAGAATAAAGGCCTCTCATTACACATGGTCATAATTTGGTAAGTGTAATGTTCCGTTATAATCACAAATAGGAGAATGAGATTTGTAGGTCATCCTTGCCTTGACCATAGGAAAACCTTTATTATATGACATGAGAAGTCAGTACCTGATTATAGCCACAAAGTTCTCTGTCAGGCTCAATGCTTTGTGCAGACTGGTAATCACAGTTATTTAATGTGAGGACAGGATGGCTCCTTAGTTGCACAGAAACTCATGATTTCAAAGACACTATTGTTCTGCACAACTGACTTGTGACTGCAATCAATGTGATCATGTGAGCAGGGCAGTCATGTGAGGCGTCAGACGACTTTTACCCTCACATATATTTTCCAGCACATAACACACAATCCTGCACACTTTCTAATCAATGTCCCCTCATCACAGGTCCAAAAACATTCCATCATTTAGACATTATAATTCCACCGCTATTATCTTACTGCACTACTATTATACCAGCTCCCTCTTGTTTGAATACATTGCCAGGAACCATCAATCTTTTTATATGGAAAACCAGCTGATTCTGCATTCCCTCTTTTGTACATCATTTTAAGTATTGTATTAGAACACAATGATGGGGTTATCCAAACAGCTGCAATAACGTGGATTCGCAATATTTTATCACATTTGCGCTAACTTGGTACCCAATTAGCTGCGAAAAGTTACTGGCGAAAAGTCTCCATAGGGTTTATCACAAATTTAGTAGTGCAAAATGCCTATTTTAAGGTAGATATGTTTGGATTTGGTTCAGAACCTCTGGGACACCCCCCTGAATGACTAATTAGGAAATTAGATGTTATTATTTTTAATTGCCCAATAATGTCATTTTTGGGGTTAAAAAATGCAAAGTGATGGAAATTGAGGTAGAAAGTATAGCACAGTTATATTGGGGTGCTTTATGAGTGGGACAAGTGTTTTTAGACTTGCAGGTGGGAGTAATCGTTCCCTTTCCACTTTTCTTTTAAACTTCTTCTAAAATTACCCAAATATATACTTATACCCATTTTTATGTACCCCAAATTTATTGAGAGCACTTATTTTGCTGAAAAAAAATAGATTAATTACACCAAATAGTTTTATTTTGGGCACTAAAAGACTTCTATAATATTTTCTTATACTAGCTTGGCTATTTTGGGGGTACAGGCAGATTTTCCCATTTTCTCCTATATTTATCTCTGGTTTTGCCAGCTAGAATTATCACAAACTCATAGGGAGAGAGGCTGAAGTGAAAGGCAGCACAAGCAGAAAGCTCCACTAGACCTGAGCACAAAACCCTACTATTTATCCCCATATCTCACAGAATCCATCCAAACCTCGCCCCCCCTAAGGCTGTGAGAGTCCCCCAATACGGTGGAGCAAAGCTGCGGAATCGGGGAGCCGGTATACTGGCTCCCGCGGATTGCGGCCTGCCCACCATACTGAAGCCGGGGCCTAAATTAAATTACAGGCGCTGACGCAGCGTAGCGGACCGGACCGTACAGAATACCAAGCCCGGAGGCCCGGAGGTATTCCCCAGACCAGACCGCACCCGCCTGCACCATCAGAGACCGGACCCCCTCCCCGAATCAATACAACACCTTGCTCGAGGGGAGAGAGGAGAGACGCCGGGGACACAGAGCTCCGGACGTGGCGGCCATCTTGGGTCTCGGGACCTGCACAGCAGAGACGCGACGGGACGAACACACATCCCGGCGGCTGCATACGGCTGCATACAGCTACAGAGGTGAGCCGATCCCCTGCCGCACTCTCCCTCCACTAACACCCGCTCCGCACGTCAGCGGCCGGCCGCAGCTAGCAGCACCGAGCGGACTATTGGGGACACGCAGCAACAACACCGCACTGCGCCCCTGTCCTACAGCTGGCTCTCTTCATTGTTATAACCCCGCTGAGATAGCAGACCCCCTGGACCCGCGTGTCTACACCTCCCCAGACCCACTGATACCCTGGAACGGGGAATAGGTCCTGGCATCATAGCTGCTACTGGGAACCTGCTTATAAATATTTCCACACAGTCGTGCACTATACCACGCTACATAACTACCTAATCAATACCGAAGGGCCCATCCCCATAACTAATAGCCCTCGGACAGGGACGGGACCTGCCACTGGTCCACCCGCACCCATACTGTGCTGAATTGTATTTCATTCACTCACCCCTCCAACATCCACCGATACGTACACAAAAAGTGTGCAATAAATGACGGCGGCCATCTTGGGTCTTGAAAGAGGAGCTGACCCGGCTGCCCGAGGGATCCCTGGCATCTTGCAGCAAGCCGCTGTTCTCACCTGCTAGCCCCCAGGATCCCGTGTTACCCCCCCCCCCCCCCACCTCAACTCACCCCAATACAACACAACCGTGTGTAACAAACACACACACCCCTCCCCTCATCACAAAAACCGAGGCCCCCTACTTCCCAAGACCGAAGTCCAGAACGTTGGAGACCTCAGGCCTCTTGGAGGATATATATTCCCCAACATGGAAAGATACGTGGCCAAAACATCCCGTGCGAATAAAAATCCTCAAAACAAAAATAAACCAACGGCCAAAGAGAGAGAACCCAGCATTATCTCCCAGGGATCCCCATATTCACCAAACAGACAACTCTCTGACGATACGATACCTACTGACGTCCATGCTAGCCCGTCCTCAATACAAAGGGCCAGAGAAATTTCAGACATCATATCTCCTTTGTTGGATGCGAAATTAGCACCCCTAATGGAAGCAATTACGTCAGCAGCAGCGCAACTGACCCAACACACCCAACGCCTGGTTGAAGCCGAGGATCGAATATCTACCTTAGAAGACGACTACCAAACTATCCAATCCCAACAAGAAACACACGACAACACCTTAGCGGCCATGTCCGACAAGATCGAAGATTTAGAAAATCGGAATCGCCGGAATAACCTGCGCCTGATTGGCCTCCCAGAAACTGTCAGACAAACAGATCTAATGGACTTGGTCACACAATGGCTCCCCACAACCCTTAACCTACCCTCTTCCCCTACCTCTTATCTGGTGGAAAGAGCCCATCGTATTGGCCCGGACAGGCAATCCTCACAATCCTCTCCATCACGCCCTAGACCAGTCATCTTCAGGCTATTAAATTACCTTGACAAAGTCAGGATCATGGAAGCATATCGCAAATGCCCTGACCTACGATATAAGGAATTCAAACTCCTTTTGTTTCAAGACTTCTCTCTTCAAGTCTCAACACAACGACGGGAGTTTTCCCCTATATGCAAAGAACTCCATACTAAAAACATCAGATTTGCCCTCTTGTACCCAGCAAAACTGAGAATCCTTCATGACGGCAAGCCCTATTTCTTCGTCACACCAGAAACAGCTCGGAATTTCCTCAAGTCTCTCTCATCATCACCAACTACCCTTCGTATGGATGATGCTGACTGACTTTTCCAGACTCAAGTATCGCCCTCCGAAATTACATCTTTCTCCTTTGTCCAATGGATAACACATGGTTGATTGTTGTTATATGGTTGTTATTACCTCCCCCCCCCCCCCCACTAACCAACCTAAAGTTTCTGTTACAGATGGACGGTTTTCGTTACTGTCTACCTTGGTTCAAAAATTTAAAAAATTGTTATGATTGGTGGCCGATACTACAGTGGCTACAATTTTCCTTTTGCACTATTTTGTTTGGTTATAATATGTATACCCTATCTCCGCTAGCTCGCCCGACACATCACACTAGTCCTCCCCCTGCAAGCTGGGACAGGGGAAAGGACTCTCGTTCGTGGCTTCTCCTGCTGCGTTCCACCAGACTGGGAATTGGATAATGACAGCCCCTAGGGACACTGGGACCTCTACTGAGGGCTCAAAGACGTCCCTTAAGTTAGTCTCATGGAATGTAGAGGGCCTGAACACACCAGTCAAGAGGAAAAAGGTATTAACCCACCTCAAAAAATTTCACCCTGATATAGTATTCTTGCAAGAAACACACTGGCGTCTCAATGATCCCAACACACTTAGAGACGTCTGGGTTGGAGACTTCAAAAGCGCTTCCTATACAACAAAAACAAGGGGAGTACTACTTCTATTTCGCAGATCTTTGAACTATACGATCAAAGACGACTGGGTAGACCCCGAAGGCAGGTTCTTGTTCCTAAAGATGGAAATCGAGGGAGAACTCTTTACCTTAGCTTGTATTTACGCCCCTACAGGACCGAATGCTTCCTTTTTCACAGACATCTATGTTAAATTGCAGGATTGGACGGAGGGAGTCTTGATCATAGGAGGGGACCTCAATATTGTATTAGACCCATTATTAGATGTGTCCGGTGGCCCCAGACAGCTAAACCACACTAGATCACTTCCACCATCCCTATCACTACTGCAAGACTCCTTACAACTACTAGATCCTTGGAGATTCCTCCACCCTGACTCTAGGGAGTACACCTTCTTCTCACACCCACATAAACTATTCTCCAGACTGGACTACTGGCTAGTACCAACCTCTTCAATACACAGAATAATAGACTCCACCATAGCCAATATACTCATATCTGACCACGCCCCCATCACCCTGACAATAAAACTAACCACACCCAGACACTACTCTTACACCTGGCGATTCCCTGAATATCTTGCCCACTCGGAAGACTTCAAACTCTTCTTGACACAATCATATCTCAACTATACACAGGATAATACAGCCCATGTCAATGACGTAAATCTTTTCTGGCAGGCTTCTAAACCCGTCCTTAGAGGGCAAATTATTTCCTATGTTGCTGCCAGGAAAAGACAACTTCGAGAGAGGATGGCAGAGGCATCCCTTCAAGTAGCCGCGACCTATTCCCAATTGCTAGCGGACCCATCCGAGACTAACAGGAAACTATATAAAGACACCAAATCAATACATGACACTCTCTGTGCTGAACGGGCCAAACTATTTCTCTCCTTTCAATCTAATAAATACTTTCGCTGGGGCAACCGCCCAGGAAAGCTGTTAGCAAACATGGTGAAAACTCATGCCAAACCAAAATACATCACCTCAATTAGAGACACAGACGGACCCCCCTCAGGGACACAAGAACAGATTAGCGACACTTTCCTAACTTTCTTTGAGAAGTTATACACAGCACCGCCTGACTACCCCACAGCAGATGAGGAGTTTTTGACACAGGCAAATCTCCCTACACTTTCTGAAGACGACAGAGATTTCCTCACCAGCCCCATTACTGCAACAGAATTGGAATCAACCATCAAATCCCTGCCAAATGGGAAATCCCCAGGACCCGACGGTATGTCAGCAACCTATTACAAGCTACTCCTCCCACACATAAGCGAACACCTCAGGCGATTATATAATGCGCTTTTGGAGGGACACCCCGCCCCGACTGACTTCAACACGGCCCGAATCATAGTCCTCCCTAAACCCAATAAAGACCATACCCTAGTCTCATCCTATCGCCCAATATCACTGCTAAACCAAGACTTTAAATTATTTACAAAAATTCTTGCCACTCGTCTCCAAGTAATCCTACCAAAACGGCTACATCCTGCCCAAACAGGATTTATGCGTAATAGACACTCAGTACATAATGTTCGCTCATTGCTGGCAGCTATGTATAAAACTCACGATTCAATGGAGCTAGACAATATGGTTTTGAGCTGCGACGCAGACAAAGCATTTGACCGAGTGTCCTGGGCCCACATAGACAGACTACTTAGACTTCAAAACTTTGGTACCGCTTTTGTTAAGATATTTCATATCATCTACCAAACGCCACAAGCCTTCTTGACGGTGAATGGCCACAATTCGAGACTATTCTCCCTATACCGCGGCACCAGGCAGGGTTGCCCTCTATCCCCCCTCTTATTTAATTTAGCTTTGGACCCCCTTCTTCGCCATTTCTACAGAGAAAATAGATGGCAAGGTATAAAACTGGCCAATCATGAAATTAAATTATCAGCATTTGCGGATGACATCCTACTTTACTTCAGCAATCCCCGAAAAGCCATGCCGCACCTACTTGACATTTTAAACTCATTTGAATTAGTATCGGGCTTTAAAATTAATCACTCCAAAACAGAAGCGCTAGCCTTTTTTCCCTCAATTAAAGCAGGCTGGGGGGAAACATTCCCATTTCACTGGGCCACAAACAACTGCATTACTTATCTAGGGATTAAAATCCCTGATCACCCATCCAAGTTATACTCGCTTAATCTCTCCCCATTATTGGCCAGAACATACACAGACTTTGCCAGGTGGTCCCACCTTCCCCTTACATATACTGGCAGGAGTCACTTATACAAAATGATAAGTTTTCCCCGCCTCCTTTATGTAATTCAGATGCTTCCATTGATCCCTCCCAAACACACACTAGCTCAATTGGACAAAGCACTGACCAAATTTATCTGGGCAGATAAACGCCCTAGGTTCTCATTATTCAAATTACGCCAACCTCGTTCTATTGGTGGCCTAAATTTACCATGCCTTCACTCCTATGCCTTGGCAGCCAACTATAGAATCGCTTTGGACTGGATTGGCGGTCAAGACATATATGCCAACACACAATTAGAACAATCTTTTACTCCATCTCAGAATCTGGTATCTTTATTACACACCACACCCACCTCCATGCCGAGCTGCGTGGCAGACAATATACTTATCTCCTCTACTTGCGTAGCATGGAGACAGATTCGCTCCCGACTGAAAATATCTCAATATACATCACTATTCTTACCTCTCTGGAATAACCCAAATTTCAAACCTCACAACACCTCCCCTATATTCCAGACTTGGTACGAGGGCGGTCTAAAATTCATTCACCACTTCCTACATACCGAAACTCTAACCTTATTAACACATTCTCAACTTATAGCACGTTTTCCATCTTTAATGATCCCAATTTTCCCCTTCTTGCAGGCATGTAGCTATGTACAAAAGGTTACCTCCTCGATATCCCTACAGGACAGCTCCCATACCCTGGACAAAACACTACGACGCACCCAAAATAGTAACTTTCCCACAGCACTCATATACACATACTCCCGTACTCTACTAGATGTGGAAACCGGCTCAGTAGGCCTCCTAAAATGGAAACTGGAATTCCCAGACCTCACAATGAAACTGATCCTTGAGGCCAATATTTACTTAGACAAAACATTAGGCTCAGTCACATACTCTGAAATGCATCAAAAAATCCTACATAGAGCATACGTCACCCCAAAACTACGATACCTTATCGGAGCAGCTTCCTCCTCTCATTGCTTCAAATGCACCGAGCCAGAAGCAGACCTGATACACTGCCTATGGTCGTGCCCAAAGGTACAAGCACTATGGCAAGCGCTCCAATCATACATCACAACAGACTTACAGCTACAATTTACCATTACTAAGACGTGGGCATTTTGGGGCATAACCCCGAAACAACACCCCCCCGATCTGTCCAAAGGGCAACGCATTCTGTTAATTAAACTGGCAGCTGCCACAAAAAAAAACGATTCTCTCACAATGGATATCCACTGACCCCACCCCCATCTCACTACTACACCCTAGGATCTCTCACCTATTCCATCTAGACTGGACCAACACCGTTTTACAAAAAGATAAACTGACCGAGACATTTTTCCACACTTGGCTACCTTACGTTCAGACCCTCACCCAGGTCACAAAAGAAGCTCTACGGAAATGTTTCAAAGATACGAAATGGTACCTGCTAGAAACTGTAGACTCAACACCTCCCCCCTTTTGAATTTTTGAATTTTTGAATCTTTGAATTTTTGAATTATTGAAATTAGAATTTTTGAATTTCTGAGATTTTGAGCGCTTAAGCGTAAGACTCCACACCACTTATATACACCAGCTAAACCTCACTCATCCCAGATGTTGACACACACCCTCTACTGTTCCAAATTATTATTACTCAGGGCTTAAGCGGAGTAAAAGTATATTTACAGTGTATAAATGTTAGTGCAATACTGTTTATGCAATGTTTATTGTAAAACTTGCCTTACTGTTACCTCGCTGATCAATAAAAAACACATTTAAAAAAAAAAAAAAAAACTCATAGGGAGATAGGTGCGATAACTTTAGCTGCGATCGCAGATCGCATTATCACAGTTAATTGGATACCCTCCTACAAGTAACAGCTTATTACTGTGATGTCAACTGGGGCACGATTAGGCAACCTATGCGACATTCGATTTGTGTTGTCACAGTGGCACGGTTCTATCTATCTATCTATCTATCTATCTATCTATCTATCTATCTATCTATCTATCTATCTATCACTTTTTTAATAGTTCTAGGCCCAAACCCGTACTTCCTGAACCTATTTTTCCAGAAAAATAGTACTACACAAAAGAAAGAGATTATCATTACTCGGGGAACACCTAATCTTGGGCATTAGGTGTGCTCCAATTAAGGATAATCTTTTTTTCTTTTGTGTACGTAATACAATAACTATGTGGGAGAGTAACCTTAGAAAACTGACAGCAACACAGAACAAGAAGTACAATTTAAATATCTACCTAAACGCATGGTGACTGAAGGGGGAATCTTTATTTACAATAGCTTAATTGTAGTAGTGTGGAGATCACTTTTTTAGGGAATAGATATCATGTAACATGTAGCCACAGATGTATTATGTCAGTGGGGTGTGGTTATGACACATCTACTTCATGTCATCTGTGTAGTACCATATATAGTAGATAATATGCATTATCTTACCCCATCACTAGTATGCAATCAGTTCTTATTCCTGGAGCAAGTAACTGCATTTTTACGGACTACCTATATGTGACCGCACATAGGGGCTTATTCAGACTCAGTCATAACTTCAGTGTCGCAAGTGAAGACACATAAGGGAGGTATTCAATTGTTTGAAAAGTCTGTTGGGAGTCTGTTTTTTCCTATCTAATACACAGGAAAAAACAGACATGGTCCCGCCCCCCCCCCCCCCCCCCCCCCCCACTCGCCCTCATGACCTTTCTCCGCTCCCCCGTCTCATCTCCCTGGTTCCGACAATGTCAATCCGACTTTAAAAAAAAGTCGGATTGACATTGTCGGAACCGGGGTCAAAACCTGTGGGTTTAGCCGCGTTCCCGACAATACACGTGTTTTCCGACAAGTCAGGAATTCCCGACTTGTCGGAAAAAAACAGCCTTGAATAGGTCGGAACCCCTTCCGACCTAAACCTGTCGGAAACTGACGTCTTTCCAACAAGACGGCAGTTTCTGACAGGTATTGAATACACCCCTTAAAGTGAATATGTGTAATAGAGACTGTTCATGTGATACGTTAATCACGACATTCCAGTGCCAGTCACACAGCATAAGTCAGAGCCACAGTTTCATATGTTACACTATTCATTTAAGTAGCAGTGCCCATAAATGGCAAACTTGTATTTTGCCCAGCAAACTGCTCCTTACACATAACTAATTTGGGCTGCAGCAAAACACAACTCCTATGTAAGGAAATGCACTGCAAAGAAGTTACCAGCCCCTATGTGCTACCTGCATGTGATGTCAATTTAAAAAAAATACAGGGTGTCTGATCCTGATGTATAAAATAGATTTTTAAGTGCGTTTTTTCTCTCTCGGTGCTTTCAGTTTATAAATGACTCCCAGCAAATCATTGTATGCTTGGGCCTACTAATATGAAGAGTCAAGGCACTTACCCAAGACCAAAAGACTAAAGAAGATGGACATGCCACTCGATTGTTCCTCCTGTTGTGCCTGCACTCCAGTCTGGACCGGTATAAGGGGCTTGGCTGGGGTAGGTAGTACCAGCTTTGTAGTAATGGCCAGGGTGGTAAGCAGTGTGCTGTTATAGTCTCCATGGCTGTCATTGCGCATCCTATAAAAAAGATCATATGAACATCTACATGAAAGCATTATCTTCCCAACATACCAACAACAACTAGACTCTATGGGGGTAATTCAGAGTTGATTGCAGCAGCAAATTTGTTAGCAGTTGGGCAAAACCATGTGCACTGCAGGTGTGGCAGATATAACGTGCAGAGAGAGTTAGATTTGGGTGGGTTATTTTGTTTCTGTGCAGGGTAAATACCGGCTGCTTTATTTTCTCTTACGTGCTAGAGCAGGGGTGGGCAATTATTTCAGCTGGGGGGCCACTTGACATTTCCTGTCAGTATCCGAGGGCCACATACAGCAGCTCGCCCCACTTGCCAAAAATATAGGGACGTGGCTTCATGTGGAAGGGGTGTGGGCAAAAAAATAAGAATTTACTTACCGATAATTCTATTTCTCGGAGTCCGTAGTGGATGCTGGGGTTCCTGAAAGGACCATGGGGAATAGCGGCTCCGCAGGAGACAGGGCACAAAAAGTAAAGCTTTCCGATCAGGTGGTGTGCACTGGCTCCTCCCCCTATGACCCTCCTCCAAGCCTCAGTTAGGTACTGTGCCCGGACGAGCGTACACAATAAGGGAGGAATTTTGAATCCCGGGTAAGACTCATACCAGCCACACCAATCACACCGTACAACTTGTGATCAAACCCAGTTAACAGTATGATAACAGAGGAGCCTCTGAAAGATGGCTTCCTAAACAATAACCCGAATTAGTTAACAATAACTATGTACAATTATTGCAGATAATCCGCACTTGGGATGGGCGCCCAGCATCCACTACGGACTCCGAGAAATAGAATTATCGGTAAGTAAATTCTTATTTTCTCTATCGTCCTAGTGGATGCTGGGGTTCCTGAAAGGACCATGGGGATTATACCAAAGCTCCCAAACGGGCGGGAGAGTGCGGATGACTCTGTAGCACCGAATGAGAGAACTCCAGGTCCTCCTTAGCCAGAGTATCAAATTTGTAAAATTTTACAAACGTGTTCTCCCCTGACCACGTAGCTGCTCGGCAAAGTTGTAATGCCGAGACTCCTCGGGCAGCCGCCCAAGATGAGCCCACCTTCCTTGTGGAGTGGGCCTTTACAGATTTAGGCTGTGGCAGGCCTGCCACAGAATGTGCAAGTTGGATTGTGCTACAGATCCAACGAGCAATCGTCTGCTTAGACGCAGGAGCACCCATCTTGTTGGGTGCATACAATATAAACAACGAGTCAGATTTTCTGACTCCAGCTGTTCTTGCAATATATATTTTTAATGCTCTGACAACGTCCAGTAACTTGGAGTCCTCCAAGTCACTTGTAGCCGCAGGCACTACAATAGGCTGGTTCAGATGAAATGCTGACACCACCTTAGGGAGAAAATGCGGACGAGTCCGCAGTTCTGCCCTGTCCGAATGGAAAATCAGATATGGGCTTTTGTAAGATAAAGCTGCCAGTTCTGACACTCTCCTGGCCGAAGCCAGGGCTAGTAACATGGTCACTTTCCATGTGAGATATTTTAAATCCACCTTTTTTAGTGGTTCAAACCAATGAGATTTTAGAAATTCCAAAACCACATTGAGATCCCACGGTGCCACTGGAGGCACCACAGGAGGCTGTATATGCAGCACTCCCTTAACAAAAGTCTGGACTTCAGGAACTGAAGCCAATTCTTTTTGAAAGAAAATCGACAGGGCCGAAATTTGAACCTTAATAGATCCCAATTTGAGACCCATAGACAATCCTGATTGCAGGAAATGTAGGAATCGACCCAGTTGAAATTCCTCCGTCGGAGCACTCCGATCCTCGCACCACGCAACATATCTTCGCCAAATGCGGTGATAGTGTTGCACGGTTACTTCCTTCCTTGCTTTAATCAAAGTAGGAATGACTTCTTCCGGCATGCCTTTTTCCTTTAGGATCCGGCGTTCAACCGCCATGCCGTCAAACGCAGCCGCGGTAAGTCTTGAAACAGACAGGGACCCTGCTGAAGCAAGTCCCTCCTTAGAGGTAGAGGCCACGGATCTTCCGTGATCATCTCTTGAAGTTCCGGGTACCAAGTCCTTCTTGGCCAATCCGGAACCACTAGTATCGTTCTTACGCCTCTTTGCCGTATAATTCTCAATACTTTTGGTATGAGAGGCAGAGGAGGAAACACATACACCGACTGGTACACCCAAGGCGTTACCAGCGCGTCCACAGCTATTGCCTGCGGATCTCTTGACCTGGCGCAATACCTGTCCAGTTTTTTGTTGAGGCGAGACGCCATCATGTCCACCATTGGTCTTTCCCAACGGGTTACCAGCATGTGGAAGACTTCCGGATGAAGTCCCCACTCTCCCGGGTGAAGGTCGTGTCTGCTGAGGAAGTCTGCTTCCCAGTTGTCCACTCCCGGGATGAACACTGCTGACAGTGCTATCACATGATTCTCTGCCCAGCGAAGAATCCTTGCAGCTTCTGCCATTGCACTCCTGCTTCTTGTGCCGCCCTGTCTGTTTACATGGGCGACTGCCGTGATGTTGTCCGACTGGATCAACACCGGTTTTCCTTGAAGCAGAGGTTCTGCCTGGCTTAGAGCATTGTAGATTGCTCTTAGTTCCAGAATGTTTATGTGAAGAGACGTTTCCAGGCTCGTCCACACTCCCTGGAAGTTTTTTCCTTGTGTGACTGCTCCCCAGCCTCTCAGGCTGGCGTCCGTGGTCACCAGGATCCAATCCTGTATGCCGAATCTGCGGCCCTCCAATAGATGAGCACTCTGCAACCACCACAGAAGAGATACCCTTGTCCTTGGAGACAGGGTTATCCGCTGGTGCATCTGAAGATGCGACCCTGACCATTTGTCCAACAGATCCCTCTGGAAAATTCGTGCATGGAATCTGCCGAATGGAATTGCTTCGTAAGAAGCCACCATTTTTCCCAGGACTCTTGTGCATTGATGTACAGACACCTTTCCTGGTTTTAGGAGGTTCCTGACAAGCTCGGATAACTCCTTGGCTTTTTCCTCCGGGAGAAAAACCTTTTTCTGAACCGTGTCCAGAATCATCCCTAGGAACAGCAGACGAGTTGTCGGCATTAACTGGGATTTTGGAATATTCAGAATCCAGCCGTGCTGTTTTAGCACTTCTTGAGACAGTGCTAATCCCCTCTCTAGCTGTTCTCTGGACCTTGCCCTTACTAGGAGATCGTCCAAGTATGGGATAATTAATACGCCTTTTCTTCGAAGAAGAATCATCATCTCGGCCATTACCTTTGTAAAGACCCGAGGTGCCGTGGACAATCCGAACGGCAGCGTCTGAAACTGATAGTGACAGTTTTGCACAACGAACCTGAGGTACCCCTGGTGTGAGGGGTAAATTGGAACGTGGAGGTACGCATCCTTGATGTCCAAGGACACCATAAAGTCCCCTTCTTCCAGGTTCGCTATCACTGCTCTGAGTGACTCCATTTTGAACTTGAACTTCTTTATGTACAGGTTCAAGGACTTCAGATTTAGAATAGGTCTTACCGAGCCGTCCGGCTTCGGTACCACAAATAGAGTGGAATAATACCCCTTTCCCTGTTGTAGAAGAGGTACCTTGACTATCACCTGCTGAGAGTACAGCTTGTGAATGGCTTCCAAAACCGTCTCCCTTTCTGAGGGGGACGTTGGTAAAGCAGACTTCAGGAAACGGCGAGGCGGATCTGTCTCTAGTTCCAACCTGTACCCCTGAGATATTATCTGCAGGATCCAGGGATCTACCTGCGAGTGAGCCCACTGCGCGCTGAAATTCTTGAGACGACCGCCCACCGCCCCCGAGTCCGCTTGAGAAGCCCCAGCGTCATGCTGAGGCTTTTGTAGAAGCGGGGGAGGGCTTCTGTTCCTGGGAAGGAGCTGCCTGTTGGTGTCTCTTCCCCCTTCCTCTGCCTCGTGGCAGATATGAATATCCCTTTGCTCTCTTGTTTTTAAAGGAACGAAAGGGCTGCGGTTGAAAAGTCGGTGTCTTTTTCTGTTGGGGAGTAGCTTGAGGTAAAAAGGTGGATTTCCCGGCTGTAGCCGTGGCCACCAAATCTGATAGACCGACTCCAAATAACTCCTCCCCTTTATACGGCAAAACTTCCATATGCCGTTTTGAGTCCGCATCGCCTGACCACTGTCGCGTCCATAAACTTCTTCTGGCCGAAATGGACATAGCACTTACCCGTGATGCCAGTGTGCAGATATCCCTCTGTGCATCACGCATATAAAGAAATGCATCCTTTATTTGCTCTAAAGACAGTAAAACATTGTCCCTATCCAGGGTATCAATATTATCAATCAGGGACTCTGACCAAGCTACTCCAGCACTGCACATCCAGGCTGTCGCTATAGCTGGTCGTAGTATAACACCTGTATGTGTGTATATACTTTTTTGGATATTTTCCATCCTCCTATCTGCTGGATCTTTAAGTGCGGCCGTCTCAGGAGAGGGTAACGCCACTTGTTTAGATAAGCGTGTGAGCGCCTTGTCCACCCTAGGAGGTGTTTCCCAGCGCGCCCTAACCTCTGACGGGAAAGGGTATAAAGCTAATAACTTCTTTGAAATTAGCATCTTTTTATCGGGGGCAACCCACGCTTCATCACATACATCATTTAGTTCTTCTGATTCAGGAAAAACTATAGGTAGTTTTTTCACACCCCACATAATACCCTGTTTAGTGGTACCTGTAGTATCAGCTAAATGTAACGCCTCCTTCATTGCCAAAATCATATAACGTGTGGCCCTACTGGAAAATACGGTTGATTCGTCACCGTCGCCACTGGAATCAGTGCCTGTGTCTGGGTCTGTGTCGACCGACTGAGGCAAAGGGCGTTTTACAGCCCCTGACGGTGTTTGAGGCGCCTGGACAGGCACTAACTGATTGTCCGGCCGTCTCATGTCGTCAAACGACTGCTTTAGCGTGTTGACACTATCCCGTAATTCCATAAATAAAGGCATCCATTCTGGTGTCGACCCCCTAGGAGGTGACATCCCCATATTTGGCAATTGCTCCGCCTCCACACCAATATCGTCCTCATACATGTCGACACACACGTACCGACACACAGCAGACACACAGGGAATGCTCTTAACGAAGACAGGACCCCACTAGCCCTTTGGGGAGACAGAGGGAGAGTTTGCCAGCACACACCAAAAGCTCTATATATGACAGGGATAGCCTTATAATAAGTGCTCCCTGTATAGCTGCTTTTATAATATAATTTTTGCCACTATTTTGCCCCCCCTCTCTTGTTTTACCCTGTTTCTGTAGTGCAGTGCAGGGGAGAGACCTGGGAGCCGTCCTGACCAGCGGAGCTGTGTAAGGAAAATGGCGCTGTGTGCTGAGATAGGCCCCGCCCCTTTTCCGGCGGGCTCGTCTCCCGCTCTTTAGTGTATTCTGGCAGGGGTTAAATATCTCCATATAGCCCCCGGAGGCTATATGTGAGGTATTTTTTAGCCAAATAGGTTTTCATTTGCCTCCCAGGGCGCTCCCCTCCCAGCGCCCTGCACCCTCAGTGACTGCCGTGTGAAGTGTGCTGAGAGGAAAATGGCGCACAGCTGCAGTGCTGTGCGCTACCTTTAGAAGACTGAGGAGTCTTCTGCCGCCGATTCTGGACCTCTTCATGTTTCAGCATCTGCAAGGGGGCCGGCGGCGAGGCTCCGGTGACCATCCAGGCTGTACCTGTGATCGTCCCTCTGGAGCTGATGTCCAGTAGCCAAGAAGCCAATCCATCCTGCACGCAGGTGAGTTCACTTCTTCTCCCCTAAGTCCCTCGTTGCAGTGATCCTGTTGCCAGCAGGACTCACTGTAAAATAAAAAACCTAAGCTAAACTTTCTCTAAGCAGCTCTTTAGGAGAGCCACCTAGATTGCACCCTTCTCGGCCGGGCACAAAAATCTAACTGAGGCTTGGAGGAGGGTCATAGGGGGAGGAGCCAGTGCACACCACCTGATCGGAAAGCTTTACTTTTTGTGCCCTGTCTCCTGCGGAGCCGCTATTCCCCATGGTCCTTTCAGGAACCCCAGCATCCACTAGGACGATAGAGAAATAATACAGATTCATATTAGGCTGCACAATAGTCTCCATTATTAAAATTGCGCCACACAGCGCCACTTACACACATTACACCAGGTAGAGCCCCTTTTACACACATTACGGCAGGTAGAGAGCCTTTTTACACATTAACATTTTATTTAGGATAATTATTGTGCAGCAAGCAAATTATCCAGTGTCTTATGGCCCCTGTGGAAAGGTGTGACACGGTGACAGAACACGGTGGGGGTGACACAGTGACAGAACACAGTGGGGGTGACACGGTGACAGAACACGGTGGGGGTGACACAGTGACAGGACATGGTGGGGGTGACACAGTGACAGAACACAGTGGGGGTGACACAGTGACAGAACACGGTGGGGGTGACAGAACACGGGGGGTGTGACACAGTGACAGAACACGGTGGGGGTGACACGGTGACAGAACATGGGGGGGGTGACACGGAGACAGAACACGGGGAGGGGGAGTGACACGGTGACAGACCACGGTGGGGGGGACACGGGGAGGGGGGGTGACAGTGACAGAACACGGGTGTGTGACACAGTGACAGAAAATGGTGGGGGTGACACGGTGACAGAACACCGGGGGTGTGACACAGTGACAGAACACGGGGAGGGGGGTGACAGTGACAGAACACGGATGTGTGACACGGTGACAGAACACGGGGGGTGTGACACAGTGAAAGAACATGGGGAAGGGGGGTGACAGTGACAGAACACGGTGGGGGTGACAGAACACGGGGAGGGGGGTGACAGTGACAGAACACGGGGGGGGGGGGGTGACACAGTGACAGAACACGGTGGGGGTGAAAGTGACAGAACACGGATGTGTGACACGGTGACAGAAGACGGAGGTGTGACACAGTGAAAGAACACGGGGAGGGGGGGGGTGACAGAACACGATGGGGGTGACAGTGACAGAACACGGGGGGGGGTGACATGTTGACAGAACATGGTGGGGTTGACAGCGACAGAACACGGGGAGGTGACACAGTGACAGAACACGGGGGGGGTGACACAGTGACAAAACACGGGGGATGTGACACAGTGACAGAACACGGGGAGGTGACACAGTGACAGAACACGGGGGGGGGGGTGACAGTGACAGAACACGGGGGGGGGTGACACAGTGACAGAACACGGGGGGGGGGGGTGACATAGTGACAGAACATGGGGGTGACATGGTGACAGAACACGGGAGGGGTTGGTACAGCGAGAGCTAAAGATCTCTCCCCCAAACCTAAAAACAGTCTGACGCCACTGCCCACACACACAATATACGCACACTTTCACACACACACACACACACACACTTTCTTTCACTTTTCCCATTAACTTACTGATCTGGCTGGCAGTGGCAGGAAGGATGGATCTGTAGCAGTCTGGCTCTTGTCCCGTGTAGCTCCGCCCCCTGAGGTCCAGTGTAGCCCCACCCCCTTTTCGGCTGAACACAGCCGTTGTCACTGGGGACTCTGGAGGAGGCTGCTACAATGTAGCAGCAGCAGGGGAGAGAGGCGCCGCTGGCAGCTTGGAGGTACAGGTTGAGTATCCCATATCCATATATTCCGAAATACGGAATATTCCGAAATACAGACTTTTTTGAGTGAGAGTGAGATAGTGAAACCTTTGTTTTTTGATGGCTCAATGTACACAAACTTTGTTTAATACTCAAAGGTATTAAAAATATTGTATTAAATGACCTTCAGGCTGTGTGCATAAGGTGTATATGAAACATAAATGAATTGTGTGAATGTACACACACTTTGTTTAATGCACAAAGTTATAAAAAATATTGGCTAAAATGACCTTCAGGCTGGGTGTATAAGGTGTATATGAAACATAAATGCATTCTGTGCTTAGACTTGGGTCCCATCACCATGATATCTCATTATGGTATGCAATTATTCCAAAATACGGAAAAATCCGATATCCAAAATACCTCTGGTCCCAAGCATTTTGGATAAGGGATACTCAACCTGTACTGCAGTGCAGAGCAATGACAAGCAGCTCAGCCGGTCGGGCCGCTTGTCATTGCTCACTGGTGGGAGGCAGTGGGCCGGGCAGGATCGGTTTGCGGGCCGCATCCGGCCCGTGGGCCGTATTTTGCCCACCCCTATCCTAGAGGATGTTGGGGACTCCGTAAGGACCATGGGGTATAGACGGGCTCCGAAGGAGACATGAGCACTATAAAGAACTTTAGAATGGGTGTGCACTGGCTCCTCCCTCTATGCCCATCCTCCAGACCTCAGTTAGATCCTGTGCCCAGAGGAGACTGGGTGCATTACAGGGAGCTCTCCTGAGTTTCTCTGAAAAAATAAGATTTTACTTACCGGTAAATCTATTTCTCGTAGTCCGTAGTGGATGCTGGGGACTCCGTAAGGACCATGGGGAATAGACGGGCTCCGCAGGAGACAGGGCACTTTAAGAAAGAATTTGGATACTGGTGTGCTCTGGCTCCTCCCTCTATGTCCCTCCTCCAGACCTCAGTTAGAGAAACTGTGCCCAGAAGAGCTGACAGTACAAGGAAAGGATTTTGGAATCCAGGGCAAGACTCATACCAGTCACACCGTATAACTTGTGATAAACTTACCCAGTTAACAGTATGAACAACAACGGAGCATCAGATCAACCCTGATGCAACCACAACATAACCCTTATTTAAGCAATAACTATATACAAGTATTGCAGAAGAAGTCCGCACTTGGGACGGGCGCCCAGCATCCACTACGGACTATGAGAAATAGATTTACCGGTAAGTAAAATCTTATTTTCTCTAACGTCCTAGTGGATGCTGGGGACTCCGTAAGGACCATGGGGATTATACCAAAGCTCCCAAACGGGCGGGAGAGTGCGGATGACTCTGCAGCACCGAATGAGCAAACACAAGGTCCTCCTCAGCCAGGGTATCAAACTTGTAAAACTTTGCAAAAGTGTTCGAACCTGACCAAGTAGCTGCTCGGCAAAGCTGTAATGCCGAGACCCCTCGGGCAGCCGCCCAAGAAGAGCCCACCTTCCTTGTGGAGTGGGCTTTTACTGATTTTGGAAGCGGCAATCCAGCCGCAGAATGAGCCTGCTGAATCGTGTTACAGATCCAGCGAGCAATAGTTTGCTTTGAAGCAGGAGCACCCAGCTTGTTGGATGCATACAGGAAAAACAGCGACTCAGTTTTCCTGACTCTAGCCGTTCTGGCTACATAAACCTTCAAAGCCCTGACAACATCTAGTAACTCGGAATCCTCCAAGTCACGAGAAGCCACAGGCACCACAATAGGTTGGTTCATATGAAAAGATGACACCACTTTTGACAAAAATTGTGGACGGGTCCGCAATTCTGCCCTGTCCATATGGAAAACCAGATAGGGGCTTTTATGTGACAAAGCCGCTAATTCTGACACACGCCTAGCTGAAGCCAAGGCTAATAGCATGACCACCTTCCACGTGAGAAATTTTAACTCCACGGTCTTGAGTGGCTCAAACCAGTGTGACTTCAGGAAACTCAACACCACGTTAAGATCCCAAGGTGCCACTGGAGGCACAAAAGGGGGCTGAATATGCAGCACTCCCTTTACAAACGTCTGAACTTCCGGAAGAGAAGCCAGTTCCTTTTGAAAGAAAATGGATAGGGCCGAAATCTGGACCTTAATGGAACCCAATTTCAGGCCCAAAGTCACTCCCGACTGTAGGAAGTGAAGGAAACGGCCCAGCTAGAATTCCTCCATAGGGGCATTCCTGGCCTCACACCAAGCAACATATTTTCGCCATATACGGTGATAATGTTTAGCCGTCACGTCCTTCCTAGCCTTTATCAGCGTAGGAATAACCTCATCCGGAATGCCTTTTTCTGCTAGGATCCGGCGTTCAACCGCCATGCCGTCAAACGCAGCCGCGGTAAGTCTTGGAACAGACAGGGCCCCTGTTGCAAAGAGCCCTGTCTTAGAGGCAGAGGCCATGGGTCATCTGTGAGGATTTCTTGCAGATCTGGATACCAAGTCCTTCTTGGCCAATCCGGAACAATGAGTATTGTTCTCACTCCTCTTTTTCTTATGATTCTCAGCACCTTGGGTATGAGAGGAAGAGGAGGAAATACATAAACCGACTGGAACATCCACGGTGTCACTAGTGCGTCTACAGCTATCGCCTGAGGGTCTCTTGACCTGGCGCAATACCTCTGTAGATTTTTGTTGAGGCGGGATGCCATCATGTCCACCTGTGGCAGTTCCCACCGACTTGCAATCTGCGTGAAGACTTCTTGATGAAGTCCCCACTCTCCCGGGTGGAGGTCGTGCCTGCTGAGGAAGTCTGCTTCCCAGTTGTCCACTCCCGGAATGAACACTACTGACAGTGCTCTAACGTGATTCTCCGCCCAGCGAAGAATTTTGGTGGCTTTCGCCATCGCCACCCTGCTCCTTGTGCCGCCTTGGCGGTTTACATGAGCCACTGCGGTGATGTTGTCTGACTGAATCAGCACCGATTGGTCGCGAAGCAGGGTCTCTGCTTGACTTAAGGCGTTGTATATGGCCCTTAGTTCCAGGATACTGATGTGAAGGCAAGTCTCCTGACTTGACCACAGACCTTGGAAATTTCTTCCCTGTGTGACTGCCCCCCACCCTCGGAGGCTTGCATCCGTGGTTACCAGGACCCAGTCCTGAATGCCGAATCTGCGGCCCTCGAGAAGGTGAGCACTCTGCAGCCACCACAGGAGAGACACCCTGGCCCTGGGGGATAGGGTGATCAGCCGATGCATCTGTAGATGTGATCCGGACCACTTGTCCAACAGATCCCATTGAAAGGTCCCCGCATGGAACCTGCCAAAGGGAATGGCCTCGTATGATGCCACCATCTTTCCCAGGACTCGCGTGCAGTGATGCACCGACACCTGTTTTGGTTTTAATAAGTCTCTGACCAGTGTCATGAGCTCTTGAGCCTTCTCCATCGGGAGATAAACCCTCTTCTGGTCTGTGTCCAGAATCATGCCCAGGAAGGGCAGACGAGTCGTAGGAATCAACTGCCACTTTGGAATATTTAGAATCCAGCCGTGCTGTTGTAACACTTCCCGAGAGCGTGCTACGCTGATCAGCAACTGCTCTCTGGACCTCGCCTTTATGAGGAGATCGTCCAAGTATGGGATAATTGTGACCCCCTGCTTTCGTAGGAGCACCATCATTTCCGCCATTACCTTGGTAAAAATTCTCGGTGCCGTGGAGAGACCAAACGGCAACGTCTGGAATTGGTAATGACAATCCTGTACCACAAATCTGAGGTACGCCTGATGAGGTGGATAAATGGGGACATGAAGGTATGCATCCTTTATGTCCAGAGACACCATAAAATCCCTCCCTTCCAGGCTTGCGATGACCACTCTGAGCGATTCCATGTTGAACTTGAACCTTTTCAGGTATATGTTCAGGGATTTTAAATTCAATATGGGTCTGACCGAACCGTCCGGTTTCGGAACCACAAACATGGTCGAATAATAACCCTTTCCTTGTTGAAGGAGGTGAACCTTGACCACCACCTGCTGAAGATACAATTTGTGAATTGCAGCTAACACAATTTCCCTCTCTAAGGGGGAAGCTGGCAGGGCCGATTTGAGGTATCGGTGAGGGGGCATTTCCTCGAATTCCAGCTTGTATCCCTGAGACACAATCTCTATTACCCAGGGATCCACCTGGGAGTGAACCCACTCGTGGCTGAAATTTCGGAGACGCGCCCCCACCGGGCCTAGCTCCGCCTGTGGAGCCCCAGCGTCATGCGGTGGATTTAGTAGAAGCCGGGGAGGACTTCTGTTCCTGGGAACTAGCTGTGTTGTACAGCTTCTTTCCTCTACCCTTGCTTCTTTGCAAGAAAGGACGCACCTCGGACTTTCTTGCCATTTTGTGAACGAAAGGACTACATTTGGTAATACGGTGCTTTCTTAGGTTGTGAGGGAACATATGGCAAAAAATTTGACTTTCCAGCAGTAGCTGTGGAGACCAGGTCCGAGAGACCCTCCCCAAACAATTCCTCACCCTTGTAAGTTAAAACCTCCATGTGCCTTTTTGAGTCGGCATCGCCTGTCCATTGCCGAGTCCACAGGACTCTTCTGGCAGAAATCGACATTGCATGTATTCTAGAGCCCAGTAGGCTAATGTCTCTTTGAGCATCTCTCATATATAGGACAGCGTCTTTTATATGCCCCAGGGTCATTAATATAGTATCCTTGTCTAAGGTATCCAGTTCCTCAGATAAGGTATCCGTCCATGCTGCTACAGCACTACACACCCAGGCCGACGCAATTGCCGGCCTTAGCAAGGTACCTGAATGTGTATAAATGGACTTCAGGGTACCCTCTTGCTTTCTATCCGCAGCATCTTTTAGGGTGGCCGTATCCTGTGACGGCAGGGCTACCCTCTTGGATAAGCGTGTTAGAGCTTTATCCACCCTAGGGGAGGATTCCCAACGCAACCTGTCCGTTGGCGGGAAAGGATACGCCATAAGCATCCGTTTGGAAATCTGCAGATTCTTATCTGGAGATTCCCAAGCCTTTTCACATAACTCATTTAGCTCATGTGAAGGGGGAAAGGTCACCTCCTGCCTTTTTTCCCCATACATATGAACCCTCTTGTCAGGGACTGGGGTTTCCTCTGAGATGTGCAACACCTGCTTCATTGCTATAATCATATAAGGTATAGCTTTAGCCAATTTAGGCTGTAACTTTGCATCATCATAGCCGACACTGGAGTCCGTGTCGGTGTCTGTGTCAACAATTTGGGATAGTGGGCGCTTCTGAGACCCTGACGGCCTCGGCGACATAGGATCAGGCATGGGCTGAGACCCTGACTGTCCTAAGGTTTCAACTTTATCCAACCTTTTATTCAAGGAATTAACATTATCATTTAAAACCTTCCACATATCCATCCAATCAGGTGTCGGCGCCGTCGGCAGTTACCCCACATTCATTTGCTCCCGCTCTGCTTCCACATAGCCTTCCTCGTCAAACATGTCGACACAAGCGTACCGACACACCACACACATACAGGGGATGCTCTTTTTGAAGAGTTCCCCCACAAGGCCCTTTGGAGAGACAGAGAGAGAGTATGCCAGCCCACACCCCAGCGCTATATGACCCAGGAATCACACAGTAACTTAGTGTTAACCCAGTAGCTGCTGTATATAAAGCTTTTTGCACCTAATTTATGTGTCCCCCCTCTCTTTTTACCCTCTTTCTACCGTGTTTCTGCAGGGGAGAGCCCGGGGAGCTTCCTCTCAGCGGAGCTGTGGAGAGAAAATGGCGCTGGTGAGTGCTGAGGAAGAAGCCCCGCCCCCTCAGCGGCGGGCTTCTGTCCCACGTTTGTGTGTAAAATAATGGCGGGGGCTCATGCATATATACAGTGCCCAACTGTATATATGCTACTTTTTGCCAAGAGGTTCCTAATTGCTGCCCAGGGCACCCCTCCCCCCCCTCCCTGCGCCCTGCACCCTACAGTGACCGGAGTGTGTGGGTTTAATGTGGGAGCAATGGCGCACAGCTGCAATGCTGTGCGCTACCTCAGTTTGAAGACTGGAGTCTTCTGCCGCCGCTTTTGAAGTCTTCTTGCTTCTGTCACCGGCTTCTGTCTTCCGGCTCTGCGAGGGGGACGGCGGCGCGGCTCCGGGATCGGACGACAAAGGGTGAGATCCTGTGTACGATCCCTCTGGAGATAATGGTGTCCAGTAGCCTAAGAAGCAGGACCTATCTTCAGTGAGTAGGGCTGCTTCTCTCCCCTCAGTCCCACGCTGCAGAGAGTCTGTTGCCAGCAGATCTCTCTGAAAATAAAAAAACCTAACAAAATACTTTCTTATAGCAAGCTCAGGAGAGCTCACTAAGTAGCACCCAGCTCGTCCGGGCACATATTCAAACTGAGGTCTGGAGGAGGGACATAGAGGGAGGAGCCAGAGCACACCAGTATCCAAATTCTTTCTTAAAGTGCCTTGTCTCCTGCGGAGCCCGTCTATTCCCCATGGTCCTTACGGAGTCCCCAGCATCCACTAGGACGTTAGAGAAAAGAATTTTGTTAGGTTTTTTATTTTCAGGGAGCACTGCTGGCAACAGGCTCCCTGCATCATGGGACTGAGGAGAGAGAAGCAGACCTACTTAAATGATAGGCCCTGCTTCTTAGACTACTGGACACCATTAGCTCCAGAGGGAGTCGGAACGCAGGTCTCCCCCTGCCGTTCGTCCCAGAGCCGCGCCGCCGTCCTCCTCACAGAGGCAGAAGATAGAAGCTGGGTGAGTATAAGAAGAAAGAAGACTTCAAAGGTGGCAGAAGACTTCAGATCTTCTCTGCGCGCCCTTGCTCCCACACACAACACACACGGCAGGCACTGATGGGTGCAGGGCGCAGGGGGGGCGCCCTGGGCAGCAATTTTAAACCTCTAGGACTGGCTAAAATGAATATATAGGCTCAGAGGGCTGTATATAGTAAATCCCCCGCCAGTATTTAAAAAATCGAGCGGGACCGAAGCCCGCCGCTGAGGGGGCGGAGCTTGATCCCTCAGCACTAACCAGCGCCATTTTCTCCACACTGCAGAGAAGCTGGCTCCCCGGACTCTCCCCTGCTGAACACGGTGACACAGAGCAGAAAAGAAGGGGGGGCACTTGTAAGGCGCAGTGGGTGTATTATATGCACATAATTATATAAAAGCGCTATTTATCTGGGAATTGGTTTTTCCAGTGTCAGTTGGCGCTGGGTGTGTGCTGGCATACTCTCTCTCTGTCTCTCCAAAGGGCCTTATTGGGGATCTGTCTCCATATTCTACAAAATAATCGTGCATAGGAGACCACAAATAGGTTGAACTCGATGGACAATTGTCTTTTTTCAACCTTAGATACTATGTTACTATGTTATATAAATATCCCTGTGTGTGTGGGGGTGTTGGTACGAGTGTGTCGGCATGTCTGAAGCGGAAGGCTCTTCTAAGGAGGAGGTCGAGCAGATGATTGTGGTGTCTCTGTCGGCAACGCCGACACCTGATTGGTTGGACATGTGGAATGTTTTAAATGCAAATGTGACATTATTACATAAAAGGATGGACAAAGCAGAGTCCAGGGAAAAAGCAGGGAGTCAATCCATGGCTTTGACTGTGTCACAGGGCCCTTCAGGGTCTCAAAAACGTCCCCTATCCCAAATAGCACACACTGATACCGACACGGATTCTGACTCCAGTGTCGACTACGATGATGCAAGGTTACACCCAAGGGTGCCAAAAAGTATTCATTATATGATTATTGCAATAAAAGATGTTTTGCATATCACAGATGACCCCTCTGTCCCTGACACGAGGGTACACATGTTTAAGGAAAAGAAACCTGAGGTGACATTTCCCCCATCTCATGATCTGAACGCATTATTTGAAAAAGCTTGGGAAACTCCAGACAAAAAACTGCAGATTCCCAAAAGAATTCTTATGGCGTATCCTTTCCCGGCACAGGACAGGGTACGGTGGGAATCCTCGCCAAGGGTAGACAAGGCTTTGACGCGCTTATCCAAGAAGGTGGTGCTACCGTCTCCAGACACGGCAGCCCTCAAGGATCCTGCTGATCGCAGACAGGAAAAGACTTTAAAATTAATTTATACACATACGGTTGCCTTGCTCAGACCGGCAATAGCATTGGCTTGGGTTTGTTGCGCGGTAGCAGCTTGGACAGATACCTTGTCAGCTGATACTGATACCCTAGATAGGGATACCATTTTATTGACCTTAGGTCACATCAAAGACGCTGTCTTATATATGAGGGACGATCAGAGAGACGTCGGCCTACTAGGTTCAAGGGCCAACGCCATGGCGATTTCTGCTAGGCGAGCACTGTGGACCCGCCAGTGGACGGGTGATGCCGACTCAAAAAGGCATATGGAAGTTTTACCTTACAAGGGTGAGGTTTTATTTGGGGAAGGTCTCGCGGACCTGGTTTCCACAGCAACTGCGGGTAAATCTACTTTTTTGCCTTATGTTCCCCCACAGCAAAAGAAAACGCCACAGTATCAGATGCAGTCCTTTCGGTCGCATAAGTCCAGAAGAGGTCGGGGCTCTTCCTTCCTCGCCAGAGGTAAGGGTAGAGGGAAAAAGAATGCCTGCTGGGTCATATAGCGCTGGGGTGTGGGCTGGCATACTCTCTCTCTGTCTCTCCAAAGGGCCTTGTGGGGGAACTCTTCAAAAAGAGCATCCCCTGTATGTGTGTGGTGTGTCGGTACGCTTGTGTCGACATGTTTGACGAGGAAGGCTATGTGGAAGCAGAGCGGGAGAAAATGAATGTGGGGTAACTGCCAACGGCGCCGACACCTGATTGGATGGATATGTGGAAGGTTTTAAATGATAATGTTAATTCCTTGAATAAAAGGTTGGATAAAGTTGAAACCTTAGGACAGTCAGGGTCTCAGCCCATGCCTGATCCTATGTCGCCGAGGCCGTCAGGGTCTCAGAAGCGCCCACTATCCCAAATTGTTGACACAGACACCGACACGGACTCCAGTGTCGGCTATGATGATGCAAAGTTACAGCCTAAATTGGCTAAAGCTATACCTTATATGATTATAGCAATGAAGCAGGTGTTGCACATCACAGAGGAAACCCCAGTCCCTGACAAGAGGGTTCATATGTATGGGGAAAAAAGGCAGGAGGTGACCTTTCCCCCTTCACATGAGCTAAATGAGTTATGTGAAAAGGCTTGGGAATCTCCAGATAAGAAACTGCAGATTTCCAAACGGATGCTTATGGCGTATCCTTTCCCGCCAACGGACAGGTTGCGTTGGGAATCCTCCCCTAGGGTGGATAAAGTTCTAACACGCTTATCCAAGAGGGTAGCCCTGCCGTCACAGGATACGGCCACCCTAAAAGATGCTGCGGATAGAAAGCAAGAGGGTACCCTGAAGTCCATTTATACACATTCAGGTACCTTGCTAAGGCCGGCAATTGCGTCGGCCTGGGTGTGTAGTGCTGTAGCAGCATGGACGGATACCTTATCTGAGGAACTGGATACCTTAGACAAGGATACTATATTAATGACCCTGGGGCATATAAAAGACGCTGTCCTATATATGAGAGATGCTCAAAGAGACATTAGCCTACTGGGCTCTAGAATACATGCAATGTCGATTTCTGCCAGAAGAGTCCTGTGGACTCGGCAATGGACAGGCGATGCCGACTCAAAAAGGCACATGGAGGTTTTAACTTACAAGGGTGAGGAATTGTTTGGGGAGGGTCTCTCGGACCTGGTCTCCACAGCTACTGCTGGAAAGTCAAATTTTTTGCCATATGTTCCCTCACAACCTAAGAAAGCACCGTATTACCAAATGTAGTCCTTTCGTTCACAAAATGGCAAGAAAGTCCGAGGTGCGCCCTTTCTTGCAAAGAAGCAAGGGTAGAGGAAAGAAGCTGTACAACACAGCTAGTTCCCAGGAACAGAAGTCCTCCCCGGCTTCTACTAAATCCACCGCATGACGCTGGGGCTCCACTGAGAGAGTCCACTCCGGTGGGGGCACGTCTTCGACTCTTCAGCCACGTCTGGGTTTAGTTGGACTTGGATCCTTGGGTGATGGAAATTGTATCCCAAGGCTACAAGCTGGAATTCGAGGACGTGCCTCCCCGCCGATTCTTCAAATCGGCTTTACCAACGTCTCCCCAGAGAGGGAGATAGTTTTAGCTGCAATTCAAAAGCTGTGTCTACAGCAAGTGATTATCAAGGCTCCCTTAATACAACAGGGAAAAGGGTACTATTCAACCCTATTTGTGGTCCCGAAACCGGATGGCTCGGTCAGACCCATTCTAAACTTAAAATCCCTGAACCTGTACTTAAAAAGGTTCAAGTTCAAGATGGAATAGCTCAGGGCAGTGATCTCCAGCCTGGAAGGGGGGGATTTTATGGTGTCACTGGACATAAAGGATGCATACCTTCATGTCCCCATATATCCGCCTCATCAGGCGTACCTGAGATTCGCTGTACAGGATTGTCATTACCAGTTTCAGACGTTGCCGTTTGGGCTTTCCACGGCCCCGAGAATTTTCACCAAGGTAATGGCGGAAATTATGGTGCTACGGCGTAAGCAAGGAGTCACAATTATCCCATATTTGGACGATCTCCTGATAAAGGCAAGATCAAGAGATCAGTTGCTAAAAAGCGTGGCTCTCTCCCTGAGAGTACTACATCATGGCTGGATTCTAAATCTACCAAGGTTGCAGTTGGTTCCGACAACTCGGCTGTCATTTTTGGTTCTGTACACGGAAAAAAAAAAAAAATAAGATTTTACTCACCAGTAAATCTATTTCTCGTAGTCCGTAGTGGATGCTGGGACTCCGTAAGGACCATGGGGGATAGCGGCTCCGCAGGAGACTGGGCACAACTAAAGAAAGCTTTAGGACTACCTGGTGTGCACTGGCTCCTCCCACTATGACCCTCCTCCAGACCTCAGTTAGGATACTGTGCCCGGAAGAGCTGACACAATAAGGAAGGATTTTGAATCCCGGGTAAGACTCACACCAGCCACACCAATCACACCATATAACTCGTGATACTATACCCAGTTAACAGTATGAAATATAACTGAGCCTCTCAACAGATGGCTCAACAATAACCCTTTAGTTAGGCAATAACTATATACAAGTATTGCAGACAATCCGCACTTGGGATGGGCGCCCAGCATCCACTACGGACTACGAGAAATAGATTTACCGGTGAGTAAAATCTTATTTTCTCTGACGTCCTAAGTGGATGCTGGGACTCCGTAAGGACCATGGGGATTATACCAAAGCTCCCAAACGGGCGGGAGAGTGCGGATGACTCTGCAGCTCCGAATGAGCAAACTCTAGTAAAAACTCCTCCTCAGCCAGGGTATCAAACTAGTAGACTCTTGCAAATGTGTTTGAACCCGACCAAGTAACAGCTCGGCAAATTTGTAAAGCCGAGACCCCTCGGGCAGCCGCCCAAGAAGAGCCCACTTTCCTCGTGGAATGGGTTTTTACAGATTTCGGGTGCGGCAGTCCAGCCGCAGAATGTGCAAGTTGAATCGTGCTACAGATCCAGCGAGCAATAGTCTGCTTAGAAGCAGGAGCACCCAGCTTGTTGGGTGCATACAGGATAAATAGCGAGTCAGTTTTCCTGACTCCAGCCGTCCTGGAAACATATATTTTTCAGGGCCCTGACTACGTCCAGTAACTTGGAATCCTCCAAGTCCCAAGTAGCCGCAGGCACCACAATAGGTTGGTTCACATGAAAAACTGATACCACCTTAGGAAGGAAATGGGAACGAGTCCTCAATTCCGCCCTATCCATATAAAAAAAAATCAGATAAGGGCTTTTGCATGACAAAGCCGCCAATTCTGATACACGCCTGGCCGACGCCAAGGCCAACAGCATGACCACTTTCCACGTGAGGTATTTTAGCTCCACGGATTTAAGTGGCTCAACCCAATGCGACTTCAGGAAATTCAACACCACGTTGAGATCCCACGGTGCCACTGGAGGCACAAACGGGGGCTGACTATGCAGCACTCCCTTAACAAAAGTCCGAACTTCAGGCAGTGAAGCCAGTTCTATTTTGGAAGAAAATCGATAGAGACGAAATCTGGACCTTAATGGAACCCAATTTTAGGCCCATAGTCACCCCTGACTGTAGGAAGTGCAGAAATCGACCTAGCTGAAATTCCTCCGTTGGGGCCTTCCTGGCCTCACTGCACGCAACATATTTCCGCCATATGCGGTGATAATGGTTTGCGTTCACTTCTTTCCTAGCTTTAATTAGCGTAGGGATAACTTCCTCCGGAATGCCCTTTTCCTAAAGGATCCGGCGTTCAACCGCCATGCCGTCAAACGCAGCCGCGGTACGTCTTGGAACAGACAGGCTCCCTGCTGCAGCAGGTCCTGTCTGAGCGGCAGAGGCCATGGGTCCTCTGAGATCATTTCTTGGAGTTCTGGGTACCAAGCTCTTCTTGGCCAATCCGGAACAATGAGTATAGTTCTTACTCCTCTCCTTCTTATTATTCTCATTACCCTGGGTATGAGAGGCAGAGAAGGGAACACATACACCGACTGGTACACCCACGGTGTTACCAGAGCGTCCACAGCTATCGCCTGAGGGTCCCTTGACCTGGCGCAATATCTTTTTAGCTTTTTGTTGAGGCGGGACGCCATCATGTCCACCTGTGGCCTTTCCCAACGGTGTACAATCATTTGGAAGACTTCTGGATGAAGTCCCCACTCTCCCGGGTGGAGGTCGTGTCTGCTGAGAAAGTCTGCTTCCCAGTTGTCCACTCCGGGAATGAACACTGCTGACAGTGCTAACACATGATTTTCCGCCCATCGGAGAATCCTTGTGGCTTCTGCCATCGCCATCCTGCTTCTTGTGCCGCCCTGTCGGTTTACATGAGCGACCGCCGTGATGTTGTCTGACTGGATCAGCACCGGCCGGTGTTGGAAGCAGGGGTCTAGCCTGACTTAGGGCATTGTAAATGGCCCTTAGTTCCAGAATATTTATGTGTAGGGAAGTCTCCTGACTTGTCCATAGTCCTTGGAAGTTTCTTCCCTGTGTGACTGCTCCCCAGCCTTGAAGGCTGGCATCCGTGGTCACCAGGACCCAGTCCTGTATGCCGAATCTGCGGCCCTCTAGAAGATGAGCACTCTGCAGCCACCACATCAGCGACACCCTGGCCCTTGGAGACAGGGTTATCCGCCGATGCATCTGAAGATGCGACCCGGACCACTTGTCCAACAGATCCCACTGGAAGATCCTTGCATGGAACCTGCCGAATGGAATTTCTTCGTAAGAAGCTACCATCTTTCCCAGGGCTCGCGTGCATTGATGCACCGACACCTGTATTTGTATTAGGAGGTCTCTGTCTAGAGACGACAACTCCTTGGACTTCTCCTCCGGGAGAAACCCTTTTTTCTTGTTCTGTGTCCAGAACCATACCCAGGAACAGTAGACGCGTCGTAGGAACCAGCTGCGACTTTGGAATATTCAGAATCCAGCCGTGCTGTTGTAGCACTTCCCGAGATAGTGCTACTCCGACGAACAACTGCTCCCTGGACCTCGTCTTTATAAGGAGATCGTCCAAGTACGGGATAATTATTTCGGCCATTACCTTGGTAAATAACCTCGGTGCCGGGGACAGACCAACGGCAACGTCTGGATTGGTACCACAATTTTTTTGAGGTACTCCTGGTGAGGAGGGTAAATAGGGACATGCAGGTAAGCATCCTTGATGTCCAGTGATACCATGAAATTCTCCAGGCTTGCAATAATCGCCCTGAGCGATTCCATTTTGAACTTGAACCTTTGTATATAAGTGTTCAAGGATTTCAATTTTAGAATGGGTCTCACCGAACCGTCTGGTTTCGGTACCACAAACATTTTGGAATAGTAACCCCGGCCTTGTTGAAGGAGGGGTACCTTGATTTCACCTGCTGGAAGTACAGCTTGTGAATTGCCGCCAGTACTACCTCCCTTTCTCCGAGGGCAGCAGGCAAGGCTGATGTGAGGTGAGGGGGAGTCGCCTCGAACTCCAGCTTGTATCCCTGTGATACTACTTGCAGAACCTAGGGATCCACCTGTGGGCAAGCCCACTGGTCCCTGAAGTTCCCGAGACGCGCCCCCACCGCACTTGTCTCCACCTGTGGAGCCCCGGCGTCATGCGGTGGACTCAGAGGAAGCGGGGGAAGATTTTTGATCCTGGGAACTGGCTGTCTGGTGCAGCTTTTTCCTTCTTCCCTTGTCTCTGTGCAGAAAGGAAGCGCCTTTGACCCGCTTGCTTTTCTGAAGCCGAAAGGACTGTACCTGAAAATACTGTGCTTTCTTAGGCTGTGAGGAAACCTAAGGTAAAAAAAAATTCTTCCCAGCTGTTGCTGTGGATACGAGGTCCCAGAGACCATCCCCAAACAATTCCTCACCCTTACAAGGCAGAATCTCCATGTGCCTTTTAAAGTCAGCATCACCTGTCCACTGCCGGGTCTCTAATACCCTCCTGGCAGAATGGACATTGCCTTAATTCTGGATGCCAGCCGGCAAATATCCCTCTGTGCATCCCTCATATATAAGACGACGTCTTTAATATGTTCTATGTTAGCAAAATATTATCTCTGTCTAGGGTATTAATATTATCTGACAGGGTATCAGACCACGCTGCAGCAGCACTATTCATGCTGAGGCAATTGCAGGTCTCAGTATAGTACCTGAGTGTGTATATACAGACTTCAGGATAGCCTCTTGCTTTTTATCAGCAGCTTCAAAGTGGCCGTATCCTAAGACGGTAGTGCCACCTTTTTTGACAAACGTGTGAGCGCCTTATCCACCCTAGGGGATATCTCCCAACGTGACCTATCCTCTGGCGGGAAAGGGTACGCCATCAGTAACTTTTTAGAAATTACCAGTTTCTTATCGGGGGAATCCACGCTTCTTTACACACTTCATTCACTCATCTGATGGGGGAACAAAACACTGGCTGCTTTTTCTCCCCAAACATAAAACCCCTTTTATGTGGTACTTGGGTTCATGTCAGAAATGTGTAACACATTTTTCATTGCCGAGATCATGCAACGGATGTTCCTAGTGGATTGTGTATATGTCTCAATCTCGTCGACACTGGAGTCAGACTCCGTGTCGACATCTGTGTCTGCCATCTGAGGTAACGGGCGTTTTTTGAGCCCCTGATGGCCTTTGAGACGCCTGGGCAGGCGCGGGCTGAGAAGCCGGCTGTCCCACAGCTGTTACGTCATCCAGCCTTTTATGTAAGGAGTTGACATTGTCGGTTAATACCTTCCCACTATCCATCCACTCTGATGTCGGCCCCACAGGGGGCGACATCCCATTTATCGGCCTCTGCTCCGCCTCCACGTAACCTTCCTCATCCAACATGTCGACACAGCCGTACCGACACACCGCACACACACAGGGAATGCTCTGACTGAGGACAGGACCCCACAAAGTCCTTTGGGGATACAGAGAGAGAGTATGCCAGCACACACCAGAGCACTATATAATGCAGGGATTAACACTATAAATGAGTGATTTTTCCCCCAATAGCTGCTTGTATACACATATTGCACCTAAATTTAGTGCCCCCCCTCTCTTTTTAACGCTTTGAGCCTGAAAACTACAGGGGAGAGCCTGGGGAGCTGTCTTCCAGCTGCACTGTGAAGAAAAAATGGCGCCAGTGTGCTGAGGGAGATAGCCCCGCCCCTTTTTCGGCGGACTTTTCTCCCGCTTTTTTCATGGATTCTGGCAGGGGTATTTATCACATATATAGCCTCTGGGACTATATATTGTGATTTTTTGCCAGCCAAGGTATTCATATTGCTGCTCAGGGCGCCCCCCCCCAGCGCCCTGCACCCATCAGTGACCGGAGTGTGAGGTGTGCATGAGGAGCAATGGCGCACAGCTGCAGTGCTGTGCGCTACCTTGTTGAAGACCGAAGTCTTCTGCCGCCGATTTCCAGGACCATCTTCATGCTTCTGGCTCTGTAAGGGGGACAGCGGCGCGGCTCCGGGACCGAGCGATCGAGGTCGGGTCCTGTGTTCGATCCCTCTGGAGCTAATGGTGTCCAGTAGCCTAAGAAGCCCAAACTATCTCCAGTCAGGTAGGTTCGCTTCTTCTCCCCTTAGTCCCTCGTAGCAGTGAGTCTGTTGCCAGCAGATCTCACTGAAAATAAAAAACCTAAAATATACTTTCTTTTCTAGGAGCTCAGGATAGCCCCTAGTGTGCATCCAGCTCAGTCGGGCACAAGATTCTAACTGAGGTCTGGAGGAGGGTCATAGTGGGAGGAGCCAGTGCACACCAGGTAGTACTAAAGCTTTCTTTAGTTGTGCCCAGTCTCCTGCGGAGCCGCTATCCCCCATGGTCCTTACGGAGTCCCAGCATCCACTTAGGACGTCAGAGAAAAGAGGGTTTTTCTCCCAGTGGAAAAAGCCCAGGAACTCCAGAACATGGTCAAGGACCTGCTAAAACCAAAAAGAGTGTCAGTTCATCAATGCACTCGAGTATTGGGAAAGATGGTGGCGGCCTACGAGGCCATTCCGTTCGGCAGGTTCCATGCGAGAATTTTTCAGTGGGACCTTCTGGACAAATATGTCACTAGACATAAAGGATGCATACCTTCATGTCCCCATTTATCCTCCTCATCAGGCGTACCTGAGATTCGCTGTACAGGACTGTTATTACCAATTTCAGACGTTGCCGTTTGGGCTTTCCACGGCCCCGAGGGTTTTCACCAAGGTAATGGCGGAAATGATGGTACTCCTGCGCAGGCAAGGAGTCACATACTTGGACGATCTCCTGAAAAAAGCGAGATCAAAGGAACAGTTGCAGAAAAGCGTGTCGCTCTCCCTGAGAGTGCTGCAGCAACATGGCTGGATCCTAAATCTATCACAGTTGCTTCCAACAACTCGGCTGTCTTTCTAAGGCATGATTCTGGACACAGAACCAAAGAGGGTTTTTCTCCCGATGGAAAAAGCCCAGGAACTCCAGAACATGGTCAGAGACCTGTTAAAACCAAAAAGAGTGTCAGTCCATCAATGCACTCGAGTACTGGGGAAAATGGTGGCGACCTACGAGGCCATCCCCTTCGGCAGGTTTCATGCGAGGACTTTTTAGTGGGACCTTCTGGACAAGTGGTCCGGGTCCCACCTTCAAATACATCAGAAAATAACCCTGTCCCCCAGGGCCAGGGTGTCTCTCCTGTGGTGGCTGCAAAGTGCTCACCTTCTAGAAGGTCGCAGGTTCGGCATTCAGGACTGGGTTCTGGTGACCACGGACGCGAGCCTCCGAGGATGGGGAGCAGTCACACAAGGAAGGAATTTTCAGGGACTGTGGTCAAGCCAGGAGGCTTGTCTACACATCAACATACTGGAATTAAGGGCCATATACAACGGCCTACGACAAGCGGAGAATCTTTTTTGCGACCTACCGGTTCTGATTCAATCAGACAACATCACAGCTGTGGCTCATGTAAACCGCCAAGGCGGGACAAGGAGCATAGTGGCAATGGCGGAAACCACCAGGATTCTGCGCTGGCAAAAAATCACGTAAGCGCTCTGTCAGCTGTATTCATTCCGGGAGTGGACAACTGGGAAGCAGACTTCCTCAGCAGACACGATCTCCATCCAGGAGAGTGGGGACTTCATCAAGAAGTCTTTGCAGAAATAACAAGTCTTTGGGGACTTCCTCAAATAGACATGATGGCATCACGCCTCAACAAGAAGCTTCGGAGGTATTGTGCCAGGTCAAGGGACCCTCAGGCAGTAGCGGTGGACGCCCTGGTGACACCATGGGTGTTTCAGTCGGTCTATGTGTTCCCTCCTCTTCCTCTCATCTCAAAAATATTGAGAATCATAAGACGAAAAAGAGTACAGACAATACTCATTGTTCCAGATTGGCCTCAAAGGGCCTGGTATTCAGATCTTCAGGAGATGCTCACAGAAGATCCGTGGCCTCTTTCTCTCAGGGAGGACCTGTTGCAGCAGGGACCCTGTGTGTTCCAAGACTTACCGCGGTTACGTTTGACGGCATGGCGGTTGAACACAGAATCCTAGCGGGGAAGGGTATTTCGGAAGAAGTCATCCCTACTCTGATAAAGGCTAGGAAGGAAGTGACGGCGAAACATTATCACCGTATCTGGAGGAAGTATGTTTCTTGGTGTGAAGCCAAAATGCTCCTACGGAAGATGTCCACTTGGGCCGTTTTCTCCACTTTCTACAGACAGGAGTGGATATTGGCCTAAAGCTAGGCTCCATTAAGGTACAGATTTCGGCCATATCTATATTCTTCCAGAAGGAATTGGCTTCTCTCCCAGAAGTCCAAACTTTTGTAAAGGGAGTGCTACACATCCAGCCTCCTTTTGTGCCCCCAGTGGCACCATGGGACCTAAACGTGGTGTTACAGTTCCTAAAATCTCACTGGTTTGAACCTCTTCAAACAGCTGAATTAAAGTTACTCACTTGGAAAGTGGTCATGTTGTTGGCCTTGGCATCTGCAAGGCGGGTGTCCGAATTGGCGGCCTTATCTCATAAGAGCCCCTATCTCATTTTCCATGAGGATAGGGCAGAGTTGAGGACTCGTCCTCAATTTTTGCCTAAGGTGGTGTCATCGTTTCATATGAACCAACCTATTGTGGTGCCTGTGGCTACGGGAGACTTGGAGGATTCCAAATCCCTTGATGTAGTCAGGGCCTTAAAAATTTACGTAGCCAGGACGGCTCGGGTTAGGAAAACAGAGGCAGTTTGTCCTGTATGCAGCCAACAAGGTTGGCACTCCTGCTTCTAAGCAGACTATTGCTCGCTGGATCTGTAACACGATTCAGCAGGCTCATTCTACGGCTGGATTGCTGTTACCAAATTCAGTAAAGGCCCATTCCACTAGGAGGGTGGGCTCTTCTTGGGTGGCTGCCCGAGGCGTCTCGGCCTTACAGCTTTGCCGAGCAGCTACTTGGTCGGGTTCAAACACTTTTCAAAATTCTACAAGTTTGATACCCTGGCTGAGGAGGACCTCATGTTTGCTCAATCAGTGCTGCAGAGTCATCCGCACTCTCCCGCCCGGTTTGGAGCTTTGGCATAATCCCCATGGCCCTTATGGAGTCCCCAGCATCCTCTAGGACGTAAGAGAAAATAAGATTTTAAACCTACTGGTAAATCATTTTCTCCTAGTCCGTAAAGGATGCTGGGCGCCCGTCCCAGTGCGGACATATTTCTGCATGACTTGTATATAGTTATTGCTTACATAAGGGTTATGCTACAGTTAAGATCAGTCGTTGGCTGATGCTGTTTTGTTCATACTGTTAACTGGTTGCTTATATTCTAGGTTTTACGGTGTGGACGGTGTGGGCTGGTATGAATCTTGCCCTTGGATTAACAAAAATCCTTTCCTCGTACTGTCCGTCTCCTCTGGGCACAGTTTCTCTAACCGAGGTATGGAGGAGGGGCATAGAGGGAGGAGCCAGTGCACACCCATTCTAAAGTTCTTTATATTGCCCATGTCTCCTGCGGAGCCCGTCTATACCCCATGGTCCTTACGGAGTCCCCAGCATCCTCTACGGACTAGGAGAAAAAGATTTACCGGTAGGTTTAAAATCTTATTTTTACACTGCAATTTAGATTTCAGTTTGAACACACCCCACCCAGATCTAACTCTCTCTGCACATGTTATATCTGCCCCCCCTGCAGTGCACATGGTTTTGCCCAACTGCTAACAAATTTGCTGCTGCTATCATCTCTGAATTAGGCCCTATAACCAGAAGCTACAAGACTCTAGGGGGGTCATTCCGAGTTGAACGTAGCTGTGCTAAATTTAGCACAGCTATTATCATTCACACTGACATGCGGGGTAGTCCGCCCCGCATGTCAGTACCGCCCCCCCCCCCACACACACACACACACACACACATACAGAAGTGCAAAGGCATTGCACAGCGGCAATGCCTTTGCACTACAAGAGTAGCTCCTAACCAGCGCAGCTTTAGCGTGCTGGCCGGGAGCTACTCGTCACTCCCCGGCCCGCAGCGGCTGCGTGTGACGTCACGCAGCCGCCGCGGACTGCCCCCCCTAAATGGCGGCTTAATGCCGCCGTCCAGCTCCCTTCCGCCCAGCAACCGCCTCTGTCTTAGAGGCGTTCGCTAGGCAACGACAGCTGCCATGCGCCGGCGCAATGCGGCGCCGGCCTGATCGCTGCGAGAAACTGCAGCGAGCGATCGGAATGACCCCCTATAAAACAAGCCAACTCTCCAGCCTTCACTACTTATTCAGCTTTAGAAGTCTGAGCAATGTTATAAGACTTGTTTATTTAATTAATCTCCATCAACATCAGAGGATCCTATTACGATATGAAGACACATCCATTATGCGTAGGGCACCCTACTACTATATAGATTCATCCTTCATGCACAGACAGCCCCACTACTAAATGCAGGCAGCATTAATGCACAGAAAAACACCAGGATTATATAAAGGCATTATTTATGCAGAGAGTTTCCCATTACTATATGCAGGCATCCTTCATAAACTCAGATAATCCAACTACTACAACATATCCTTCTCACACCCAGAATATTCTACTACATACACCCAGAAGACGCCACTATTTTAAATCAGTGGGGACCAACACCTGGCTCCCAGCTGCAGATGCCAAATTCCACATTACTTGAGTTCCTCTAACAAAACTCAGGTAGGTCACACAGCACACCAGAGGAGGTGGGGATAGTACTCACCCTACTTCCACTGCATCACAGGGTTTGTGGGCTGCAGTAGTTAAGGTGAGAGAGGCAGGGGAGAGTCATGTTGTAGGGTCATGTGGGCATAATGTTGATATCTACTCATCATGTAACGGCGCCTGAAACTTATGTAAATAGATCTGATGAGCATGATGGGTTATCTCCAGGGCATGAGGAACGGTCTAACAGGCATGATAAGAGGTCTTGTGCAGAGGTTTAATGGAAATTATGTGAATTCCCAGGGCATATGAGGAGTGCTGATGAGCCACCCCTAATATATATACAGCCTAAATGCACTCATAAAAATGCTACAATTAATAGTGTGACCGGAGAGACTAACCAGCCACACGTGTAATGGCGGCCATGGCACTGAAGGGGTTAACCCCTAGTGCCCGGCGCCATTATGGGGACAATGGGCGCTTGGCGCCAATTTTAAATGTATAGGGCACTAGGCGCCAGGTGTTTAAAATGTTTACAAATGTAATATATATATTGTGCTATGAGGCACTACAGTGCCTGGGTTTGTGGAGCCTGTGCAGGGCACAGGCTCAGTGTATATTTAAAGGGAAACACGTGTTTAAATGAAATGTATTTAAAAATGCAGTTACTATAGTTGTCTGAATGATCATCTCCTGTCAGTAGGAAGTGGCATGCTAATGGCCCTGTCCTAGCAGAGAGGTGTGAATGACAAAACCTTTTGATGTGTGAGTTCCTTAGAGAAAGATGTTACTCACGGGGATCTCCTTATCCCATATGTAAAGTAGGTCTGGGCTTGGAACCTGTTTCATGTAACTGATTTAATTGATATACGAACCCTGAATGGCAGATGCAGGAAGGAAGACTGATTGTTGTGTTGCAGCCTTTCCTGTTGTAATCCCAAACACTAGGTTTGTCTGGAGATGTGAATGAGACAGAAACATTTGTATTTTGAAGCTATGTGATAAATTTATCAATAGTGAATGTTAATCTGATACCAAACGTTGTCTGCGTGACAGGAAGGAGGATATTGTTTTATTGCACTTATCTCCTTTTGAAATGTAATTTATTTATTGGTATTTTGTAAGATATCCTGATTGGATAGAAAGGGCTCAGGAAGGACATGACCCCCTGTTGTACTGTGTGGAAAATTGACATAAAAAGGAGGCCTGCGTGCATCCAGAGTGTATTGTACCATCTTCATTCTGCTGGAACATCTTGCTGTATGCTGTTGCCCCTAGCAATAGGGAAGTCTTTTTTAAGACTATTATTGAGCAAATAAACATAATCTGCCTCAAGAAGATTGCTTCATCTTGTGACCTACAGGGTTATGCCAAACACAGCCCCGTCCTCCGGCTGTACAGGGAAGCACTTAATGTCTCCAAGTTCCGCCTTCCTCCAGCTACCAGTAGAGGCCTAGCAAGTGGCTAGTGGGGATTCGTCAACACCACACAGGTGTGGTAAGGCAGCGTGTCGGCACATACAGAGCAGAACCGTGGTTCCAAACGCCACGGCAGGTTAGGAGTTTGGTGGTGGCAGCATAAACCCGCCCACAGCGCAGTGGGTGGAGTCAGTAACAGGCGGTTACTGACGGTAAGCGGGAATCCCCTATATGGCCAGGTCCTGTGTGACCTAACCTTCCAATTCTGTGTGCTGGGGACGGAACGCGAAAGCGGTGAGTGCTTTCGTACAAAAGGCGTCCGGTCACAGAAACACATAGAAATTGCCAAAGCCATGGGTGGATGGGTGGGATGCGGTTAAAATGCCAGTGTTAGGCTGTGAGGAAGGGGATGATGTGAGATTAGGGATATATGCTGCAAGGAGCATGGGTTAGGGTTAGGCACCACGGGGGGAGGTTCGGGTTAGGCATTAAGTGGGGAGGGTTAAGGCTAAGGTGAAGGGGGATTAGGTTTAGGCACCACCAGGGGGAGGTTAGGGTTAGGTTGCGGGAAAGGAGAATTAGGGTTAGGGGAAAGGCGGTAACATATTTAGCTTGCCCCTGTCGGGATTTGAAAGACTGGGATGCTAGCATCTCGTCCGCCAGTTAGCCATACTGAACCCCCATTGGCATACATCCTTATACAGAGAACACTTCTACTCAGCACACATAATTTATACAGAGAACCTCCCTACTATACATACTTCATGCACATTTACAGCATCACATGGATAACCTCACTACTATACAAAAATCTTTCACGCAAAAAAAAATGTATTATGCATACACACATATACAGATAACTTCACCACTATGCAAATACTCTCATGCACAGACAGAATCCGTGCACTACTGACACACCAAGACACTCACTATTATGCATAGTTTTGCATACATTCACATACAGATAGAGAACATCACTGATATGCATTACTAAAGCTGGCCATACACCTAAAGATTAATTGTCTAATCTAGCTGGTTGGAACGAAAATCTGGTAATGTATGGGAGCAAATGACAATTGATCATTTGCTCCGAAATGCCGGAAAACTGACAAAAATGGTACATTCAGACAAATTGGCTAAATTAGATGGATTGATGCCAACTTGTCTGATTGACCATTTCTGTCTGTTTTTCAGTGTTTGGAAGCAAATGGTCAATTGTCATTTGCTTCCATACATTACCATATTTTCGTTAATTAACCAGCCAGATTGGACAATCAATCTTTATGTGTATGGCCAGCTTAACACCCAGAGAACCTCACTACTATGCATACATTACTCACGCACAGAGTACCTCACTACTATGCATACATTATTCACGCACAGAAAACCTCACTACTATGCATATATTATTCACGCACAGAAAACCTCACTACTATGCATACATTACTCACGCACAGAAAACCTCACTACTATGCATACATTACTCACGCACGCACATAGAGTACCTCATTACTATGCATAGTACTGCCACGGCCAATCTGCATGACCATAGATGCTCCTCGTTATTATGTTGGTGCTGCGTATGTGTACGCAGTTGTGAATGAGTTTGCGTTGGCTGCAGTGGGTATCTATATTCTTTTCCGGGCGGAAGCTTCTCTTGCAATGATTAGCAATTCCATAGCCTAAAAAAAATCGCAACTATGTAGGCATGTGCATACAAACATGAATTAGGCCCTTAGCCTGCGCCAAAGTCTGTATCCATGCATATATATATGTGGTGCAGTGAATGCCTCTGCTTTTGGACTTGCATGCAACTCAGATTCAGGTCTAATCCCTCACTAATATGCATGCATTTAGAGTTAAGAAAAGGCCATTACACAGCACCAGAGTAAAAATACGTTGTTTGACAGTAATAGTCTCCAACCAACTCTTTTAAATTATGCAAATTAACTGAAATTAATTGAGAATGCTACATTCTGCCAGTCACTACGGTTATGGTAATTTAGGGTCTAATTCAGACCTAATCGTGGCTGTGCAAAATTTTGCATGGCTACGATCAGCCACCCTGACATGCAGGGGGGGGCCAAGCACAAAGCTAGTCCGCCCCGCATGTCTGGCCCTCCCCCCTCCGCACAGGTACAAAACCATCGCCCACTAATTATCGATCCGTCGGACATGCTGAAATCGTCCACCATTTAAGAAAGATTCAATATAATTAGTCGGTAACATCTATTAGTGTAAGCACTTCCACGGCCAACCTGCACAGGGGAGGGGAGGGGAGGAGAGGAGAGGGGGATCAGGGAAATGTTTCCTGCCCTGCGTAGGAACGCAGATATCGTGGCCATACAGTGAAATATCTCACCACGTATGGCCACAATATTTTGTCAGATAAAATGTCTGTCAGTCTACTGGACATTTTATTTGACAGTGAATACCCAGCATCAAATAAAGCTGTGGAGAAACAGGCAGTACGCCGGCACCAGGCAGATATGAATACTGCACATTTTACCTTGAACAACATAGAGACGCGCAGAAAATGTACAATATCGGAGTACCATAATGTGCGCAGCAGTCCACTGCTGAGTACTGAGTTGCCCCTTTAGCTCAATGAATGTGAGATTGGGTAATTTAATTATATATTCAGTATAATATCTTTTATAAAGATTGAGTTCTATGAATGACAGGATTAAATCCATCACGTTCCCATAGATAAGAAATCCAGTAAAAATACTGGCAGCACTCCTTCACCTGGAACTTTATTCTCTGTATCACATCATTAATGATACCAGGGAGCACACTTTGCCCAATAACTGATGATTGGAACCTGGATCCATAACTTTCTGTATGATCTATTTGCAAACAGGTGACAGGTGTATGCAATATGCCATTATGCCTGTCAGGTATAACCCACCTGAACTGATACCCAAACGTTCGGGGTACACGTCACCTGTGCTGCCCCACGCCCATTACCTCCCATCCCCTTCATGCAAACAAATCAGTCTGTCCGTTCACCCGGTAAAGAAATAAAACCCACTTACTCAACATTTGCCATCTTGGTGCACCCTTATGAAGTGCTAGGAACCATAGAGTCAGGTGACTGAGCAAGAGAGCGTCTATATGTGACGTCACGCAAGTAAAACTAGCAGTAACCATAGAGTCGAAGGAGGCTAGGGCAGCTGTGGGCGGAAGTACGGTGGTGTCAGCCTGTGCTATGAGAAAATAGAAGCTTTTAGTTAGGTTACTACATAGATGGGGAAATGGTGAGATCAGAGTGTCAGCCAGCCGTACACGTTTGTTGTACCAATCATTCATTCATTTAGTTATAGTGCTACTGCTACATGTGTGAGTGGTAATGTAAGCTTGGGGTTTGTGCATGTAGTCTAATATCTGCATTATTCCTTCATCGTATTATCTTACGGTTTATTCAAGGTCCTGTCCCATCGTTAGGACATAATGTCCCAATTTCTGGACAGTTATCAGGTGTACCCCATCAATGCATGGGATCCGGTCTGAAGAACGATAGTGTCTAGGTCGACAATGTTTAGGTCGACCACTATAGGTCGACACTCACGAGGTCGACAGGGTCAGAAGGTCGACATGAGTTTGTTTTTTTAAATTTACTTTCTCATACTTAACGATCCACGTGGACTACGATTGGAACGGTAATCTTTTTCGCTCGCCAAGCGAGGGGACACGGTGCACTAATTGGGGTTCCCGGTCACTCTACGAAGAAAACGAAAAAAAAAAAAAAATTCATGTCGACCTTTTGACCTGTCGACCTAGAACATGTTGACCTTCTAACCCTGTCGACCTAGTAACTGTCGACATATAGTGGTCGACCTAGACACTGTCGATCTAATGATCCACACCCCAATGCATATCCTAGCAAGGACAAGTGGGTGGCATTGAAGGGATGCTTTTAGAGGCAGGTAAAAGGGGGCAGCCGCAGCACGATTTAGAATTGTCAGACGCATTGACCATAGATGGGATGTGGCGCACCCAGGGCCGGATTCAGGGGGGCGAACTGGGAGCCAACGCCCCCTCTGACTAAGTCATAGCCACTCCCACTTTGCTGCTCTCCACACTATTGGTTGGGCAGGCAGCCCCCCAGTATGTATGTATGAGTATTGCGCACACACACGTGAGCTAGGTGTAGTGGGGCCGGTGCGATAACTCACCAGCTGGGTACCGGCGCTCCGGTGCAGGCAGGTCATGCGTATGACCCCTGATGCTCCGGCCTGGGAGGGGCAGCAGTTAGAGCGGGTGCGGACGACCTGCAGCTGACATTCCAGGGCATGGGGCGGTAGTCAGTGACTGAGCAGCAGTGGCGGTGAGGCGGGAGGGACACGGTCTCTGACACGGAAACTCCCTTCCTATCAGTTTTGTGTCCAGTTACTGAGGCTTCTGGCTCTCTGCTGCTGCGGAGTGTCATAGCGTAAGGAATATTACAGGGTGATATTATACAGCTGTCGTGGTGTGTGCATCAGACAGAGTCTGATTACATTGCAGACGGCACTGGGCTGGGAAAACATGGTGCATTAGGCAATGGGCATTAGTATACAGTAATGGACCACTTAAGGTGAGATGTATAAAACCCCCAGGAGTAATGAGTGAGGGGGAGGAGTCAGGAATAATTAATAAACCGCCCCCCCTAGAAGAAAAGTCTAGATCCGCCACTGTGCACACCCCAACTTGATATTGCCACGCACGTGACGCACCCTTTCTCATGTTGTAACATACTTTTCGGCTGTTCGGGGGACGTGGTGTCGTGAATTGTGTCATCCAAGAACACTCTGTTGCTGGAAGCACTGATTCCTCATTGGTTGGAAAGGCTTTGGTCCTGAATAGCACTTTGGGGTGAAGGCCGTAAAGCTCTCAGATCTCCATGAGCCAAGTCCCATCAGACTATTGCAAGAGAACTTAATTGGCAAACATATAGTGTGGGTTGGTCAGTTTTATATTTTAGACAACCGACTGCTCCATGGGGTTGTCAGGCACTTACTGTACCTTTCATACGACAGCCAGGTACCAGGTCTCCTTCTTGAGTGTGTGATTTCCTGCTCAACTGTTTGGAATTTGTATATTCTCCCGCACTTGGGTGGGTTTCCGCTGGTTACTCCGGTGTCCTCCCACACGTCACAAATATACTGATAATATAATTGCTCCAAATAAAAAAATGTAACCCTTTTGTGCGTTTGTATGTGCACATGGGCAGACTAAATGGGTCAAGTGGTTCTTACCTGCTGTCAAATTCTGTGTTACGTGCCACACATGAACACCAGACGCCAATGTTGACAAATTCAAATCTGGATCAGACTATAAGCTGTGGACCATTCTGTCCTAGTGTCTTAGGTCTCATCCCTAACTCAAGCACTCATTGTATTCTACCAAGGTTATCAATCTACGTTTCCATTGCATGACTTATTGTTTATGGAACTGTGCTACTGACCTTATCTGAGACCTTGTTTATAACCTGTGATGGTGACCATGATCTTATTTTCTTGTCTGACTATGAGACTGTGTCCAGATCAAACAAAAATCATGCATTGCTTGTAGACTTTAGTGCCCACATTGATGCAGTTTCTCGTTCAACCTCAATTTCAGACATTTATCTGGATTTTGGGACTCATGCTTAGGGTTCGGTCTCCAAGCGCTGCTATTAAGATCCAAAATCCTTCTGTCCTGATGATCCTCGAAGAAACAACAACAGTGTGACACAATATACTGAGCTCCTCAATATTTTTATTACTTTGGCCCCTGGTTTTGCTGAAACTGACCTTTCTTAAAAACAATGCGTTCACATAAAGGTTTCTTTCATCACCTCTTCTATACACAGCAATGCGATACACCTAACATCAAACAATTGGAACCCAGCTTACCTTACTGATAAGCCCTATATGCATCAAAAGGTATCTTTTTCACAGGGGTCTCCACTGTGCTCAAAGGATAAGTTCCATGTCCTCTTTATATTTTAAAAATTGATGTTTATTTTAACCACAAACATGTGGCATAAAAAAGTACAAATAAACAAAACAACAAGGTACCAACTATAGACAGGCAGGGCCACTTCCACTTACATCCCTTAGATGGAATAGAGGTTTAATATAACACCACCGGAAAATGTGGAGATTACCATCAATCCAGGTGGGTATCAACATAGGGTGTGGTATTGAAAGTCGACAGTAACTAGGTCGACAATGTCTAGGTCGACCACTATTGGTCGACAGTAACTAGGTCGACAGGGTCTTTATGTTAACATGTTCTAGGTCGACAGGTCAAAAGGTCGACATGAGTTTTTAATGTTATTTTGGTGTCGTTTTCTTCGTAGAGTGACCGGGAACCCCAATTAGTGCACCGCATCCCCTCGCATGGCTCGCTTCGCTCGCCATGCTTCGGGCATGGTGCCTTCGCTTCGCTCGGCACAGATTACCGTTCCAATCGTAGTCCACGTGGATCGTTAAGTATGAAAAGGTTCAAAAAAAGAAAAAAATTGTGAAAAACTCATGTCGACCTTTTGACCTGTCGACCTAGAACATGTCGACCTAAAGACCCTGTCGACCTAGACACCCTGTCGACCTAGTTACTGTCGACCAATAGTGGTCGACCTAGACATTGTCGACCTAGTTACTGTCGACTTTCAATCCGGAGCCCATCAACATAAGCGATAGGGTTCAAGCCTGGGGTCCTTCTATAATGCACCTATTAGGTGCATTATAGAAGGACCCCAGGCTTGAACCCTACCGCTTATGTTGATACCCACCTGGATTGATGGTAATCTCCACATTTTCAGGTGGTGTGATATTAAACCTCTATTCCATCTAAGGGGTGTAAGTGGAAGTGGCCCTGCCTGTCTATAGTGGGTACCTTGTTGTTTTGTTTATTTGTACTTTTTTATGCCACATGTTTGTGGTTAAAATAAACATAAATTTTTAAAATATAAAGAGGACATGGAACTTATCCTTTGAGCACGGAGGAGACCCCTGTGAAAAAGATACCTTTTGATGCATATAGGGCTTATCAGTAAGGTAAGATGGGTTCCAATTGTTTGATGTTAGGTGTATCGCATTGCTGTGTATAGAAGAGGTGATGAAAGAAACCTTTATGTGAACACATTGTTTTTAAGAAAGGTCAGTTTCAGCAAAACCACGGGCCAAAGTAATAGAAATATTGAGGAGCTCAGTATATTGTGTCACACTGTTGTTGTTTCTTCGAGGATCATCAGGACAGAAGGATTTTGGATCTTAATAGCAGCGCTTGGAGACCGTTCATCTTGTTTATTTGTGTGTTTAAGAGAGAAGTGGTGTTCTTTTGGACGGGTGCCAAGCTGCAGCTAGGGCGCAAGTCACTGTTTTCTTTCTTATCTGTCATGCTTAGGGTTGCCACCTCATCCCTTTAATTCTGGACACATATTAATTACACAGGTTTTGTGGCTGATTAAAACCAGGTGAAATGGAGTCTTGAAGTCAGCCAGCCACAGAACCTGTGTAGAATTAAAGGGATGAGGTTGCAACCCTACTCATGCTCCATCACTTGAGGTGCTCTCTCTATTGTCTATGCCAAGTACACCAAAATTTAATGGAGAACGCTAAGCCTACGGGGATTTACCCAACCATTGTTGTTTTACCACCAAGTTTTTCTTCAGCAAAACCAAAACTTGTCTTTGTTTGCTGCCCTTCTAGATTATGATGCTGAAGGAAATTTCATCATGCACTGTTTAATACTGAATTTGATCCCCAGTGACTCCTCTTACTACTCCTCTGACTCAATGCCATTGACAGCAGTAAAATCTAATGAACACATGAGTTATAAAAATATGGAGCTCTCCTGGTCCAATGATACATTTTGAAATATAAGTGTATTCTCATTCCTTACAATTATCTGAATTAAAGGATCCTAACTATATTTTAAGGTCCATACACACTAGACGACGTCGCTCTATGAGCGACGTCGTCTAGTGTTTCCCCTGCCTGGCGGTCGGTGGCCACCCATACACACTGAGCAATATGACCGCTCATATCGCTCAGTGATGTCACGAGCTGCCGGCCTTGCATGCAGTTCCTGGACGACAGTCCAGATTGAGCCTGCATGCACTGCCAACAGCGACGATCTTTCCCGACCTGCGAGGCCGCGCATCGATCGTCGCTGGCGGCATACACACTGGCCGACAAAATGAGCAACATTGTTCAGGAAGGAGGAAAATAAGCGATATGCTCATTTTATCGGCAAGTGTGTATGGGCCTTTAGTAAAATATTAAATAAAAACAAAGACATGTGTGGCTCAGAAAGTAAAGAATATTTGTTTTTCTAGCAGAAAATCCAATTAATAGGTCCATAACAAGTAAGCCTTAAGGGAAGTTACATTTACCATCCTGGGGGGGATTCAATTGTTTTAGACGCCCCACTAATTAATAGGCACGCAATGAAACAATTCAATTGTTTTTGGGTGCCCATTAATTATCGAGCTTGTCACGCCTAAATAGGCTGGGTTTATTCACATAAAGTCGCTAAACCCATCTAAAGTCCTTTTAAAGCCGAACAAAATATTTTTCGCTCATTCTCGCCACCTCAGAAGGCTGCAAGAAGAAACGTGTCCACTCTCGCCTGGAGTAACAATTGAATTGCTCCATGCAGTAGCCTATTACACAGCTGCACTAACAACAATTGAATCTACCCCCCTAAAATTCTGTTTTATAAAAATTAAAAAGCATCTTTCCGTGACAGCACTTTACATCCACATATAAAGAGAAAAGTCACCCATGCACTTTATTCCATATTTGTCTACTTTTAAAAACTGATTTTAAGAAGATTAAGGCGGGGCATAGAATGTACGCCTTTTCGCTAAGGTGGTGTGTCTTAGCTCCACCCGTGGTGCATACCAATTTATCCTTATACATGTGTTATGAACTGCATTTAAAACATATATACCTGGCAGGATGTGTAACACCTCCTCACATGCTCCCAGGTGTGTAGTGATGTCCCAGGATACACCATGTGTGACTTGATATCTGGAATGGAGAAGTGGGAACTAAAGGTCCTTGTCTCCCAGGCTCAAGCACTGGGTCTGTCCCCAGCATTTGGGTGTTTTTGGTGGCATACCTGTCTCCAGTAGTTAGCTAGGTATTAAATGCTGCTGTGAGTGGCTGATATGGCTGAGAGCTTTTTCAGGCAGGATACTTAGGCTTAAGGCACACTGTCAGGGAGGAAGGCTGATCTGCTCCTCCTCCCTGATGCCTGGCTGGCTGATGACATGCCTCCACTTACCCTCTCTTGTTTTTCTGTTTGCCCTCTGCTGACTTCTGTTGAAGTCGAAAAATATTGCAGTACACACATCACGTACAAACTACACACAGATGTCCTCCGTGCGTGTACTTGCTCTCCCGTATGTGCGCATATTTGCAATTTGCGTATGGCCGCTCCCGCGGTCCTGCGTATTAGCGCGTGGTATGAGTAATTACGTTAGTGTTTGTAATCGCATGGAAAAGCCATAAAAACACATTACATATTTAATCCAAATAGTGCACAATGTACACATAGTCTCCCTGCACCACACCAGTGAGTTACACATGTTTAAATGGTATAAGAACAAAGGGATTCACCTTTACATGACAGAAGGGGACAGAACTAGGTTATAAGGAGGTGTTTGGTATCCAGCTGTAGGGTATTTTAAGAGCAATATTCCGGTGTTAGTTTGCAGAAGATCGCGCGCTCCTGCGAATAGTTATGCGCAGGAGCAGAATATAAATATTAACTGTATTTACTGAACACTTGATATGCGGCGAGAACCCAGAGGAAACCATCTGCAAGTGCACCTGGAACAGACATCGCCCACCTATTCAAATTGACCTATGACCTCTCCTGTACTGTAAATTACCATCCCTGTGTCCAATGGATAAAGAGATTACAGTTCCCATTGTGTTAGGTTTTGGACAAATGTATAAATAGCCAGCTGCAAAGTGCATACACGGTACGGGGCTTTGTACGCAAACTGTTCTCTTTCCTCATGACTCCTCCCCTATTGCTTCCTCATTACCTCATTTTTCTCACTAGCCCCACTTACCGTTGCATCTGGACTAGTGCATGTGCAAGTCAGATCTGTGATGGAACAATGGAATCCAAGATTTCTGCTTGCCCTGAGATACTTTGAAGTGATCCGGGCTCACAAGAAATCATTGCTTGTCCCACATCTCCATGGACTTCTTAAGTAAATTACCTTCTTGAAAAAAATGAATACTATTTGGTTTATTTTTTTAATTGATTCTGTAAAACAACACATTGTGTTCCTCTCAAGGGGTCCCCATGGCGCCACAATTTGCACAATATTTTAATAGGTGTTTTAATTCCTGGATGTTCTCAGGAGATTGTTTACAATCAATCAAGTCATGTGATCGATAACATCATGGAAGCTTGCTGTGCAAATTAAGCTTCCATATTTAAACCCTACTCCAGCTGCAGTATAACACCAGAGTATTATGCTGAAAACCTTTCTCTAGGTACCTTATTACTGATCTCAGTAGTGTGTTCCACATATGAGTCAGTTAGTTACTGACCAGTCTCTGCTGTAACCTTGTGGGTTCCAATACCTCTCCATGTATACACTGGTCTTATTCTTGACTGCTCTCTGTTATATCCATGTAGCTTGCTATACCTCATGCGGGTGATCCCTGGGTTGTCTATATCCATTTTTCGCTGTTTTCCTGTGCATAGACCAAGGCTTTTTCGTAATTCTCTGTTATACTTCTGTGACATAGGCCGGGTACAAATTAGAACTATATCTTCGCGATTTGTCAAAGTAGAATGACAAATCGGATTGAGCGCTCCTGCAGGTCACATACAAGATGATCTGGTTGGTCGTGCTGCTTGGCCAATCAGGTGATATTGTATGTGGCAATGTAGAGTGTAATGAAGCGCGTTCCGTCATTCATTACATCACATAGTATGTATGCACAATCTTGCATGATTCAGGGCGAAGGGAATGTTTCCTGACCATCGGCAAGATTGCCCATTGCTCTAGTGTGTACCCAGCCTTACTCGGGACATCTTACTAGGAACCAGAACAGCAAAGCCCAAACTCCTTGCAGGAGAGACTCTGCTACACTGTCTTTGTTTGTGCTGAACCTAGCTGACAGATTAAGACTCTTGTGTCCTCCACAGATTTGTGGCATACAGTTAGAAGAATTTCCTGCCAGTTCTACTGCGATTTTCCATCAATTTTGCAATCCGGAGATAAACTAAAGGCAAATCCAATAGAAAATTGCATGAAAAACCAAATTTTAGATGGTATTAAAGTTAGACCATCGGACTGACCATCCATTATGTTACGTAAATAAGAATAGAAACTCTGGATTTTATAACTATTGGGTTTGTAAAAATGATAGAACCTGCTGAATAATCACAGCAGAAGAGTAAAAAAAAAAAAACAAATAGACTACCAAATGAGTTTGTATGACAATAGTGCTCCTATTTGTCCAAGCTTATTCATGATGCAAATAAGATGGTACTAATTCTCATTGGCTCTGTGTTCACCACTTACCTTAGATACTCAGCACTTAACCACCTGACTGAAAAGGCCCAGGAGGCAGAAACAGAGGAGCTTATTGTGCCACTGCAGAACCATACGTAGGACTTGCATCTTCTGTGGGTGGTTAACTCTCCATGTAGTGTTTGATTGTGAAGCCACTCAAATGTTCTGTCTTAACTATCGCTAGTGGACTCCTTCAAGTTCCTGGAGACCACAATCTCCCTCCGCCAGCGCGAGGGACAGATGCAGGCTCCAAAAGGTGGTCAGAACCGTCATCGGGCCATCAGAACAGTTATCGGGCCAACCTTCCATCAGTCCAGGACCTGTACCTGTCCAGAGCTAAAAAGCGGGCAACGAAGATAGTAACGGACCACCTACACTCCAGCCACAGTACTTTTAACTTGCTTCCTTCAGTCAGGCATTACAGGGCCATTCCCACCGGGTCCACCAGAAGCCTCAAAAGTTTCTTTCCCCAAGCGGTCCTCTGCTGAACTCCTGAAAATTGACTGACTAGATGTACATGTTACTCACTTGTGTCCCTACGGTATACCTATCTGTCTGACTTTACTTCCCTCCACCCCCACCTGCTTCTCTGTTACCTACTTGGCTGTTGTATAGCAATTCCCCCCCCCCCCCCGAACTTCACCCATTTTACACGGTTCCGAGGCAGACTCGGATAACTCAGGCCTTGTGGCGGTGGTGTTAAACGTGTGTCCAGTATCCACCGTTAATTCACAGGGAATTAGACAATTGATTGAGGTACTGTGTCCCCGGTACCAAATACCATCTAGGTTCCATTTCTCTAGGCAGGCGATACCGAGAATGTACACAGACCTCAGAAAAAGACTCACCAGTGTCCTAAAAAATGCAGTTGTACCCAATGTCCACTTAACCACGGACATGTGGACAAGTGGAGCAGGGCAGACTCAGGACTATATGACTGTGACAGCCCACTGGGTAGATGTATTGCCTCCCGCAGCAAGAACAGCAGCGGCGGCACCAGTAGCAGCATCTCGCAAACGCCAACTCGTTCCTAGGCAGGCTACGCTTTGTATCACCGCTTTCCATAAGAGGCACACAGCTGACAACCTCTTACGGAAACTGAGGAACATCATCGCAGAATGGCTTACCCTAATTGGACTCTCCTGGGGATTTGTGACATCGGACAACGCCACCAATATTGTGCGTGCATTACATGTGGGCAAATTCCAGCACGTCCCATGTTTTGCACATACATTGAATTTGGTGGTGCAGAATTTTTTTAAAAACGGCAGAGGCGTGCAAGAGATGCTATCGGTGGCCCGATTAATTGCGGGCCACTTTCGGCATTCAGCCACCGCGTGCCGAAGACTGGAGCACAAGCAAACACTCCTGTACCTGTCCCGCCATCATCTGAAGAAAGAGTTGGTAACGAGGTGGAATTCAACCCTCTATATGCTTCAGAGGATGGAGGAGCAGCAAAAGGCCATTCAAGCCTATACATCTGCCTACGATATAGGCAAAGGAGGGGGGAATGCACCTGACTCAAGCGCAGTGGAGAATGATTTCAACGTTGTGCAAGGTTCTGCAACCCTTTGAACTTGCCACACATGAAGTCAGTTCAGACACTGCCAGCCTGAGTCAGGTCATTCCCCTCATCAGGCTTTTGCAGAAGAAGCTGGAGACATTGAAGGAGGAGCTAAAATGGAGCGATTCCGCTAGGCATGTGGGACTTGTGGATGGAGCCCTTAATTCGCTTAACCAGGATTCACGGGTGGTCAATCTGTTGAAATCAGAGCACTACATTTTGGCCTCCATGCTCAATCCTAGGTTTAAAGCCTACGTTTTATCTCTCTTTCCGGCAGACACAAGTGTGCAGAGGTGCAAAGACCTGCTGGTGAGACACTTGTCAAGTCAAGCGGAACGTGACCCGTCAACAGCTCCTCCTTCACATTCTCCCGCAACTGGGGCTGCGAGGAAAAGGCTAACAATTCCGAACCCACCCGCTGGCGGTGATGCAGGGCAGTCTGGAGCGAGTGCTGACATCTGGTCCGGACTGAAGGACCTGCCAACGATTACTGACATGTCGTCTACTGTCACTGCATATGATTCTGTCACCATTGAAAGAATGGTGGAGGATTATATGAGTGACCGCATCCAAGTAGGCACGTCAGACAGTCCGTACGTATACTGGCAGGAAAAAGAGGCAATTTGGAGGCCCTTGCACAAACTGGCTTTATTTTACCTAAGTTGCCCCCCCTCCAGTGTGTACTCCGAAAGAGTGTTTAGTGCAGCCGGTCACCTTGTCAGCAATCGGCGTACGAGGTTACTTCCAGAAAATGTGGAGAAGATGATGTTCATCAAAATGAATTATAATCAATTCCTCCGTGGAGACATTCACCAGCAATTGCCTCCAGAAAGTACACAGGGACCTGAGATGGTGGATTCCAGTGGGGGCGAATTAATAATCTGTGAGGAGGGGGATGTACACAGTGAAAGGGGTGAGGAATCGGAGGATGATGATGAGGTGGACATCTTGCCTCTGTAGAGCCAGTTTGTGCAAGGAGAGATTGATTGCTTCTTTTTTGGTGGGGGCCCAAACCAACCAGTCATTTCAGTGACAGTCGTGTGGCAGACCCTGTCGCTGAAATGATGGGTTTGTTAAAGTGTGCATGTCCTGTTTATACAACATAAGGGTGGGTGGGAGGGCCCAAGGACAATTCCATCTTGCACCTCTTTTTTCTTTCATTTATCTTTGCATCATGTGCTGTTTGGGGACTATTTTTTGAAGTGCCATCCTGTCTGACTCTTAGATGGGCCAGGTGTTTGTGTCGGCCACTTGGGTCGCTTAGCTTATCCATCCAGCGACCTTGGTGCACCCCTAAATTCTTCATATCTCACAACTTTAATCTGCTGGCTATAACAGAAACATGGCTCACACAATCAGACACTGCCTCCCCTGCAGCACTGTCACATGGTGGTTTCCACTACTCACACACATCTAGGCCTAATAATAGTAAAGGTGGTGGGGTCGGAATCTTACTGTCACAGTTTTTCACATACACTGTTCTACCTCAGGTTCCATCACTCGCATTCACCTCATTTGAAGTTCACTCTATCAGGATTTTCACCCCCTTCTCTCTGCATGTTGCAGCTATCTATCGCCCTCCTGGGCAACCTAAACAACAATTTCTAGAAGATTTTTCTGCCTGGCTCCCACACTTCTTATCCTCTGACATCTCCACCATTATTATGGGCGGTTTCAATATAGCTCTTGACAGTCCACAATCTGTTCATGCATCCAAACTCCTCTCTCTAACCTCCTCTCTTGGCCTAACCCAATGGTCCGACTCCTCTACTCACCAGGAGGGCCACTGCCTTGATCTTGTGTTCACCAGGCTCTGCTCAGTTTCCGAATTCACTAACACTCCTTTCCCTCTCTCTGATCACAACCTGATCACCTTCACAATCTCTTCTATTGATTTAAATTCTAGGACACTAAAACCAAGCAAGCCTCCTCTAACCCGCAGAAATACTAACAATATACATTTTCAACAACTTTCCACTTCTCTGCAACAACTGCTCTCACCAATCTCTACATTCACCACACCTGACACTGCTGTATTACACCTGCACCAGACCCTAGAGAGTGCCCTTGATGAAGTGGCTCCAGCTACCCATCACACTCCACGTTGGCTTAGATGCCAACCATGGCACTCTACATCAGGGGTGGGGAACCTCCGGCCCGCGGGCCGTATACGGCCCGCGAAGCCGTTTGGTCCGGCCCACCAGCTTGTGTCAGTGAGACACGCTGCCGCTCAGTCCGGCGGCAGCGTGTCTCAGCTGTCAGAACAGGGAGACGGAGGAGAGCGCGGCTGTCGAGTGGGAGCGGCGGCGTGTAGTACTTCAAACCGCCAATCAGAGCTCGCGGACCGGCAGCCAATCAGGAGCCGCGGCTGCCAGTCCGCGAGCTCTGATTGGCTCTCGAACCGGCGGCTGGTTTGAAGTACTACACGCCGCCGCTCCAGTCCCACCCGACAGCCGCGCTCTCCTCCGTGTCCCACGGTAAGCAGCACGGAGGGGAGGGGGGAGGGCATCTGTATAGCTGGCACTGTGGGGACATTTGTATACCTGGCACTGTGAGGGGCATTTGTATACCTGGCACTGTGAGGGGCATTTGTATACCTGGCACTGTGGGGGCATCTGTATACCTGGCACTGTGGGGACATTTGTATACCTGGCACTGTGAGGGGCATTTGTATACCTGGCACTGTGGGGGCATTTGTATACCTGGCACTGTGGGGGCATCTGTATACCTGGCACTGTGGGGACATTTGTATACCTGGCACTGTAAGGGGCATTTGTATACCTGGCACTGTGGGGGCATCTGTATACCTGGCACTGTGGGGGCATCTGTATACCTGGCACTGTGGGGGCATCTGTATACCTGGCACTGTGGGGACATCTGTATACCTGGCACTGTGGGGGCATCTGTATACCTGGCACTGTGGGGACATCTGTATACCTGGCACTGTGAGGGGCATTTGTATACCTGGCACTGTGAGGGGCATTTGTATACCTGGCACTGTGGGGGCATTTGTATACCTGGCACTGTGGGGGCAATTGTGGATCTGGCACCGCACTATTGGGGGCATATGTGTATCACGTCCCATTTTAACTGGCCACACCCATTTTTTGGGTGCGTGCGCGCCTCCGGCGCGCACACACAGTACCTTTTAGGGGCAGACCTACTGGGGGGCAGGGTCATTTTTTAAGTTGATAATTTTTGTATGGCCCCCGAAGGATTTTATAAATATCCAAATGGCCCTCGGTAGAAAAAAAGTTCCCCACCCCTGCTCTACATCAACAAGACACCTACAAAAACTGTCACGTAAAGTAGAACGTCAGTGGCGGAAATCTCAGAATCCAAGTGATTTTCTCACATATAAGACTACCTACCACTCCTATCGTCAGGCCCTGGACACTGCCAAACAAACATATTTCCAATCTCTCATCTCTTATCATGCCAACAACCCCAAGCGACTTTTTAATACATTTAAATCACTTCTTTACCCTCCCTCACCTCCCCCACTAGCTACTATCCGTGCACAAGAACTTGCTTCCTACTTCAAGGATAAGATTGATAAAATCCGAGATGAAATGGTATGCTCTAACTCAGCCAGTGACCTGCTCAATTCCCTACCTGAACCCTCTGGCACTTTCTCTTCATTTGATCCCACAAGTGAAGATGAAGTATCAACACTCTTTTCATCCTCCTACTCCACTACCTCTCCTCTTGATCCTATACCCTCACAGGTCAGTAAAACTTTGTCTCCTGTGCTTATCCCAACCTTAACTAAAATCTGTAATCTCTCTCTCTCTACTGGTATCTTTCCTTCTCTGTTTAAACATGCAGTCATTACTCCCATTCTAAAAAAACACAACTCTAACCCAAACACACTTTCTAACTACCGTCCCATTTCTCAGCTACCAGGTCCCTCCAAGCTACTTGAGAGGCTTGCCTACACTCGCCTTACACACTTTCTTAGCTCGCACAACTTATTGGACCCACTTCAGTCAGGCTTTCGTGCCCAACACTCCACAGAGACGGCACTGACCAAAGTAGTGAATGATCTAGTCACTGCTAGATCAAAAGGCCATTACACACTACTTATTCTTCTAGATCTCTCTGCTGCTTTTGACACTGTTGACCACTCTCTTCTCATACAAACACTACAATCCCTAGGTCTTCAGGACACAGCCCTTTCTTGGTTCTCATCCTACCTATGTAATCGCTCTTTCAGTGTTCACTTCTCTGATTCTACCTCCTCTTCTCTACCTCTATCAGTTGGAGTACCGCAAGGCTCAGTCTTAGGTCCTCTGCTTTTCTCAATCTATACCTCCTCTCTTGGTAAACTAATCAGCTCCTTTGGATTTCAGTATCATTTGTACGCTGATGATACTCAAATCTACCTATCCTCCCCAGATTTGTCACCACCAGTATTGGCTCGTGTCACTGGATGCCTGTCTGCCATTTCATCTTGGATGTCATCTCGCCACCTCAAACTCAACATTTCCAAAACCGAATTAATTATTTTCCCACCAGCTAAGAGTAGTTACCAACCTGATATCTCTATAACTGTTGACAATGCAACTATCCACCCCATCCCACAAGCTCGTTGCCTAGGTGTCACCCTTGACTCTCAACTGTCCTTTGTTCCACACATTCAATCTGTCTCTAAATCATGTTACATGCACCTTAAAAACATATCCAAAATACGCCCTTATCTTACACAAGACACTGCAAAAACTCAAATCCATGCACTCATCATCTCCCGCATTGATTATTGTAATAGTCTCCTTACTGGTCTTCCCAAACATAGGCTATCACCACTTCAATCCATTTTAAATGCAGCTGCGAGGCTAATCTTCCTCGCCAGACGTTCTTCATCTGCTGATCCGCTCTGTCAGTCCCTCCATTGGTTACCAGTTTTCTACCGTGTCAAATATAAAATACTTTTACTTACATACAAGGCTATTAACCAAACTGCACCATCATACATCTCCTCACTCATCTCAAAATATCTCCCTACCAAACCTCTCCGCTCTGCACAAGATCTGCGTCTCTCATCCACATGTATTACCTGTTCCCACTCAAAATTACAGGACTTTACCCGGGCTTCACCCACTCTGTGGAATGCACTCCCACGCACAATAAGACTCTCCTTTAGTCTCCAAACCTTTAAACGTTCTCTGAAAACGCATCTCTTCAGACAAGCCTACCAAATTTCAGACCCACACACATAACCTTAACAGCTTCCCTATCAAGTTACATCCCCTCTGTACAGTCCACATAAACTCACATTTTGTCTTCCAACATTGCTGGGTGATCATATCATATACAACCCATTAAGAACCTAGCAACCCGGGGAACCATTATGTAACAGGTAGCATCTATCCTTGTGTATCACTGCCTATTTCCCTATAGATTGTAAGCTTGCGAGCAGGGCCTTCCTACCTCTGTCTGTCTGTCTGTCTGTCTTTGCCCAGTTTTGTTCTATAATTGTTGTTCTAATTGTAAAGCGCAACGGAATATGCTGCGCTATATAAGAAACTGCTAATAAATAATAATAAATAAATATGATTTAAGCTGTTTTTGTAAAAATAAAAAAAAAACGAATCCAAAACACACCTGAATCCGACAAAAAAATTTCAGGGAGGTTTTGTCAAAACGCGTCCGAATCCAAAACACAGCCGCGGAACCGAATCCAAAACCAAAACACAAAACCCGAAAAATTTCCGGTGCACATCACTAATCAAAATATGCTTAAGTGATATCCTGATGTACTTTAGTCCTACATTCATACATAAGCATTTAACACACTAAGTTGAGTTGCACACTACATAACTGCTTAAATGCACCTTTTTTGCTTCACACATCTCATGTGCACGTTTTGGATATCAGTGTGTCAAACTCTGTGTGAGACCTGTTGGCTTCAACAAGAGTTATCCCAGCCTATGATCCTCTGTACCCGCCTTTTTTATCCAGATTTTCTGCTATACATCATCCTAGTCCCTTGTACAACAAGTGCTGTCTTGCCATCTCTTCCTTCAGTTTTTTAGTCTGCCCAACCCTAATGCTAGTGATACTGACATGTAGGGATAAATGTAATGGGTATGAGTTTGCCAGAGGTGCAGGGCTTCCGGAGAGAATGCTTGTATTTTTAAAGCGGAGATGTATGCACATCAGATCGGTATTGTGTTGACAGTTATTTATTAACTATGGAATGTGTAGGATGACTGATCATGCTGATATTTGTTACATCTGCAAATTCGATGTAAATATCGAGTTCATCAGTATCCTTAACATAAGCATGCAATTGGTCTAGCAACATTGATGGTTCTTATGTCTGGTTACACAGCAAAATGTGTGTATTTTACATTCAAATCAGTATCCATGAAAAAGGCAAATGTCCATTTGCATTACAGTCACATGCTATAGATATAGTCACAGGCTACAGCATGTGCTAGTCGCTTATCTTCGGCCACAGGATAGGCTGTACCTACTGAAGCAAATAACTTGATGTCCATGCAAATCGTTACTTAGACTCAGAGATTTAGCTCAGGGCAGGCAGAAATCTGTTACATTCTGTCTAGATCACCTCCTGCTCTTCCACCATTACATCACACTGCTGAGTTTCACGCTGTCCATCTCCTGTGACATTCAGCTGATGGTGTGAATATAGTTCTGCTAATATTCAGCATGAATTTGAGACATAAGTTACTGTATATGTAGCATATTTCCCAGAGAATTAGTTGTTTTGCCGCTTTTATCCTATCGCTTATGAGTGTATGTATATACAACTGTATTTAGAATTGTTGGGGATTATGATTCAGTATTTATTGTAGCTGCTATTGTTTATCACTCTGTGTTTAGTTGAGATTTTTTTTCACTAGTCTGATTTGTTTGTCAGGATGGCAGATAACCTACACATAAACAAACAGTCTCTTTCTTGCTGATCCCTAGCACCAATCTAACATAGGGGGTAATTCAGAGTTGATCGCAGGATCAAATTAGTTAGCAGTTGGGCAAAACCATATGTACTGCAGGTGGGGCAGATATAACATGGGCAGAGAGAGTTAGATTTGGGTGGGGTGTTTTCAAACTGAAATATAAATTGTAGTGTAAAAATAAAGCAGCCAGTATTTACCCTGCACAGAAACAATATAACCCACCCAAATCTAACTCTCTCTGCAAATGTTATATCTGCCCCCCATGCAGTGCACATGGTTTTGCCCAGCGAATAAAGTGGTCCTAGAGAGGTGGTGGAACTCACCCCTCTACCACCAGCACCCATATAATAAAGGTATTGCGCGCGCGCCGAAAAAGGGGCATGGTCCAGATACTGCCATACTTGCTGGTTATACAAAAGACCAGTATCAAACATGTAGCAACTGTCCATTCTCTTCACTGTTTAGTGTGTTTGCAGGTGTCTGTTACTACCGGCAACTGCATGCCCTTTATTTTATACTGAGGGAGCAATATGCTCTGCTCTCCAGTCTGATGTGTCTGAAAGTCACGCTGCACTGATGTTTCATATAGAAATAGAGCAACGCAACTTACTGACCACATTACAGTGCTGGATGGCAGGGGAATTTTACGGCATGGTCTGACTGATAAATAATGTGTGGGGAGAACACTGACCATGTTACGTTCCTGCAGACACCAGGGGTTTGCACAGGGATAAGGGACACAGGATAGCAGGGTCCCCCTCCCCCATGTCCACAAGCAGTATTGGTGGTCAGATTTATGTGAAGCAGTCTTCCAAAATATACGTGGTATCATAATGAGCCATCCAGTAATAATCTTATATAGTCAGTGAAAATGTCAGAGGTCCAGGAATTGCAGTTACTGGGCTTCTGCTGTCTGAGGTCTCACAAGTCAGGGGCATTCAAGCATGTTGGAGGGAGTTCAAGGGACAGTGTGCATTCTATTTGACAAATGTAAACAGCAGTGTATACAAGTACTGATTGAAAACATTTATAAAGTAACAGTTTGCAGACTACCCCTCCCAGCATGACATACTGCAGGGACATGCTTGCATGCTCTAGGAAAATGACTAGCCTGCCTATAGCTAATGCCGGCTCTGTATGATGGCTTTTAAATACTATATTTCACTAGTGCCTGGAAAAAGTTTTATAATATATACTCTTAAGAACCTATCTAGAGAATCCCTCTCTTCATACTTTAGGACCAGATCAACACGGTACATGTGATAGAGCAGTTTCCTGCCCATCACATGGGGTGTCTTTTTTCTGGTCATTGAGGGGAATCCTAACTGGTATATGTATATAACCAAATTACTCCTAATCTCTTTTATATATATATATATATATATATATATATATATATATATAGCAAATGGAAGGCGGCACTCAGGAGACTTTCTTGAAAGTAGAAAATGTGCTTTTAATGTGTAACGTTTCGGGAGACGTACTCCCTTCTTCAAGACACAGCAAGTCTCCTGAGTGCCGCCTTCCATTTGCTATATCCAGAGCTATCTTGCTTAAGGAGGGCACCGGAGCAGATTCCCTGCGGGAAAGAGGAGTGCCAGACCAAGGAGAGTGTTATATATATATTGTTGAGGATAAGTGAGTTTACTTTGGTGAGTGCTGGGTTCTCTGTTTGTATTTATTAGAGCGATGTGGTCATGGGCTACATGCACCCCGCCCTGTGAGTGGTAAGTACAGCTGTGTACCCCGCTTCTGTGGTGGAGAGTGCAGTGTTACATGCACCCCACCCTGTGAGTGGTAAGTGCATAGCTGTGCCCCGCTTCTGGTGCGGTGAGTGCTGTGGTTTTTCCTCTGTATGTATATATATATATATATATACAGAGGTGATAAACGGCACTCAGGAGACTGTCAGCTGCGGTGAAAAAACTTGTTTATTTCAACATGTTTCGGCTACAGAGCCGTCATCAGGAAACAAGTGATGTACATACAAATTATACATTTATACCCTCTACATGCCCTGGTAATTAGCCAAACTTACCTGCCGCGCTCCCGCCGAACGTCCGCTCCCTCGCGCCGCTTCGTCCTCACCGCCCACACTGATGACGCTCCCGTCATTCGGGCCAGTGGGATTCCGCCACGTGGGTCTATGACGTCCCCGGGCTACTGCGGCAGGCATTGGCTGCTATAATCACCATGGAGACCTGTACAAACAGTGAAAAACATAAACACAATTAAACTGTGATAAACTAAAAACAAATACATTTAAAATCACATTAAGAACAGATCTAACGAATTCTAGTTGTCTGTTAACCCCTAACTGACCAATGTTAACATCTTTACTGGATAACTCTTATTGTTTAAATACTATAACTGGATAAAAGCTATTTCCCCCCCTCCGATCAGATGGTATGTGGTCAATAATTTTTGCTCGTATCGAGGCTACATTATGACCACTTAATACACAGTGTCGAGCAAACGGTTGCTCACTGTTACCTGTGTTCAGAGCTGACCTAATGGCCAATCTATGATTCGCTATTCTCTCCTTGAATAGACAATCTGTCTTGCCCACGTAGTATAATCCACATGGGCAAGACAGAACATACACCACAAAGCGAGACGTGCAAGTGAGGGGATATCTGATCTTGAACTTCTTTCCTGTGTGTGGGTGTGCAATAGTGTCACCTATTAGTAGTGATCTACATGTTACACAACCCACACATCGGTAACATCCTGCTTTTCTACTTAGGAAGTGTGGTTGAACTGATGGTGTATTCAACTCAGTTACATCTAATTTTACTAATAGGTCCTTCAAGTTCCTATCTCTTGTGTAGGCGGGAAGCAAATGTGTGTTGTAAAGGCCCGATAAGTTCTTGTCTGTGCTGATAATTGGCCATATTTGTTTCATCTGCTTTTTAAGCGCAGGACTGTGCTCGTTGTACCTATTGACCCATGGGGTAATGCTCTTTCTTGCTCTTTTTTTGCCACTCATCTGCAATGTTTGTGCTCTTGTTAATGCTAGGACTCTGGCCTTAGTGGCCTCTAAGTTGGCCTGTTTATATCCTCTTGATAAGAATTTCTGAACCATCTCACTTAATGCTAGTTCAACCTGTGTTGGATCACTAGTGATCCTGCGCACTCTCAGCATCTGTGAGAATGGCAGGCCTTCTTTCAATGCTACAGGGTGTGCACTGCTATGATGTAGTATGGTGTTCCTATCGGTGGATTTTATAAACAATGATGTAACTATTTGTTGGTTCACCATATTAATCTCTACATCTAAAAAAATGATGGTTGAGTCACTGATGTTAAAGGTCAATTTAACTACACTCTCTGTGTTGTTATGAAGTTCAAGTTCATGCTGTAATTCCTCCGCACTGCCCTCTCTGAAAATCAACAAATCATCAATATATCTACGATATAGTATTAAGCCATTATTGATACCACTCTGGTAAATTAAATGCTGTTCCACATAATACATGAACGCATTTGCATACGATGGGGCCACATTGGACCCCATCGCACAGCCTGATTTTTGAAGATAATAGGCCCCGTTAAACATAAAATAATTTCTGGTAAGAACCAGTGTCAATAATTCCACAAAGAATTCCACAGGCTGCCCCTCATAGCATGTACTTTCCGTGATGATAGCACTAACCGCTGCTATGCCTTCAGTGTGTGGTATACATGTATACAAATTAGATACATCAGCACTGCACATAACTGCATGTGCTGGCAAGGTACCCACAGTATTGAGGCAATGTAAGAGGTCAGTGGTGTCTTTAAGATACAAAGGCATTTTTTGGATGCAAGGATTAAGTAAAGCATCAAAAAATACTGAGACTGGTTGGTACAGTGAACCCCTGGCAGAAATGATGGGTCTGCCCGGGGGTTCACTGATACTTTTGTGGATCTTGGGGACCGTGTAAAATAAAGGTGTAATAGGGAATTCCACTGTAAGTGCTTTACACAGGTCCTCACTGATCCACTGATGACGGACTGCCCGTGACAATACCTCATCTAATTCTTTTTTATATTTAATTGTTGGATTTGTAGGTAGTGGTTCATACACATTGGTATCCTGAATTTGTCGTTCACATTCCTTCATATATTGTGATAGATCCTGTATAACCACTGCACCCCCTTTGTCCGCATTTCGTATTAATATATCTTTGCGGGCTCTAAGTTGATTAATGGCTTGTCTTTCAACAGAAGTTACATTGCTAGTCTGGGGATTGTGTGGAATCTTATTGTGGCGGCCCATATCCTCCATCATGCGTGAAAAGGTCTTGATCGAGGCATTCGTAGTACCCGGATCAAATCGTGATCTCTTCTGGAGCTTCCTTAATTGGCTAGGAATATCATCCTGTTTGTCCTGATCTGTCTCCTTCAGATTCTTGCCAAAATAATCTTTAAGACGTAAGGAGCGTGTAAATCTATACGTTTCCACCTGCCATTGAAAGGGATCATGTTGTGATGAAGGAACAAATGAGAGTCCTTTACCTAAAATTTGTAATTCTGTAGGTGTTAAAGTTGTTGTAGAGAGGTTAAATACAGTGTCCATAAGCGTCGTGCTTGGCGGGGCTTGGCTTTGTCTTTGCCACTGGTGGCCCCTCCGCGTCCGCGTCCTTGTGTGGGTGGTTTTTTGTTCGCTGCCCTTGTTTGTGCCCCTAAAGGGTGGATATCAGTGGAATGGACTGACTGTGTGTCTGACTCACTTACAGACGTGCTGGATTGTGTGTAATCTTGGACAGCTCTCTATTGTTTTAGAGCCCGGGATGGTTGTCGTGGTCGTTCACCTGGCTTTGATGGCATAAGCCATTGATAAACTTGATTCTGAGTATAATCTTGTTGGACCACTCGACGTTTGTCCTTTTTAAATTTTATTAGATCCCGTGTATATTGTTCTATTTGAACGTTAAGTTTTTCCAGCCATTGTGTGTCTGTGTCCGCCAAGAGGGATTGTTTATGGGTGTTTTCAAATTCCTCTATTTTGGTGCGGGTGGTGTTTAATTCACGGGTGGACTCTTCGATCACCAAGAGGAGTAAGTCCATGGAACATTTATTTAATATTTCCACCCATTTTTTACAAAATGCCATGTTATAGCGTCCAATGGTGGGCATATTCCGCACTCTGAATCCCCTTGGTATTTGTTTGTCCTTATAAAAGTCAGATAAGGTGATGGCATGGTATAAAAAATCCACCTCTCTTTTTTTCATCCTTTACCATTCAGTGTAAAGATCCTCATTAGCCGGTATGGTGGTGTCATCATTCAAAGTGCGCGCATGCAATATGCCTTCTGCTTCAATATCTGAGAAGCTGAAGCTTTCACCTGTGTTGATAACTGTAAATCCCAGAGCAGGATCATATTCACCATCATTGGATGCGGCCATTATGTAGTGGTATATCTGGTCCAGAGGGGTTAACACTCCCAAAATTCGTGCAGAAATCCTGGGTATAATAAAGTTAAATCAAAGCAATACTTGCTTGAGGGGTGCACTGGTTCAATAAGCACACGTCTTACAAATTTGTATGTACATCACTTGTTTCCTGAGGACGGCTCTGTAGCCGAAACATGTTGAAATAAACAAGTTTTTTCACCGCAGCTGACAGTCTCCTGAGTGCTGCCTATCACCTCTGCATATATAGGAGTTTCTCCAACTCCAGGAGGGCACCGGAGCACGCTGAATTACTAAGAGGGAGTGCCGGGTTACCCTTGGTTCTTGTATGCATGAGCAACACAGCTAAGACGTGTGCTTATTGAACCAGGGCACCCCTCAAGCGGCACCCACCGCTCCAGGTCTCCAGCGGCGGCTATGTGGCGCCGGTTCGCTAGCCAATCAGAGCTTGCGGACTGGCAGCCAATCAGGAGCTGGTCCGCAAGTTCTGTTTGGCTAACGCCGCCTCCGGCCGGAAAACGGACTCCCGCAGCGCTGCTGGTGCTGGCAGCGGCGGTGAGGGGAGGGAGAGACGCTGCGCTCTTCTCCCTTCACATTGCGGCGTGACGGGGGCGAGTGGGGCATGATGCCCTGGCCACCGGCGGTGCCCCCTTCTGCTGGGCCTGCCAAGGCGCCCAGGGCACGTGCCCCACTCGCCCTACCCTAGTTATGCCTCTGAATGTAGAAACCATCATGATACATGGCCGTTGTTAACTAGTTTTACCATATGTGGCACAAAATTCATCTTGCAGACAAGTCAGCCCACCAGGATCTTCCCAGTGAGCCCTATGGCCAATCCATCCATGGCCAGCTAGATCTACGTCAACCATCCAGCCCACAGGAACCAGCACCTTTATAAAGGTTTAGCTCAACCTGAGCTCTATCATAAATGGCTGGTTTTAAACTCCAGATTTTTCTTTTCCCTGTAGCTAACAGTTCATGCCTTCCCCATTAGCTCAGATATTCTGTTTGGCTTGTCTAATTGCAAATCTGTCCTGCAGCCTGCCGGCAATAACTTCCTGTAACTACTTCAAAAGCACTGGTAACCCTCCACCCCTTCTCTCCCTCTCTCTCTCTCACTCTCTCTCTCTCTCTCTCTCTCTCTCTCTCTCTCTCTATCTATATATATATATATATATATGTATACAAATACAAAAATGTACTTAACCTTGCGCTCAAGTTACCAGCAGCAATTTGGAGAGAGCCCCTGTTAGTGGACTCCCAAAAGATAACACATACAAAACAAAAAACAAATGCGCTTAGTGTATAGTCTTCTGAAATACTCAGATTTTGATATTTCCAGTGAATATTCTTCCACGGTGTGGGTTCCTATAGCCTGTATCACCTGTAAGTATACTCTCACACCAGAAAGCACACCCGAGACAAAGTGGCCACTGGAAATATCAAAATCTGAGTATTTCAGAAGACTGCATTAGGTTTTTGTTTTGTATATATATATATATATATATATATATATATACAATTTCCAAGCAGTCCACACTCTGGCCTCTTAAGTGTATGCTGGGGTGACTTCCATATAATAATAGATAATAACCCATCAATTCCAATGTAAATCCACAACAGAGGAGCACTCACCAGTCTTCAAAGCAGTTTTTCTTTATTTTCAATAGATCATGATAGAAGGGGGTGTATCGACGTTTCGGTCCCAGGTGGGACCTTTGTCTTGACTGGTGAGTGCTCCTCTGTTGTGGATTTATATATATATATATATATATTTCTCTAACGTCCTAGTGGATGCTGGGGACTCCGTAAGGACCATGGGGAATAGACGGGCTCCGCAGGAGACATGGGCACTTTAAGAAAGAATTTAGATTCTGGTGTGCTCTGGCTCCTCCCTCTATGTCCCTCCTCCAGACCTCAGTTTGAATCTGTGCCCGGACGAGCTGGGTGCTGTTCAGTGAGCTCTCCTGAGCTTGCTGTAAGAAAGTATTTTGTTAGGTTTTTTATTTTCAGGGAGCTCTGCTGGCAACAGACTCCCTGCATCGTGGGACAGAGGGGAGAGAAGCAGCCCTACTCTTTGAAGCTAGGTCCTGCTTCTGAGGCTACTGGACACCATTAGCTCCAGAGGGATCGTACACAGGATCTCACCCTCGTCGTCCGATCCCAGAGCCGCGCCGCCGTCCCCCTTGCAGAGCCGGAAGACAGAAGCCGGGTGAGTATGAGAAGCAAGAAGACTTCGAAATCGGCGGCAGAAGACTCCGTTCTTCACATGAGGTAACGCACAGCACTGCAGCTGTGCGCCATTGCTCCAAACACACCTCACATACTCCGGTCACTGTAAGGGTGCAGGGCGCAGGGGGGGGCGCCCTGGGCAACATATGGACCTCTGTTGGCAAAAGTACTCGTATATACAGTTGGGCACTGTATATATGTATGAGCCCCCGCCACAAAGATATGTATTTTAGCGGGACAGAAGCCCGCCGTCGAGGAGGCGGGGCTTCTCCCTCAGCACTCACCAGCGCCATTTTTTCTCCACAGCTCCGCTGAGAAGAAGCTCCCCAGGCTCTCCCCTGCAGTTCACGGTAGAAAAGGGTAAAAGGAGAGGGGGGGCACATAATTAGGCGCTAAAAACACAATATACAGCAGCTACTGGGTTAACATTAAGTTACTATGTTATTCCTGGGTTATATAGCGCTGGGGTGTGTGCTGGCATACTCTCTCTCTGTCTCACCAAAGGGCCTTGTGGGGGAACTGTCTTCAAAAAGGGCATTCCCTGTGTGTGTGGTGTGTCGGTACGCTTGTGTCGACATGTCTGATGAGGAAGGCTATGTGGAAGCAGAGCGGGAGCAAATGAATGTGGTGTCTCTGCCGACGGCACTGAAACCTGATTGGATGGATATGTGGAAGGTTTTAAATGATAATGTTAATTCCTTACATAAAAGGTTGGAAAAAGCTGAAGCCTCAGGACAGTCAGGGTCCCAACCCATGCCTGATCCTATGTCGCAGAGGCCGACAGGGTCTCAGAAGCGCCCACTATCCCAAATTATTGACACGGATACCGACATGGATTCTGACTCCAGTGTCGATTACGATGATGCAAAGTTACAGCCAAGATTGGCTAAATCCATCCGTTATATGATTATAGCTATTAAGGATGTGTTGCACATCACAGAGGAAACCCCAGTCCCTGACAGGAGGGTTCATATGTATGGGGAAAAGAAGCCACAGGTAACTTTTCCCCCCTCACACGAGCTCAATGAGTTATGTGAAAAGGCTTGGGAATCTCCAGATAAAAAACTGCAGATTTCCAAAAGGATTCTTATGGCGTATCCTTTCCCGCCAAAGGACAGGTTACGCTGGGAATCCTCCCCTAGGGTGGACAAAGCTTTGATACGCTTATCCAAGAAGGTAGCCCTGCCGTCACAGGATACGGCTACCCTCAAAGATGCTGCGGATAGAAAACAGGAGGGTACCCTGAAGTCCATTTATACACATTCAGGTACCTTACTGAGGCCGGCAATCGCGTCGGCCTGGGTGTGTAGTGCTGTAGCAGCATGGACGGATACCTTATCTGAGGAACTTGATACCTTAGACAAGGATACTATATTAATGACCCTGGGGCATATTAAAGATGCTGTCCTTTATATGAGAGATGCTGAAAGAGACATTAGCCTACTAGGTTCTAGAATAAATGCTATGTCGATTTCTGCCAGAAGGGTCCTGTGGACTCGGCAATGGACAGGTGATGCCGACTCAAAAAGGCACATGGAAGTTTTACCTTACAAGGGTGAGGAATTGTTTGGGGAGGGTCTCTCGGACCTGGTCTCCACAGCTACGGCTGGAAAGTAAAAGTTTTTGCCATATGTTTCCTCACAACCTAAGAAAGCACCGTATTACCAAATGCAGTCCTTTCGATCTCAGAAAAACAAGAAAGTCCGAGGTGCGTTCTTTCTTGCCAGGGGCAGGGGCAGAGGAAAGAAGCTGCACAACACAGCTAGTTCCCAGGAACAGAAGTCCTCCCCGGCTTCCACTAAATCCACCGCATGACGCTGGGGCTCCACAGGCGGAGCTAGGCCCGGTGGGGGCGCGTCTCCGAAATTTCAGCCACAAGTGGGTTCACTCCCAGTTGGATCCCTGGGCAATAGATATTGTGTCTCAGGGATACAAGCTGGAATTCGAGGAGATTCCCCCTCACCGATACCTCAAATCGGCCCTGCCAGCTTCCCCCTTAGAGAGGGAAATAGTGTTAACTGCAATTCACAAATTGTATCTTCAACAAGTGGTGGTCAAAGTTCCCCTCCTTCAACAAGGAAAGGGTTATTATTCGACCATGTTTGTAGTACCGAAACCGGACGGTTCGGTTAGACCCATATTGAATTTAAAATCCCTGAACATGTACCTGAAAAAGTTCCGGTTCAAGATGGAATCGCTGAGAGCGGTCATTACAAGCCTGGAAGCGGGGGATTTTATGGTGTCTCTGGCATAAAGGATGCAGACTTTCATGTGCCCATTTATCCACCTCATCAGGCGTACCTCAGATTTGTGGTACAGGATTGTCATTACCAATTTCAGACGTTGCCGTTTGGTCTCTCCACGGCTCCGAGAATATTTACCAAGGTAATGGCGGAAATGATGGTACTCCTGCGGAAGCAAGGGGTCACGATTATCCCATACTTGGACGATCTCCTCATAAAAGCGAGGTCAAGAGAGCAGTTGCTGATCAGCGTAGCACGTTCTCTGGAAGTGTTACGGCAACAAGGCTGGATTCTAAATATTCCAAAGTCGCAGTTGGTTCCTACGACTCGTCTGCCTTTCCTGGGCATGATTCTGGACACAGACCAGAAGAGGGTTTATCTCCCGATAGAGAAAGTTCAGGAACTCATGACACTGGTCAGGGACCTATTAAAACCAAAACAGGTGTCAGTGCATCACTGCACTCGAGTCCTCGGAAAGATGGTGGCATCATACGAGGCCATTCCCTTCGGCAGGTTCCATGCGAGGACCTTTCAATGGGACTTACTGGACAAATGGTCCGGATCACACCTTCAGATGCATCGGTTAATCACCCTATCCCCCAGGGCCAAGGTGTCTCTCCTGTGGTGGCTGCAGAGCGCTCACCTTCTCGAGGGCCGCAGATTCGGCATTCAGGACTGGGTCCTGGTGAGCACGGATGCAAGCCTCCGAGGGTGGGGAGCAGTCACACAGGGAAGAAATTTCCAAGATCTGTGGTCAAGTCAGGAGACTTGCCTTCACATCAACATCCTGGAACTAAGGGCCATTTACAACGCCCTACGTCAAGCAGAGACCCTGCTTCGCGGTCAACCGGTTCTGATTCAGTCAGACAACATCACCGCTGTGGCTCATGTAAACCGACAGGGCGGCACAAGGAGCAGGGTGGCGATGGCGGAAGCCACCAGAATTCTTCGCTGGGCGGAGAATCACGTAAGCGCACTGTCAGCAGTGTTCATCCCGGGGGTAGAAAACTGGGAAGCAGACTTCCTCAGCAGGAACGACCTCCACCCGGGGGAGTGGGGACTTCATCAAGAAGTCTTCGCACAGATTGCAAGTCGGTGGGAACTGCCACAGGTGGACATGATGGCATCCCGCCTCAACAAAAAACGACAGAGGTATTGCTCCAGGTCAAGAGACCCTCAGGCGATAGCTGTAGACGCCCTGGTGACACCGTGGGTGTTCCAATCGGTCTATGTATTCCTCCTCTTCCTCTCATACCCAAGGTGTTGAGAATCATAAGAAAAAGAGGAGTGAGAACAATACTCATTGTTCCGGATTGGCCAAGAAGGACTTGGTATCCAGATCTGCAAGAATTGCTCACAGAGGACCCGTGGCCTCTTCCTCTAAGACAGGACTTGTTGCAACAAGGGCCCTGTCTGTTCCAAGACTTACCGCGGCTGCGTTTGACGGCATGGCGGTTGAACGCCGGATCCTAGCGGAAAAAGGCATTCTGGATGAGGTCATTCCTATGCTGATAAAGGCTAGGAAGGACGTGACAGCTCAACATTATCACCGTATATGGCGAAAATATATTGCTTGGTGTGAGGCCAGGAATGCCCCTACGGAGGAATTCCAGCTGGGCCGTTTCCTTCGCTTCCTACAGTCAGGAGTGACTTTGGGCCTAAAATTGGGTTCCATTAAGGTCCAGATTTCGGCCCTATTAATTTTCTTTCAAAAAGAGCTGGCTTCTCTACCTGAAGTTCAGACGTTTGTGAAGGGAGTGCTGCATATTCAGCCCCCTTTTGTGCCCCCAGTGGCACCTTGGGATCTTAACGTGGTGTTGAGTTTCCTGAAATCCCACTGGTTTGAACCACTCAAAACGGTGGAATTGAAATATCTCAAGTGGAAGGTGGTCATGCTACTAGCCTTGGCTTCGGCTAGGCGTGTGTCAGAATTAGCGGCTTTGTCACATAAAAGCCCCTATCTGGTTTTCCATGCGGATAGAGCAGAGTTGCGGACCCGTCCACAATTCCTGCCAAAAGTGGTTTCATCTTTTCATATAAACCAACCTATTGTGGTGCCTGTGGCTACTACTGACTTGGAGGATTCCGAGTTGCTTGATGTGGTCAGGGCTTTGAAGGTTTATGTAGCCAGAACGGCTAGAGCAGGGGTGGGCAATTATTTCAGCTGAGGGGCCACTTGACATTTTCTGTCAGTATCCGAGGGCCACATACAAAATAGCAGCTCGCCCCACTTGCCAAAAATATAGGGACGTGGCTTCATGTGGAAGGGGTGTGGGCAAAAAATAATACAGATTCATATTAGGCTGCACAATAGTCTCCATTATTCAAATTGCGCCACTTACACACATTACACCAGGTAGAGCCCCTTTTACACACATTACGGCTGGTAGAGAGCCTTTTTACACATTAACATTTTATTTAGGATAATTATTGTGCAGCAAGCAAATTATCCAGTGTCTTATGGCCCCTGGGGAAAGGTGTGACACGGTGACAGAACACGGTGGGGGTGACACAGTGACAGAACACGGTGGGGGTGACAGAACACGGGGGGTGTGACACAGTGATAGAACACGGGGAGGTGACACAGTGACAGAACACGGGGGGTGTGACACAGTCAGTGACAGAACACGGGGAGGTGACACAGTGACAGAACACGGGGAGGTGACAGTGACAGAACACGGGGAGGTGACACAGTGACAGAACACAGGGGGTGTGACACAGTCAGTGACAGAACACGGGGAGGTGACACAGTGACAGAACACGGGAAGGTGACACAGTGACAGAACACGGGGGGTGTGACATAGTGACAGAACACAGGGGGTGTGACATAGTGACAGAACACGTGGGGGTGACAGTGACAGAACACGGGGGGGTGACACAGTGACAGAACACGGGGAGGTGACACAGTGACAGAACACGGGGAGGTGACACAGTGACAGAACACGGTGGGGGTGACACGGTGACAGAACACGGGGGGGGTGACAGTGACAGAAAACGGGGGGTGACATAGTGACAGAACACGGGGGGGTGACAGTGACAGAACACGGGGGGGTGACACAGTGACAGAACACGGGGAGGGGGGGTGACATAGTGACAGAACATGGGGGTGACATGGTGACAGAACACGGGAGGGGTTGGTACAGCGAGAGCTAAAGATCTCTCCCCCAAACCTAAAAACAGTCTGACGCCACTGCCTGCACACACAAATATATACACACACACACACACACACACACACACACACACACACACACTTTCTTTCACTTTTCCCATTAACTTACTGATATGGCTGGCAGTGGCAGGAAGGATGGATCTGTAGCAGTCTGGTTCTTGTCCCGTGTAGCTCCGCCCCCTGAGGTCCCGTGTAGCCCCGCCCCCTCATCGGCACGTAGCCCCGCCCCCTTCTCGGCTGAACACAGCCGTTGTCACTGGGGACTCTGGAGGAGGCTGCTACAACGCAGCAGCAGGAGCAGCAGGGGAGAGAGGCGCCGCTGGGAGCTTGGAGGTACTGCAGTGCAGAGCAATGACAAGCAGCTCAGCCGGTCGGGCCGCTTGTCATTGCTCGCTGGTGGGAGGCAGTGGGCCGGGCAGGATCGGTTTGCGGGCCGCATCCGGCCCGCGGGCCGTATTTTGCCCACCCCTAGGCTAGAGTCAGGAAAACAGACTCTTTGTTTATCCTGTATGCTTCCAACAAGCTTGGTGCGCCTGCTTCAAAGCAAACTATTGCTCGCTGGATCTGTAACACGATTCAGCAGGCTCATTCTGCGGCTGGATTGCCGCTGCCAAAATCAGTTAAGGCCCATTCCACTAGGAAGGTGGGCTCTTCTTGGGCGGCTGCCCGAGGGGTCTCGGCATTACAGCTGTGCCGAGCGGCTACTTGGTCAGGTTCAAACACTTTTGCAAAGTTCTACAAGTTTGATACCCTGGCTGAGGAGGACCTTGTGTTTGCTCATTCGGTGCGGCAGAGTCATCCGCACTCTCCCGCCCGTTTGGGAGCTTTGGTATAATCCCCATGGTCCTTACGGAGTCCCCAGCATCCACTAGGACGTTAGAGAAAATAAGATTTTCTCTAACGTCCTAGTGGATGCTGGGGACTCCGAAAGGACCATGAGGAATAGCGGCTCCGCAGGAGACTGGGCACAAAAGTAAAAAGCTTTAGGACTACCTGGTGTGCACTGGCTCCTCCCCCTATGACCCTCCTCCAAGCCTCAGTTAAGATTTTGTGCCCGAACGAGAAGGGTGCAATCTAGGTGGCTCTCCTGAGCTGCTTAGAGTAAAAGTTTAAATAGTTTTTTTTATTTTCAGTGAGACCTGCTGGCAACAGGCTCACTGCATCGAGGGACTAAGGGGAGAAGAAGCGAACTCACCTGCGTGCAGAGTGGATTGGGCTTCTTAGGCTACTGGACATTAGCTCCAGAGGGACGATCACAGGCCCAGCCATGGATGGGTCCCAGAGCCGCGCCGCCGTCCCCCTTACAGAGCCAGAAGACTGAAGAGGTCCGGAAAATCGGCGGCAGAAGACGTCCTGTCTTCACTAAGGTAGCGCACAGCACCGCAGCTGTGCGCCATTGCTCTCAGCACACTTCACACTCCGGTCACTGAGGGTGCAGGGCGCTGGGGGGGGGGCGCCCTGAGACGCAATAAAAACACCTTTTTGGCAAAAAATACATCACATATAGCTCCTGGGCTATATGGATGTATTTAACCCCTGCCTATTTTTACATAAAAAAGCGTGAGAAAGGCCGCCGAAAAAGGGGCGGAGCCTATCTCCTCGGCACACTGGCGCCATTTTTTCCTCACAGCTCCGTTGGAGGAAGGCTCCCTGACTCTCCCCTGCAGTCCTGCACTACAGAAACAGGGTAAAACAAGAGAGGGGGGGCACTAGATTGGCATATAAATATATACAGCAGCTATATTAGGGAAAAACACTTATATAAGGTTATCCCTGTATATATATATAGCGCTCTGGTGTGTGCTTGCAAACTCCCTCTGTCTCCCCAAAGGGCTAGTGGGGTCCTGTCCTCTATCAGAGCATTCCCTGTGTGTGTGCTGTGTGTCGGTACGTTGTGTCGACATGTATGAGGAGGAAAATGGTGTGGAGGCGGAGCAATTGCCTGTGTTAGTGATGTCACCCCCTAGGGAGTCGACACCTGACTGGATGGTCTTATGGAAAGAATTACGTGATAGTGTCAGCACTTTACAAAAGACTGTTGACGACATGAGACAGCCGGCAAATCAGTTAATACCTGTACAGGCGTCTCAAACACCGTCAGGGGCTCTAAAGCGCCCGTTACCTCAGGTCGATACAGACACGGACACTGACTCCAGTGTCGACGGTGAGGAAACAAACGTATTTTCCAGTAGGGCCACACGTTACATGATCACGGCAATGAAGGAGGTTTTGAACATTTCTGATACTACAAGTACCACAAAAAAGGGTATTATGTGGGGTGTGAAAAAACTACCCGTAGTTTTTCCCGAATCAGATGAATTAAATGAGGTGTGTGATGAAGCGTGGGTTTCCCCCGATAAAAAACTGCTAATTTCTAAAAAGTTATTGGCATTATACCCTTTCCCGCCAGAGGTTAGGGCGCGTTGGGAAACACCCCCTAGCGTAGATAAGGCGCTCACACGCTTATCAAAACAAGTGGCGTTACCGTCCCCTGATACGGCCGCCATCAAGGAACCAGCTGATAGAAAGCTGGAAAATATCCTTAAAAGTATATACACACATACTGGTATTATACTGCGACCAGCAATCGCCTCAGCCTGGATGTGCAGTGCTGGGGTGGCTTGGTCGGATTCCCTGACTGAAAATATTGATACCCTGGACAGGGACAATATATTATTGACTATAGAGCATTTAAAGGATGCATTTCTATATATGCGAGATGCACAGAGGGATATTTGCACTCTGGCATCAAGAGTAAGTGCGATGTCCATTTCTGCCAGAAGAGGATTATGGACGCGACAGTGGTCAGGGGATGCGGATTCCAAACGGCATATGGAAGTATTGCCGTATAAAGGGGAGGAGTTATTTGGGGTCGGTCTATCGGACCTGGTGGCCACGGCAACGGCTGGAAAATCCACCTTTTTACCCCAAGTCACCTCGCAGCAGAAAAAGATACCGTCTTTTCAGGCTCAGTCCTTTCGTCCCCATAAGGGCAAGCTGGCAAAAGGCCACTCATATCTGCCCCGGGGCAGAGGAAGGGGAAAAAGACTGCAGCAGACAGCCTCTTCCCACAAACAGAAGCCCTCCCCCGTTTCTGCCAAGTCCTCAGCATGACGCTGGGGCCTTACAAGCGGACTCAGGCACGGTGGGGGCCCGTCTCAAGAATTTCAGCGCGCAGTGGGCTCACTCGCAAGTGGACCCCTGGATCCTGCAGGTAGTATCTCAGGGGTACAAATTGGAATTCGAGACGTCTCCACCTCGCCGGTTCCTGAAGTCTGCTTTACCAACGTCTCCCCCCGACAGGGAGGCGGTATTGGAAGCCATTCACAAGCTGTATTCCCAGCAGGTGATAATCAAGGTACCCCTCCTACAACAGGGAAAGGGGTATTATTCCACGCTGTTTGTGGTACCGAAGCCGGACGGCTCGGTGAGACCCATTTTAAATCTGAAATCCTTGAACACTTACATAAAAAGGTTCAAGTTCAAGATGGAGTCACTCAGAGCAGTGATAGCGAACCTGGAAGAAGGGGACTATATGGTGTCTCTGGACATCAAGGATGCTTACCTCCATGTCCCAATTTGCCCTTCTCACCAAGGGTACCTCAGGTTTGTGGTACAAAACTGTCACTATCAGTTTCAGACGCTGCCGTTTGGATTGTCCACGGCACCCTGGGTCTTTACCAAGGTAATGGCCGAAATGATGATTCTTCTTCGAAGAAAAGGCGTCTTAATTATCCCTTACTTGGACGATCTCCTGATAAGGGCAAGGTCCAGAGAACAGTTAGAGGTCGGAGTAGCACTATCTCAAGTAGTACTACGACAGCACGGATGGATTCTAAATATTCCAAAATCGCAGCTGATTCCGACGACACGTCTGCTGTTCCTAGGGATGATTCTGGACACAGTACAGAAAAAGGTGTTTCTCCCGGAGTAGAAGGCCAAGGAGTTATCCGACCTAGTCAGGAACCTCCTAAGACCAGGCCAAGTGTCAGTACATCAATGCACAAGGGTCCTGGGAAAGATGGTGGCTTCTTACGAAGCGATTCCATTCGGCAGATTCCACGCAAGAACTTTTCAGTGGGATCTGCTGGACAAATGGTCCGGATCGCATCTTCAAATGCATCAGCGGATAACCCTGTCTCCAAGGACAAGGGTGTCTCTCCTGTGGTGGTTACAGAGTGCTCATCTCCTAGAGGGCCGCAGATTCGGCATTCAGGATTGGGTCCTGGTGACCACGGATGCCAGCCTGAGAGGCTGGGGAGCAGTCACACAGGGAAGAAATTTCCAGGGCTTGTGGTCAAGCATGGAAACGTCACTTCACATAAATATCCTGGAACTAAGGGCCATTTACAATGCCCTAAGTCAGGCAAGACCTCTGCTTCAGGGTCAGCCGGTGTTGATCCAGTCGGACAACATCACGGCAGTCGCCCACGTAAACAGACAGGGCGGCACAAGAAGCAGGAGGGCAATGATGGAAGTGGCAAGGATTCTTCGCTGGGCGGAGAATCATGTGATAGCACTGTCAGCAGTGTTCATTCCGGGAGTGGACAACTGGGAAGCAGACTTCCTCAGCAGACACGATCTTCACCCGGGGGAGTGGGGACTTCACCCAGAAGTCTTCCACATGATTGTGAACCGTTGGGAAAAACCAAAGGTGGACAACAACAAAAAACTGGACAGATATTGCGCCAGGTCAAGGGACCCTCAGGCAATAGCTGTGGACGCTCTGGTAACACCGTGGGTGTACCAGTCAGTGTATGTGTTCTAGAGATGAGCGGGTTCGGTTCCTCGGAATCCGAACCCGCCCGAACTTCATGTTTTTTTACACGGGTCCGAGCGACTCGGATCTTCCCGCCTTGCTCGGTTAACCCGAGCGCGCCCGAACGTCATCATCCCGCTGTCGGATTCTCGCGAGGCTCGGATTCTATCGCGAGACTCAGATTCTATATAAGGAGCCGCGCGTCGCCGCCATTTTCACACGTGCATTGAGATTGATAGGGAGAGGACGTGGCTGGCGTCCTCTCCGTTTATAGAGATTCGAGAAGAGAGTGAGACAGAGAGAGACACAGTAGTAATTTGGGGAGCATTAGGAGGAGTACTACTACTACTAGTACTTGCTGAAGTGATAGAGAGAGATAGTGTGACTGTATTATCTGACTTGTGGGGGAGACACTGACAGTGGGGAGCAGTTAGAGTCTGAGAGCAGGACTCAGGACTCAGGAGTACATATAACGTACAGTGCACACTTTTGCTGCCAGAGTGCCAGCCACACTGCCATTGTTTGTGACCACACTGTGACCACCAGTATAATATATATTGTGATTGTCTGCTTAGGACTCAGGAGTACTACTTGCAAGTTGCTGATAGTGTGACCAGTGACCTGACCACCAGTTTAATAATCACCACCAGTTTATGAGTTTAATATATATTATATATATATAATTGTATATAATATATATATAATATTGTATACCACCTAGCACCTACCCGTGTTTTTTTTTCTTCTTCTTTATACATACTACTATAGTAGCTTACTGTAGCAGTCTGCGGTGCTGCTGAGCTGACAGTGTCCAGCAGGTCCGTCATCAGTCATTACATAATAAATATATAATATATACCTGTCCGGCTGCAGTACTAGTGATATTATATATACATATATATTGATTTCATCTCATTATCATCCAGTCTATATTATCAGCAGACACAGTACGTTAGTCCACGGCTGTAGCTACCTCTGTGTCGGCACTCGGCAGTCCATCCATAATTGTATACCACCTACCCGTGGTTGTTGTTTTTTTCTTTCTTCTTCATACATACTACTATAGTAGCTTACTGTAGCAGTCTGCGGTGCTGCTGAGCTGACAGTGTCCAGCAGGTCCGTCATCAGTCATTACATAATAAATATATAATATATACCTGTCCGGCTGCAGTACTAGTGATATTATATATACATATATATTGATTTCATCTCATTATCATCCAGTCTATATTATCAGCAGACACAGTACGTTAGTCCACGGCTGTAGCTACCTCTGTGTCGGCACTCGGCAGTCCATCCATAATTGTATACCACCTACCCGTGGTTTTTTTTTTTTTCTTTCTTCTTTATACATACTACTATAGTAGCTTACTGTAGCAGTCTGCGGTGCTGCTGAGCTGACAGTGTCCAGCAGGTCCGTCATCAGTCATTACATAATAAATATATAATATATACCTGTCCGGCTGCAGTACTAGTGATATTATATATACATATATATTGATTTCATCTCATTATCATCCAGTCTATATTATCAGCAGACACAGTACGTTAGTCCACGGCTGTAGCTACCTCTGTGTCGGCACTCGGCAGTCCATCCATAAGTATACTAGTATCCATCCATCTCCATTGTTTACCTGAGGTGCCTTTTAGTTGTGCCTATTAAAATATGGAGAACAAAAATGTTGAGGTTCCAAAATTAGGGAAAGATCAAGATCCACTTCCACCTCGTGCTGAAGCTGCTGCCACTAGTCATGGCCGAGACGATGAAATGCCAGCAACGTCGTCTGCCAAGGCCGATGCCCAATGTCATAGTACAGAGCATGTAAAATCCAAAACACCAAATATCAGTAAAAAAAGGACTCCAAAATCTAAAATAAAATTGTCGGAGGAGAAGCGTAAACTTGCCAATATGCCATTTACCACACGGAGTGGCAAGGAACGGCTGAGGCCCTGGCCTATGTTCATGGCTAGTGGTTCAGCTTCACATGAGGATGGAAGCACTCAGCCTCTCGCTAGAAAAATGAAAAGACTCAAGCTGGCAAAAGCACCGCAAAGAACTGTGCGTTCTTCGAAATCCCAAATCCACAAGGAGAGTCCAATTGTGTCGGTTGCGATGCCTGACCTTCCCAACACTGGACGTGAAGAGCATGCGCCTTCCACCATTTGCACGCCCCCTGCAAGTGCTGGAAGGAGCACCCGCAGTCCAGTTCCTGATAGTCAGATTGAAGATGTCAGTGTTGAAGTACACCAGGATGAGGAGGATATGGGTGTTGCTGGCGCTGGGGAGGAAATTGACAAGGAGGATTCTGATGGTGAGGTGGTTTGTTTAAGTCAGGCACCCGGGGAGACACCTGTTGTCCGTGGGAGGAATATGGCCGTTGACATGCCTGGTGAAAATACCAAAAAAATCAGCTCTTCGGTGTGGAAGTATTTCAACAGAAATGCGGACAACATTTGTCAAGCCGTGTGTTGCCTTTGTCAAGCTGTAATAAGTAGGGGTAAGGACGTTAACCACCTCGGAACATCCTCCCTTATACGTCACCTGCAGCGCATTCATAATAAGTCAGTGACAAGTTCAAAAACTTTGGGCGACAGCGGAAGCAGTCCACTGACCAGTAAATCCCTTCCTCTTGTAACCAAGCTCACGCAAACCACCCCACCAACTCCCTCAGTGTCAATTTCCTCCTTCCCCAGGAATGCCAATAGTCCTGCAGGCCATGTCACTGGCAATTCTGACGATTCCTCTCCTGCCTGGGATTCCTCCGATGCATCCTTGCGTGTAACGCCTACTGCTGCTGGCGCTGCTGTTGTTGCTGCTGGGAGTCGATGGTCATCCCAGAGGGGAAATCGTAAGACCACTTTTACTACTTCCACCAAGCAATTGACTGTCCAACAGTCCTTTGCGAGGAAGATGAAATATCACAGCAGTCATCCTGCTGCAAAGCGGATAACTGAGGCCTTGGCATCCTGGGTGGTGAGAAACGTGGTTCCGGTATCCATCATTACTGCAGAGCCAACTAGAGACTTGTTGGAGGTACTGTGTCCCCGGTACCAAATACCATCTAGGTTCCATTTCTCTAGGCAGGCGATACCGAAAATGTACACAGACCTCAGAAAAAGAGTCACCAGTGTCCTAAAAAATGCAGCTGTACCCAATGTCCACTTAACCACGGACATGTGGACAAGTGGAGCAGGGCAGGGTCAGGACTATATGACTGTGACAGCCCACTGGGTAGATGTATGGACTCCCGCCGAAAGAACAGCAGCGGCGGCACCAGTAGCAGCATCTCGCAAACGCCAACTCTTTCCTAGGCAGGCTACGCTTTGTATCACCGGTTTCCAGAATACGCACACAGCTGAAAACCTCTTACGGCAACTGAGGAAGATCATCGCGGAATGGCTTACCCCAATTGGACTCTCCTGTGGATTTGTGGCATCGGACAACGCCAGCAATATTGTGTGTGCATTAAATCTGGGCAAATTCCAGCACGTCCCATGTTTTGCACATACCTTGAATTTGGTGGTGCAGAATTTTTTAAAAAATGACAGGGGCGTGCAAGAGATGCTGTCGGTGGCCAGAAGAATTGCGGGACACTTTCGGTGTACAGGCACCACGTACAGAAGACTGGAGCAACACCAAAAACGCCTGAACCTGCCCTGCCATCATCTGAAGCAAGAAGTGGTAACGAGGTGGAATTCAACCCTATATATGCTTCAGAGGTTGGAGGAGCAGCAAAAGGCCATTCAAGCCTATACAATTCAGCACGATATAGGAGGTGGAATGCACCTGTCTCAAGCGCAGTGGAGAATGATTTCAACGTTGTGCAAGGTTCTGCTGCCCTTTGAACTTGCCACACGTGAAGTCAGTTCAGACACTGCCAGCCTGAGTCAGGTCATTCCCCTCATCAGGCTTTTGCAGAAGAAGCTGGAGACATTGAAGGAGGAGCTAACACGGAGCGATTCCGCTAGGCATGTGGGACTTGTGGATGGAGCCCTTAATTCGCTTAACAAGGATTCACGGGTTGTCAATCTGTTGAAATCAGAGCACTACATTTTGGCCACCGTGCTCGATCCTAGATTTAAAACCTACCTTGGATCTCTCTTTCCGGCAGACACAAGTCTGCTGGGGTTCAAAGACCTGCTGGTGAGAAAATTGTCAAGTCAAGCGGAACGCGACCTGTCAACATCTCCTCCTTCACATTCTCCCGCAACTGGGGGTGCGAGGAAAAGGCTCAGAATTCCGAGCCCACCCACTGGCGGTGATGCAGGGCAGTCTGGAGCGACTGCTGATGCTGACATCTGGTCCGGACTGAAGGACCTGACAACGATTACGGACATGTCGTCTACTGTCACTGCATATGATTCTCTCCCCATTGAAAGAATGGTGGAGGATTATATGAGTGACCGCATCCAAGTAGGCACGTCACACAGTCCGTACTTATACTGGCAGGAAAAAGAGGCAATTTGGAGGCCCTTGCACAAACTGGCTTTATTCTACCTAAGTTGCCCTCCCACAAGTGTGTACTCCGAAAGAGTGTTTAGTGCCGCCGCTCACCTTGTCAGCAATCGGCGTACGAGGTTACTTCCAGAAAATGTGGAGAAGATGATGTTCATTAAAATGAATTATAATCAATTCCTCCGTGGAGACATTGACCAGCAGCAATTGCCTCCACAAAGTACACAGGGAGCTGAGATGGTGGATTCCAGTGGGGACGAATTGATAATCTGTGAGGAGGGGGATGTACACGGTGATATATCGGAGGATGATGATGAGGTGGACATCTTGCCTCTGTAGAGCCAGTTTGTGCAAGGAGAGATTAATTGCTTCTTTTTTGGTGGGGGTCCAAACCAACCCGTCATTTCAGTCACAGTCGTGTGGCAGACCCTGTCACTGAAATGATGGGTTGGTTAAAGTGTGCATGTCCTGTTTATACAACATAAGGGTGGGTGGGAGGGCCCAAGGACAATTCCATCTTGCACCTCTTTTTTCTTTAATTTTTCTTTGCGTCATGTGCTGTTTGGGGAGGGTTTTTTGGAAGGGACATCCTGCGTGACACTGCAGTGCCACTCCTAGATGGGCCCGGTGTTTGTGTCGGCCACTAGGGTCGCTTATCTTACTCACACAGCTACCTCATTGCGCCTCTTTTTTTCTTTGCGTCATGTGCCGTTTGGGGAGGGTTTTTTGGAAGGGACATCCTGCGTGACACTGCAGTGCCACTCCTAGATGGGCCCGGTGTTTGTGTCGGCCACTAGGGTCGCTTATCTTACTCACACAGCTACCTCATTGCGCCTCTTTTTTTCTTTGCGTCATGTGCTGTTTGGGGAGGGTTTTTTGGAAGGGACATCCTGCGTGACACTGCAGTGCCACTCCTAGATGGGCCCGGTGTTTGTGTCGGCCACTAGGGTCGCTTATCTTACTCACACAGCTACCTCATTGCGCCTCTTTTTTTCTTTGCGTCATGTGCTGTTTGGGGAGGGTTTTTTGGAAGGGCCATCCTGCGTGACACTGCAGTGCCACTCCTAGATGGGCCAGGTGTTTGTGTCGGCCACTAGGGTCGCTTATCTTACTCACACAGCTACCTCATTGCGCCTCTTTTTTTCTTTGCGTCATGTGCTGTTTGGGGAGGGTTTTTTGGAAGGGACATCCTGCGTGACACTGCAGTGCCACTCCTAGATGGGCCAGGTGTTTGTGTCGGCCACTAGGGTCGCTTAGCTTAGTCATCCAGCGACCTCGGTGCAAATTTTAGGACTAAAAATAATATTGTGAGGTGTGAGGTATTCAGAATAGACTGAAAATGAGTGGAAATTATGGTTTTTGAGGTTAATAATACTTTGGGATCAAAATGACTCCCAAATTCTATGATTTAAGCTGTTTTTTAGTGTTTTTTGAAAAAAAACACCCGAATCCAAAACACACCCGAATCCGACAAAAAAAATTCGGTGAGGTTTTGCCAAAACGCGGTCGAACCCAAAACACGGCCGCGGAACCGAACCCAAAACCAAAACACAAAACCCGAAAAATTTCAAGTGCACATCTCTAATGTGTTCCCTCCTCTTCCTCTCATACCAAAAGTACTGAGAATCATAAGAAGGAGAGGAGTAAAGACTATACTCGTGGCTCCGGATTGGCCAAGAAGGACTTGGTACCCGGAAATTCAAGAGATGCTCACGGAAGACCCGTGGCCTGTACCTCTAAGAAAGGACCTGCTCCAGCAGGGACCATGTCTGTTCCAAGACTTACCGCGGCTGCGTTTGACGGCATGGCGGTTGAACGCCGGATCCTGAAGAAAAAGGCATTCCGGATGAAGTCATCCCTACCCTGATCAAAGCCAGGAAGGATGTAACCGTACAACATTATCACCGTATTTGGCGTAAATATGTTGCGTGGTGCGAGGCCAGGAAGGCCCCTACAGAGGAATTTCAACTGGGTCGTTTCCTGCATTTCCTGCAAACAGGACTGTCTATGGGCCTCAAATTGGGGTCCATTAAGGTTCAAATTTCGGCCCTGTCAATATTCTTCCAAAAAGAACTGGCTTCTGTTCCTGAAGTTCAGACGTTTGTCAAGGGAGTACTGCATATACAGCCTCCTTTTGTGCCTCCAGTGGCACCTTGGGATCTCAATGTAGTTTTGGGATTCCTAAAATCACATTGGTTTGAACCACTCACCACTGTGGACTTAAAATATCTCACATGGAAAGTGGTAATGCTGTTAGCCCTGGCTTCAGCCAGGCGTGTCTCAGAATTGGCGGTTTTATCCTATAAAAGCCCTTACCTAATTTTTCATACGGACAGGGCAGAATTGAGGACTCGTCCTCAATTTCTCCCTAAGGTGGTTTCAGCTTTTCACTTAAACCAGCCTATTGTGGTGCCTGCGGCTACTAGGGACTTGGAGGATTCCAAGTTGCTGGACGTAGTCAGGGCCCTGAAAATATATGTTTCCAGGACGGCTGGAGTCAGAAAATCTGATTCGCTGTTTATCCTGTATGCACCCAACAAGCTGGGTGCTCCTGCTTCTAAGCAGACGATTGCTCGTTGGATTTGTAGTACAATTCAGCTTGCACATTCTGTGGCAGGCCTGCCACAGCCAAAATCTGTAAAAGCCCATTCCACACGGAAAGTGGGCTCATCTTGGGCGGCTGCCCGAGGGGTCTCGGCTTTACAACTTTGCCGAGCAGCTACTTGGTCAGGGGCAAACACGTTTGCTAAATTCTACAAATTTGATACCCTGGCTGAGGAGGACCTGGAGTTCTCTCATTCGGTGCTGCAGAGTCATCCGCACTCTCCCGCCCGTTTGGGAGCTTTGGTATAATCCCCATGGTCCTTTCGGAGTCCCCAGCATCCACTAGGACGTTAGAGAAAATAAGAATTTACTTACCGATAATTCTATTTCTCATAGTCCGTAGTGGATGCTGGGCGCCCATCCCAAGTGCGGATTGTCTGCATTACTTGTATATAGTTATTGTTACAAAAATCGGGTTATTGTTGTTGTGAGCCATCTTTTCAGAGGCTCCTTCTGTTATCATGCTGTTAACTGGGTACAGATCACAAGTTGTACGGTGTGATTGGTGTGGCTGGTATGAGTCTTACCCGGGATTCAAAATCCTTCCTTATTGTGTACGCTCGTCCGGGCACAGTATCCTAACTGAGGCTTGGAGGAGGGTCATAGGGGGAGGAGCCAGTGCACACCAGGTAGTCCTAAAGCTTTTTACTTTTGTGCCCAGTCTCCTGCGGAGCCGCTATTCCCCATGGTCCTTTCGGAGTCCCCAGCATCCACTACGGACTATGAGAAATAGAATTATCGGTAAGTAAATTCTTATTTTACTTACCGGTAAATCTATTTCTCATAGTCCGTAGTGGATTCTGGGCACCCGTCCCAAGTGCGGACTTCTTCTGCAATACTTGTATATAGTTATTGCTGCAATAAGGGCTATGTTATTGTTGCATCAGGGTTGAACTGATGCTCTGTTGTTGTTCATACTGTTGACTGGGTAAGTTTATCACAAGTTATACGGTGTGATTGGTGTGGCTGGTATGAATCTTGCCCTGGATTACCAAAATCCTTTCCTGGTACTGTCGGCTCTTCCGGGCACAGTTTCTCTAATTGAGGTCTGGAGGAGGGACATAGAGGGAGGAGCCAGAGCAAACCAGAATCTAAATTCTTTCTTAAAGTGCCCATGTCTCCTGCGGAGCCCGTCTATTCCCCGTGGTCCTTACGGAGTCCCCAGCATCCACTACGGACTATGAGAAATAGATTTACCGGTAAGTAAAATCTTATTATATATTACTGGAAAAATACAGCACTCAAAGCTTGTAGCAACCATTGGCAAGGTGGTGGTGCAGGGTAAAAAATATATATACACTGCTCAAAAAAATAAAGGGAACACTAAAATAACACATCCTAGATCTAAATGAATGAAATATTCTTATTAAATACTTTGTTCTTTACATAGTTGAATGTGCTGACAACAAAATCACACAAAAATTATCAATGGAAATCAAATTTATTAAACCGTGGAGGTCTGGATTTGGAGTCACACTCAAAATTAAAGTGGAAAAACACACTACAGGCCAATCCAACTTTGATGTAATGTCCTTAAAACAAGTCAAAATGAGGCTCAGTAGTGTGTGTGGCCTCCACGTGCCTGTATGACCTCCCTACAATGCCTGGGCATGCTCCTGATGAAGTGGCGGATGGTCTCCTGAGGGATCTCCTCCCAGACCTGGACTAAAGCATCCGCCAACTCCTGGACAGTCTGTGGTTGGTGGATGGAGCGAGACATGATGTCCCAGATGTGATCAATTGGATTCAGTCTGGGGAACGGGCGGGCCAGTCCATAGCATCAATGCCTTCGTCTTGCAGGAATTGCTGGCACACTCCAGCCACATGAGGTCTAGCATTGTCTTGCATTAGGAGGAACCCAGGGCCAACCGCACCAGCATATGGTCTCACAAGGGGTCTGAGGATCTCATCTCGGTACCTAATGGCAGTCAGGCTACCTCTGGCGAGCTCATGGAGGGCTGTGCGGCCCCCCAAAGAAATGCCACCCCACACCATTACTGACCCACTGCCAAACCGGTCATGCTGGAGGATGTTGCAAGCAGCAGAACGTTCTCCTTGGCATCTCCAGACTCTGTCACGTCTGTCACATGTGCTCAGTGAGAACCTGCTTTCATCTGTGAAGAGCACAGGGCGCCAGTGGCGAATTTGCCAATCTTGGTGTTCTCTGGCAAATGCCAAACGTCCTGCACGGTGTTGGGCTGTAAGCAAAACCCCCACCTGTGTACGTCGGGCCCTCATACCACCCTCATGGAGTCTGTTTCTGATCGTTTGAGTGGACACATGCACATTTGTGGCTTGCTGGAGGTCATTTTGCAGTGCTCTGGCAGTGCTCCTCCTGTTCCTCCTTGCACAAAGGCGGAGGTAGCGGTCCTGCTGCTGGGTTGTTGGCCTCCTCCACATCTCCTGATGTACTGGCCTGTCTCCTGGTAGCGCCTCCATGCTCTGGACACTACGCTGACAGACACAGCAAACCTTGCCACAGCTCGCATTGATGTGCCATCCTGGATGAGCTGCACTACCTGAGCCACTTGTGTGGGTTGTAGGGAGGTCATACAGGCACGTGGAGGCCAAACACACTCATTTTGACTTGTTTTAAGGACATTACATCAAAGTTTGATCAGCCTGTAGTGTGTTTTTCCACTTTAATTCTGAGTGTGACTCCAAATCCAGACCTCAATGGGTTAATAAATTTGATTTCCATTGATAATTTTTGTGTGATTTTGTTGTCAGCACATTCAACTATGTAAAGAACAAAGTATTTAATAAGAATATTTCTTTCATTCAGATCTAGGATGTGTTATTTTAGTGTTCCCTTTATTTTTTTGAGCAGTGTATATATTTACACCCACTTTTTCAGCAATTTAGTAAAAGAAATTACCAGCACTCATGATTAGATGGACTGACAAAGTTTCCCTCAGGGAAAACCTTGTCGGTTGAAACAGCTGTTGGGTTTACAGCTGTGAGATTGTGTTTCATATGGACTCTTTCTGAATAGTAAACACTTTAAGACGTTCATCTAATCATGAGTGCTGGTAATTTCTCTAAATTGCTGAAAAAGTAAGTGTAAATATATATATGTATGTATATATATATATATATATAGAGAGAGAGAGAGAGAGAGATTGAAATAATGTTCTATTTATCATAGTATACTTTTTACAACCATTTATTTATTTTTTTAACGGTAACTCATTGACCAGTATTATAAAAGTAATACATATACATAATAGGTGATAGGAACATTGAGTAATTGTTCATCTGTGTGAACATTGTGCTGTTTATTACTGTTGCTATTTTGTTTGCAATTTTGCATTGTTTCACTGAGGTGATAGCAGTCACATGATATTTGTCATCTGGGAGCTGGCCCTTTCCTGATGCTCATTGGTGCCAGCTGCTTTAAATAGCCATCTGTTTCACACAGACATTGCCAGTTAAAGTGTTCCCACACTAACGTTTCCATACTCCTGTAATATGCTGTTAATATCTTGTCAGCTGTCTGGTATCAGACTTCTGCCTTGTGACCCCGTCAATACTGTTTGCTTCCTGGACTGAATAGTTGCCTGTAACCCAAACTATCCTGTTTGCTGCCTGGACAGACTTACAGTATGTCTGTGACTTCTACTGTTTGCATGCAGTACTGTGGAAAAGTTTTAGACAGGTTTGAAAAATATACTGCAATGGAAGAATAAATAGAAGTGTTTAATAGTTTATTTTTAGCAATTAACAAAATGCATAGTGAATGAACAATCAAATCAGTACTTGGCGTGAATACCCTTTGCCTTCAATACAGCATAAATTCTTCTAGGTACACTTGCACACAGTTTTCAAAGGAATTCGGCAGGGAGGTTGCTCTAAACATCTAGGAGAACTAACCACAGATCTTCTGTGGATGTAGGCTTGCTACAATCTTTCTGTCTGTTCATGAAATCACAGACAGATTTGATGATGATGAGATCAGGGATCTGTGGAGGCCATATTATCACTTCCATGGTTCCTTGTTTTTGTTTATGCTGAAGATAGTTCTTAATGACATTGGCTGTATGTTTGGGGTCATTGTCCTGCTGTAGAATAAATTTGGAGTCAATCAGACGCCTCCCTGATGGTATTGCATGATGGATAAGTACCAGGGTCGGTTCGGGACCTTGCAGCGCCCAGGGCGAAAGTTTCCTTTGTGCCCCCAGTAGTTGTGCCCCCTGCAGCTTTGCCCCCATTAGTTGTGGCCCCCTTAGCGTGCCCACCAGTAGCTGTGCCCCGAGTAAAAAAATAAAAAATACTTACCAGCCCCGTTCCTGCTTCCCGACCACTGCACTCCATCTCCACCGCTGGCACAGCACCTCTGATCTATGGGAAAGAAGTCATGACGTCTCTCCCATAGCGCCGCACAGAAAGTAGAGATGAGCGCCTGAAATTTTTCGGGTTTTGTGTTTTGGTTTTGGGTTCGGTTCCGCGGCCGTGTTTTGGGTTCGAACGCGTTTTGGCAAAACCTCACCGAATTTTTTTTGTCGGATTCGGGTGTGTTTTGGATTCGGGTGTTTTTTTCAAAAAACACTAAAAAACAGCTTAAATCATAGAATTTGGGGGTCATTTTGATCCCAAAGTATTATTAACCTCAAAAACCATAATTTACACTCATTTTCAGTCTATTCTGAATACCTCACACCTCACAATATTATTTTTAGTCCTAAAATTTGCACCGAGGTCGCTGTGTGAGTAAGATAAGCGACCCTAGTGGCCGACACAAACACCGGGCCCATCTAGGAGTGGCACTGCAGTGTCACGCAGGATGTCCCTTCCAAAAAACCCTCCCCAAACAGCACATGACGCAAAGAAAAAAAGAGGCGCAATGAGGTAGCTGTGTGAGTAAGATTAGCGACCCTAGTGGCCGACACAAACACCGGGCCCATCTAGGAGTGGCACTGCAGTGTCACGCAGGATGGCCCTTCCAAAAAACCCTCCCCAAACAGCACATGACGCAAAGAAAAAAAGAGGCGCAATGAGGTAGCTGTGTGAGTAAGATTAGCGACCCTAGTGGCCGACACAAACACCGGGCCCATCTAGGAGTGGCACTGCAGTGTCACGCAGGATGTCCCTTCCAAAAAACCCTCCCCAAACAGCACATGACGCAAAGAAAAAAAGAGGCGCAATGAGGTAGCTGTGTGAGTAAGATTAGCGACCCTAGTGGCCGACACAAACACCGGGCCCATCTAGGAGTGGCACTGCAGTGTCACGCAGGATGTCCCTTCCAAAAAACCCTCCCCAAACAGCACATGACGCAAAGAAAAAAAGAGGCGCAATGAGGTAGCTGACTGTGTGAGTAAGATTAGCGACCCTAGTGGCCGACACAAACACCGGGCCCATTTAAGAGTGGCACTGCAGTGTCACGCAGGATGTCCCTTCCAAAAAACCCTCCCCAATCAGCACATGATGCAAAGAAAAAGAAAAGAAAAAAGAGGTGCAAGATGGAATTGTCCTTGGGCCCTCCCACCCACCCTTATGTTGTATAAACAAAACAGGACATGCACACTTTAACCAACCCATCATTTCAGTGACAGGGTCTGCCACACGACTGTGACTGATATGACGGGTTGGTTTGGACCCCCCCCAAAAAAGAAGCAATTAATCTCTCCTTGCACAAACTGGCTCTACAGAGGCAAGATGTCCACCTCATCATCACCCTCCGATATATCACCGTGTACATCCCCCTCCTCACAGATTATCAATTCGTCCCCACTGGAATCCACCATCTCAGCTCCCTGTGTACTTTGTGGAGGCAATTGCTGCTGGTCAATGTCTCCGCGGAGGAATTGATTATAATTCATTTTAATGAACATCATCTTCTCCACATTTTCTGGATGTAACCTCGTACGCCGATTGCTGACAAGGTGAGCGGCGGCACTAAACACTCTTTCGGAGTACACACTTGTGGGAGGGCAACTTAGGTAGAATAAAGCCAGTTTGTGCAAGGGCCTCCAAATTGCCTCTTTTTCCTGCCAGTATAAGTACGGACTGTGTGACGTGCCTACTTGGATGCGGTCACTCATATAATCCTCCACCATTCTATCAATGTTGAGAGAATCATATGCAGTGACAGTAGACGACATGTCCGTAATCGTTGTCAGGTCCTTCAGTCCGGACCAGATGTCAGCATCAGCAGTCGCTCCAGACTGCCCTGCATCACCGCCAGCGGGTGGGCTCGGAATTCTGAGCCTTTTCCTCGCACCCCCAGTTGCGGGAGAATGTGAAGGAGGAGATGTTGACAGGTCGCGTTCCGCTTGACTTGACAATTTTGTCACCAGCAGGTCTTTCAACCCCAGCAGACTTGTGTCTGCCGGAAAGAGAGATCCAAGGTAGGCTTTAAATCTAGGATCGAGCACGGTGGCCAAAATGTAGTGCTCTGATTTCAACAGATTGACCACCCGTGAATCCTTGTTAAGCGAATTAAGGGCTCCATCCACAAGTCCCACATGCCTAGCGGAATCGCTCCGTGTTAGCTCCTCCTTCAATGTCTCCAGCTTCTTCTGCAAAAGCCTGATGAGGGGAATGACCTGACTCAGGCTGGCAGTGTCTGAACTGACTTCACGTGTGGCAAGTTCAAAGGGCATCAGAACCTTGCACAACGTTGAAATCATTCTCCACTGCGCTTGAGACAGGTGCATTCCACCTACTATATCGTGCTCAATTGTATAGGCTTGAATGGCCTTTTGCTGCTCCTCCAACCTCTGAAGCATATAGAGGGTTGAATTCCACCTCGTTACCACTTCTTGCTTCAGATGATGGCAGGGCAGGTTCAGTAGTTTTTGGTGGTGCTCCAGTCTTCTGTACGTGGTGCCTGTACGCCGAAAGTGTCCCGCAATTCTTCTGGCCACCGACAGCATCTCTTGCACGCCCCTGTCGTTTTTTTAAAAATTCTGCACCACCAAATTCAAGGTATGTGCAAAACATGGGATGTGCTGGAAATTGCCCATATTTAATGCACACACAATATTGCTGGCGTTGTCCGATGCCACAAATCCACAGGAGAGTCCAATTGGGGTAAGCCATTCCGCGATGATCTTCCTCAGTTGCCGTAAGAGGTTTTCAGCTGTGTGCGTATTCTGGAAACCGGTGATACAAAGCGTAGCCTGCCTAGGAAAGAGTTGGCGTTTGCGAGATGCTGCTACTGGTGCCGCCGCTGCTGTTCTTGCGGCGGGAGTCCATACATCTACCCAGTGGGCTGTCACAGTCATATAGTCCTGACCCTGCCCTGCTCCACTTGTCCACATGTCCGTGGTTAAGTGGACATTGGGTACAGCTGCATTTTTTAGGACACTGGTGACTCTTTTTCTGAGGTCTGTGTACATTTTCGGTATCGCCTGCCTAGAGAAATGGAACCTAGATGGTATTTGGTACCGGGGACACAGTACCTCCAACAAGTCTCTAGTTGGCTCTGCAGTAATGATGGATACCGGAACCACGTTTCTCACCACCCAGGATGCCAAGGCCTCAGTTATCCGCTTTGCAGTAGGATGACTGCTGTGATATTTCATCTTCCTCGCAAAGGACTGTTGAACAGTCAATTGCTCACTGGAAGTAGTACAAGTGGGCTTACGACTTCCCCTCTGGGATGACCATCGATTCCCAGCGGCAACAACAGCAGCGCCAGCAGCAGTAGGCGTTACACGCAAGGATGCATCGGAGGAATCCCAGGCAGGAGAGGACTCGTCAGAATTGCCAGTGACATGGCCTGCAGGACTATTGGCATTCCTGGGGAAGGAGGAAATTGACACTGAGGGAGTTGGTGGGGTGGTTTGCGTGAGCTTGGTTACAAGAGGAAGGGATTTACTGGTCAGTGGACTGCTTCCGCTGTCACCCAAAGTTTTTGAACTTGTCACTGACTTATTATGAATGCGCTGCAGGTGACGTATAAGGGAGGATGTTCCGAGGTGGTTAACGTCCTTACCCCTACTTATTACAGCTTGACAAAGGGAACACACGGCTTGACACCTGTTGTCCGCATTTCTGGTGAAATACCTCCACACCGAAGAGCTGATTTTTTTGGTATTTTCACCTGGCATGTCAACGGCCATATTCCTCCCACGGACAACAGGTGTCTCCCCGGGTGCCTGACTTAAACAAACCACCTCACCATCAGAATCCTCCTGGTCAATTTCCTCCCCAGCGCCAGCAACACCCATATCCTCCTCATCCTGGTGTACTTCAACACTGACATCTTCAATCTGACTATCAGGAACTGGACTGCGGGTGCTCCTTCCAGCACTTGCAGGGGGCGTGCAAATGGTGGAAGGCGCATGCTCTTCACGTCCAGTGTTGGGAAGGTCAGGCATCGCAACCGACACAATTGGACTCTCCTTGTGGATTTGGGATTTCGAAGAATGCACAGTTCTTTGCTGTGCTGCTTTTGCCAGCTTGAGTCTTTTCATTTTTCTAGCGAGAGGCTGAGTGCTTCCATCCTCATGTGAAGCTGAACCACTAGCCATGAACATAGGCCAGGGCCTCAGCCGTTCCTTGCCACTCCGTGTCGTAAATGGCATATTGGCAAGTTTACGCTTCTCCTCCGACAATTTTATTTTAGGTTTTGGAGTCCTTTTTTTTCTGATATTTGGTGTTTTGGATTTGACATGCTCTGTACTATGACATTGGGCATCGGCCTTGGCAGACGACGTTGCTGGCATTTCATCGTCTCGGCCATGACTAGTGGCAGCAGCTTCAGCACGAGGTGGAAGTGGATCTTGATCTTTCCCTAATTTTGGAACCTCAACATTTTTGTTCTCCATATTTTAATAGGCACAACTAAAAGGCACCTCAGGTAAACAATGGAGATGGATACTAGTATACAATTATGGACTGCCTGCCGAGTGCAGACACAGAGGTAGCCACAGCCGTGAACTACCGTACTGTACTGTGTCTGCTGCTAATATAGACTGGTTGATAAAGAGATGTCTATGTAACTATGTATGTATAAAGAAGAAAGAAAAAAAAACCACGGTTAGGTGGTATACAATTATGGACGGACTGCCTGCCGAGTGCCGACACAGAGGTAGCCACAGCCGTGAACTACCGCACTGTACTGTGTCTGCTGCTAATATAGACTGGTTGATAAAGAGATAGTATACTCGTAACTAGTATGTATGTATAAAGAAAGAAAAAAAAACCACGGTTAGGTGGTATATACAATTATGGACGGGCTGCCGAGTGCCGACACAGAGGTAGCCACAGCCGTGAACTACCGCACTGTACTGTGTCTGCTGCTAATATAGACTGGTTGATAAAGAGATAGTATACTCGTAACTAGTATGTATGTATAAAGAAAGAAAAAAAAACCACGGTTAGGTGGTATATACAATTATGGACGGGCTGCCGAGTGCCGACACAGAGGTAGCCACAGCCGTGAACTACCGCACTGTACTGTGTCTGCTGCTAATATATAGACTGGTTGATAAAGAGATAGTATACTCGTAACTAGTATGTATGTATAAAGAAAGAAAAAAAAACCACGGTTAGGTGGTATATACAATTATGGACGGGCTGCCGAGTGCCGACACAGAGGTAGCCACAGCCGTGAACTACCGCACTGTACTGTGTCTGCTGCTAATATATAGACTGGTTGATAAAGAGATAGTATACTCGTAACTAGTATGTATGTATAAAGAAAGAAAAAAAAACCACGGTTAGGTGGTATATACAATTATGGACGGGCTGCCGAGTGCCGACACAGAGGTAGCCACAGCCGTGAACTACCGCACTGTACTGTGTCTGCTGCTAATATATAGACTGGTTGATAAAGAGATAGTATACTCGTAACTAGTATGTATGTATAAAGAAAGAAAAAAAAACCACGGTTAGGTGGTATATACAATTATGGACGGGCTGCCGAGTGCCGACACAGAGGTGGCCACAGCCGTGAACTACCGCACTGTACTGTGTCTGCTGCTAATATAGACTGGTTGATAAAGAGATAGTATACTCGTAACTAGTATGACTATAAAGAAAGAAAAAAAAACCACGGTTAGGTGGTATATACAATTATGGACGGGCTGCCGAGTGCCGACACAGAGGTAGCCACAGCCGTGAACTACCGCACTGTACTGTGTCTGCTGCTAATATAGACTGGTTGATAAAGAGATAGTATACTCGTAACTAGTATGACTATAAAGAAAGAAAAAAAAACCACGGTTAGGTGGTATATACAATTATGGACGGGCTGCCGAGTGCCGACACAGAGGTAGCCACAGCCGTGAACTACCGCACTGTACTGTGTCTGCTGCTAATATATAGACTGGTTGATAAAGAGATAGTATACTCGTAACTAGTATGTATGTATAAAGAAAGAAAAAAAAACCACGGTTAGGTGGTATATACAATTATGGACGGGCTGCCGAGTGCCGACACAGAGGTAGCCACAGCCGTGAACTACCGCACTGTACTGTGTCTGCTGCTAATATATAGACTGGTTGATAAAGAGATAGTATACTCGTAACTAGTATGTATGTATAAAGAAAGAAAAAAAAACCACGGTTAGGTGGTATATACAATTATGGACGGGCTGCCGAGTGCCGACACAGAGGTAGCCACAGCCGTGAACTACCGCACTGTACTGTGTCTGCTGCTAATATATAGACTGGTTGATAAAGAGATAGTATACTCGTAACTAGTATGTATGTATAAAGAAAGAAAAAAAAAACACGGTTAGGTGGTATATACAATTATGGACGGGCTGCCGAGTGCCGACACAGAGGTAGCCACAGCCGTGAACTACCGCACTGTTCTGTGTCTGCTGCTAATATAGACTGGTTGATAAAGAGATAGTATACTCGTAACTAGTATGTATGTATAAAGAAAGAAAAAAAAACCACGGTTAGGTGGTATATACAATTATGGACGGGCTGCCGAGTGCCGACACAGAGGTAGCCACAGCCGTGAACTACCGCACTGTACTGTGTCTGCTGCTAATATATAGACTGGTTGATAAAGAGATAGTATACTCGTAACTAGTATGTATGTATAAAGAAAGAAAAAAAAAACCACGGTTAGGTGGTATATACAATTATGGACGGGCTGCCGAGTGCCGACACAGAGGTAGCCACAGCCGTGAACTACCGCACTGTACTGTGTCTGCTGCTAATATATAGACTGGTTGATAAAGAGATAGTATACTCGTAACTAGTATGTATGTATAAAGAAAGAAAAAAAAACCACGGTTAGGTGGTATATACAATTATGGACGGGCTGCCGAGTGCCGACACAGAGGTAGCCACAGCCGTGAACTACCGCACTGTACTGTGTCTGCTGCTAATATAGACTGGTTGATAAAGAGATAGTATACTACTAATATTATATATACTGGTGGTCAGGTCACTGGTCACTAGTCACACTGGCAGTGGCACTCCTGCAGCAAAAGTGTGCACTGTTTAATTTTAATATAATATTATGTACTCCTGGCTCCTGCTATAACCTATAACTGGCACTGCAGTGCTCCCCAGTCTCCCCCACAATTATAAGCTGTGTGAGCTGAGCACAGTCAGATATATATATACATTGATGCAGCACACTGGGCTGAGCAGTGCACACAGATATGGTATGTGACTGAGTCACTGTGTGTATCGTTTTTTTCAGGCAGAGAACGGATATATTAAATAAAACAAACAACTGCACTGTCTGGTGGTCACTGTGGTCGTCAGTCACTAAACTCTGCACTCTCTTCTACAGTATCACAGCCTCAGGTCAATCTCTCTCTCTCTCTCTCAACCCTAATCTAAATGGAGAGGACGCCAGCCACGTCCTCTCCCTATCAATCTCAATGCACGTGTGAAAATGGCGGCGACGCGCGGCTCCTTATATAGAATCCGAGTCTCGCGATAGAATCCGAGCCTCGCGAGAATCCGACAGCGTCATGATGACGTTCGGGCGCGCTCGGGTTAACCGAGCAAGGCGGGAAGATCCGAGTCGCTCGGACCCGTGAAAAAAAACATGAAGTTCGGGCGGGTTCGGATTCAGAGAAACCGAACCCGCTCATCTCTAACAGAAAGGTCCTCTCCGCGAAGGGAAACTAGACGCTACCTCACTGTGCGTCTAGTTTCCCTTCGTGGAGAAAACCTTTCCCTAACCACCGCCGCCGCCATCCTAGTTAGTAGCGGCTCTTGCCACGGTGGCGGCGCCCCCGGGACAGCGGCGCCCCGGGCAAAAGTCCTGTTTGCCCGTGGCAAGAGCCGCTACTGATAAGTACCTGTCTGCCTAAAACTATTGCACAGTACTGTATATGTGCTGTTTATTATTTCACATACCTTAAAACAGACTGCTGCTGACCAGTGCCATAAGAGGGTGGTGTTCCTACCCCTAATCCCAACACCGACTTTGGGAAGTAGAGCTCTACCCGGAGTTTTCTAAGTATGGGCAGCCCCATAGGTTGCCTGCCCAGTAGGTCCCTGTTATATAATTTCAGGCACCCTGAAAGCCACATACAGGTGCTGTGTGGGAGGGACAATACCACCCCCATGCTCTGTGTGATGGCATCACTAGTTACGGCCCTGCTGCTTAACATTTTCAGTGTTTGCTATTCCGTTGATATATTCTCCTGCTAAAAAAGTAGCTCTTATTTTGCTGGACTTTACCTTATTTGCAGTACTGACTGTCCAATTATCTACCTTTCATAGCACCTTAGGCGCTATACAAGAACTTCCCACAGAGGTACTAAGGGCAAAAGACTGCAGCAGCGCAGGAGGTCCAGGACACTTTCTCGGGAGGCCTTCTGGGTACCGCTATATTGACACCTGTTTGTGAGCTGTCCGTTGCAGTTCATAAACCAGATTGTAATTACTACCTTTAGCTATCTGTGGGACAAATACAGTACCTCTACATTGTGTGCTATCACATAAACCTTGAATGGCTCACACCATCAAGATCCATTGCATCTCTGCATGTATGACTTTTTTCATGTTTTCTGTGTATTTAAATGTTTTTATTGCATCAGCTAAGTGTGATATATGCTTTAATATTAAACGTATTGCACTATATATATCTTTTAATATCTTCCTTATAGACACTGCAAGAACCATTTGTATTTGATTGGAACAGAAAGGGTGTTTACACATGAGATCTGGATGCGGATTATTCCCAGTGGAAACCATCTGATACAGGGACATATAACATTTTAAATGTATTTGTTGTATCCAAACAAAGAATGCATGACTACCACTTTTAAGGGGGCGCCACTTGAACTTAAGGTGTATACACATGGAGAGATTTTGTCTATGAGAGATTTTGACTGAGCGATTTCCCTTGAACTGTCAGTAGGAGATTTTAACTAACTTGACCAGCGATGTTGACTAAAGGTGCATACACACTGGGCGTTTTTGCCCAGTGTGTATGCTCAGAGATGATCGCTGACATCACTGGTCTGAAAATCGCTCAGTGTATACACACTGAACGATTTTCCCCCTGCCCAGCAATGTCAGAGGGGGTGAACGGCTTTCCATAGCAGGACGCTATGGAAAGCTGTCCACCCCGCCATTCATCTGCTCGTAATACCAGCAGATGAACGGCGTCCGCCTGCGATGAAGCGGGGGCGCGCATCAGCGCTCACCGTTCATCGCCAGGGCATAGACACTCAAAAGTGAGCTGCTTTCAGCTCAAAATCGCCTAGTGTGTATGGGCCTTAAGTGTGCAAGAGATTTTGGCTATGGGAGATTTTGACTATCTCATTTAAATAGCGGGATGCTTTTACAGAGTGGGAGAGTGTCATATCTAGGTAAGTATTTTGTGTTTTTTTTATTACAGGTACTCCAATGGATTCTGCATGGACAAGGGGACGGAAGTGCTTCATGGGACACTAGGTAAGTATGTTTGAGTGTATAAGTGTGCATGTTTGTGTAAATAAACTTTTACTATCATGGTGTGTGTTTTTTTGGGGGGGTATTTCTTTTGTTGTGGAACTACAGGTACCAGTGGGCTTGTTAATTCCTCACATGCTGGTACTTGTGGTTCTCCAAGTACCAGCATGCGGGGAGGCTTGCTGGGACTTGTAGTTCCACAGCTAAAGTCAATATTCTTTTTTTACACATATTTGGCTACCAGCCCGACACCCACTGCCCAGGGGTGCTGGGGACAGCCTCGGTCTTCACCCCTGGCCCTTGGGTGCCTAGAGGGGAGGGCCCCCTTGATTTAAGGGGTCTCCACTCCCCCAGGGAACCCCAGCCAGGGGTGACTAGTTGGGGGATAATGCCACGGCCGCAGGGACCAATATAAATGTGTCCCCCGGCTGTGGCATTATGTCTCTGACTAGTGGAGCCCGGTGCTGGTTTAAAAAATACGGTGGATCCCTACGTCATTTGTCCCCCTTATTTTTGGAACCAGAACTGGACAAAGAGCCTGGTGTTGGTTGTTAAAATACGGGGAACCCCTGTGCAATTTCCCCCCAGTATTTTAACTACCAGGACCGCCTCAAAGAGCCCGGGGCTAGTTATGCTTAGGACGGGGGACCACACGCATTTTTTTCTTTACTTTTAACTATAGGAGGGCACAGTATATATAATTTTTACTAATTTCTCCAAGAGGGCTGGTTAGTGAATATCTATCTATCTTGTGCGGTGGGAACACCCCTTTTCCCATCCACAGCGGAGGACAGAAGCCCCCCACATTACACAGGGGTGGCAGCAAACCCCTCTTCCTCTTCACAGCAGCAGAAATGGCTGGTGAATCCCCTTGCCCCACCACACATGGGACATGTGCAGCGGCAGGCACCCCCACAGCTGCAGCAGCCTGCAATATCCCCACCCACTCGCCCATCTGCCTGCCCACCTCAATAGCAGCAGCAGCGGCAGTGGCCAGCACATCCCCAGGCACTGGCACGCTCCTTCGTCCCTAGGGACCCCCACCCCCTTCTCCCAGCACAGTGACTGGCCTCTCCCCCCTCCAGAGGAGAGCAGCGGTAATTGGGCAGGCACCCGCAGCCGCCGCTCTCTCCATCTCACTCCGCGTTAGCAGCCATCATCCCCACGCAACACTTTTTCTTTTCTTGCTTTCCCATTGATCTGGTTTGCAAATGTCTATCATCATATAATCTCACATAATAACAGCCCCATGTAAATGACAATATACTGATTTCAAAAGGCTGCTAATATTATGTTAAAGTATACAGATATGTCCTGATATATCGTTGCTGCGTACCGCATAGCGGGCGCAATGCAACTCGCGCCAGCTCCTTGCACTATAACTCCCGTTATAAGTTGCGTTGTAAATGTGACGTCACGTTATAATTGTAACATGCATTCTACTTTCTGTCCACCAGATGTCGTTTTTCCTAAACTCCTAAGTTTTTCCTAAGGTAAGTATGTGTGTGTCGACATGTGTGAAATAAACTTTTACTGTCACGGTGTGTGTCTCCTGTTTTTATGTGGGTATTTTTTTCCCAGTAGAACTACAGGTACCAGCGGGCCCGTTTTTCTCCCGCATGCTGGTACTTGTGGTTCTCCAAGTACCAGCTTGCGGGGGAGGCTTGCTGGGACTTGTAGTACTACTGGAAAAAACAATATTCTTTCACATTTCTCAAGGCTATCAGCCCCCCATCCGCAGCCCTTGGATGGGGGGGACAGCCTCGGGCTTCACCCCTGACCCTTGGGTGGCTGGGGGGGGGGGGACCCCTTGATTAAAGGGGTCCCCACTCCCCCAGGGTACCCCGGCCAGGGGTGACTAGTTGGATATTTAATGCCACGGCCGCAGGGCACTGTATAAAAGTGACCCCCGGCTGCGGCATTATCTGTCCAGCTAGTGGAGCCCGATGCTGGTGTAAAAAATATGGGGGACCCCTACTCTTTTTGTCCCCCATATTTTTTGCACCAGCACCAGGCGCAGAGCCCGGTGCTGGTTTTAAAAATACGGGGGATCCACTGTCCGTTTTCCCCACGGATTTTTAGAACCAGGACCGGCTCGAAGAGCCCGAGGCTGGTTATGCTTAGGAGGGGGGACCCCACGCATTTTTTTTTCTGACTTTTCCCATTCCATTAAACATGACATTAATGACATAGAGATCCAGTGGCATTGTGCATTACATATTTAGGGCTATTTGAAGCAAATGAACCGGAAATGATGTCCGAAATGTACATGCTGTTTATGATAGTCAACGGGTGCACCGTGGTTGGGGTTAGTGCTTTGTTACAACGAGCTCAGCTGGAAATAATAAACAGACCAAACAAGTGTATTTCTTTAAAAAAATATATATAAAAATAAATTCACCAAAAAAAACAATCTCTGGTGTCGACAGGATTCGAACACGGGATGCACACATTGCAGGCGGACACTGTAACCGTTATACCACTGCTGACCACAATATGAGTAGGCACTCCAGGTAAATATATGATGTGTTATGATGTGTTCTACTCTTAGTGAACGCGCGGCAACGTGCTTAACATGGAGCATTCGCCACCTAGCGGTGAAAATGTGTATTACATGGCGTGGGACACAACGCACGCCATAACGTTATTACAACTCGCGATTCAGGACCCTAAATAGCGCGCTATGAGCAACGGTGTATGAGGATACATCTGTATGTTTACAGGAAGTGAGGAATTGTTGCAATTTTGCAAGTATACTGATCCAGTTGTGTTATAGAATATATATATATATATATATATATATATATATATATGCTATCGCCAGTGGCGTACAGTATTTATAATGAGCAGGGGCGTTTTTTTTTTTAATAACTGGGCCCTCTCACTCTGATGTTTATAAACAGAACATGAGTCTTTATAACCTCCCTGAAGACCATAAGGGTGGAAAAAACATTTAGGGGGAGATTTAACAAAGTTTGGAGAGAGATACAGTACCAGCCAATCGCCTCCTTACTTATTTTACTCGCTGTTGTGACAGGAGTTGATTGTGTTGTACTGTATCTCAATCCACTTTAGCTCTCCCCAGGTTTTGAAAAATCTCAATGACATCAACCAGATCAGTGATTCTCAAATTTGATTCTCAAGTCCTCAATCAGTTTATATTTTGCAGGTCACCCAGCAGATGCACAGATGTATCATTACTAATACCCCTTTCACACCGCACAAATAACCCGGTATCGACCCCGCATATTGCCGGGTCGACACGGGTCGGAGTGAGGTGTGAAAGGGGCATAGCCGAAATCGCGGGTCGCCTGGCCCGGCAATTCAACCCGGGAATAAAGCAGTGTTGTACCCGGGTTGAATACCGGGTCAGTGGCTGCGTAAACGGGCTCCCGGGCCGCTGCGTCCCGGGACCCATTTACTACAGCAGGGAGGGGCGGCGCGGAGATGATCTTATCTCCCAGCGCCGCCTCCACCTCCACCCCCGCTACCAGCTCTGCCCCCTGCTGCTATGGCAACCCACCCAGCATATTGCCGGGTCGGGGAAGCCTGCAGCAGCTGCCAATGCCGGATCCCACCCGGGAAGGACCCGTTTCCTATTCCCGGGTGGGATCCCGCATTAGCAGTGTGAAAGGGGTATAACTGACACGTTTTAAAAGATTCACAGGTGGAGCTAATTATTTCACTTGTGATTCTATGAGGAGACCTGGGAAACATGTACTGTTTGTCATCCTGAGGACCGAGTTTGAGAACCTGTGAACTAGATAAAAGAAACCCCATTCTGGAAAATCAGCTGCAGCAGCATAAATGAGTCATCAGATGAGATCATTACCCATTCCCTGTGCAGATAGTAATAATGTATGTCTCCTTTGTTTTAATGCACTTCAAATTCATACATTCTTCTACAGTATCACTATCAACACGGACAGTCCTCTGCTTCATATCCAGGCTCTAGATCCATATTCAGTTTAACATCTTGTGTACTTTGGGGACTATTTATCATTCAATATGTGTCACATATTCCTCAAAACCAGTCATTTTTGGAGGATACTTGCAAATATTAACTATCACCCAGTGTACCAAGGAGGGACAGCTACTGAGAGCGCATACCTCCCAACATGATCCTCTCCAGGAGGGACAGAATGCTTTACTCCTGGCCTTCCCTCTTAATTGATGATTGCCATCACCTGTGCTGAAACACCTTTCTTATCCATTAACCTGTTCAACACAGGTGCCGGCAATCATACATTAAGAGAAAAGTCCGGAAGCAGAGCATTATGTCCCTACTGGAGAGGATCATGTTGGGAGGTATGATGGCGGAGATATATGCTGCAGTCAGAGGCGGAACTACCGCCAGTGCAACCAGTGCATTGCACTGGGGCCCACCTCTGTCCAGGGGCCCAAAGCATGTAATGAGTCAAACTCATTACTCATTACTCATGTAATGAGTCAAACTCCGGGCGGCTGTGTGCTGCCCGCAGCACACAGCCGCCCGGAGAGGAGAGGAGCGCACGGGGGTAAGGAGGAGGAGGGAGGTGGAGGAGGGAGCCGCAGCAGCGCTTTGTTACTGGTGGAGGCGCTGCTGCTGCTGCCCCTCTGCTTCACTATAGGCTGTCTTCCGAGAACAGCCTATAGTGAAGCAGAGGGGCAGCAGCGCCTCCACCAATAACACAGCGCTGCTGCGGCTCCCTCCTCCTCATTCTCTACTGCCCGGGAATCGTCAGAAGCTGCACCGAGGAGCCTGAGCCAGCGGAGAGGGTAGGTATAATTCTTCTTTCTTTCTGTCTCTATCTTTCTTTCTTTCTTTCTGTCTTTCTTTCTGTCTTTCTTGGGACTGCCTGCCGCAATGTGTAAAAATGGAGAATCTGCCTGCCGCAATGTGTAAAAATGGGGAATCTGCCTGCCGTTATGTGTAAAAATTGGGAATCTACCTGCCGCAATGTGTAAAAAGGGGGAATCTGCCTGCCGCAATGTGTAAAAAGGGGGAATCTGCCTGCCGTAATGTGTAAAAAGGGGGACGCTGTCTGCCGTAATGTGTACCAAGGGCACGCTGTCTGCCGTAATGTGTAAAAAGGGGATGCTGTCTGCCGTTATGTGTAAAAAGTGTACGCTGTCTTCCGTAATGTGTAAAAAGGGGACGCTGTCTGCCGTAATGTGTAAAAAGGGGGACGCTGTCTGCCGTTATGTGTGAAAAGTGTACGCTTTCTGCCGCTAAGTTTAACAAGGGCACGCTGTCTGCCGTTATGTGTAAAAAGGGGACGCTGTCTGCCGCTATGTGTAACAAGGGCACGCTGTCTGCCGTTATGTGTAAAAAGGGGACGCTGTCTGCCGCTATGTGTAAAAAGTGCATGCTGTCTGCCGTTATGTGTAAAAAGTGCATGCTGTCTACCGTAATGTGTAAAAAGGGGAATCTGTCCGCCGTAAGGTGTAAAAGGGTCTCTACCTGGTGTAGTGGTGCTACTGTGCGGCGTAATTTCAATAATGGAGACTACTGTGCACCGTTTTATGAATTGGTATTATTTTGTGGCCACACCCCTTCATCACGAAGCCACGCCACTATGTATTTTTGCGCACGCCTACCGCGCGCGCTGCCCTTGTTTTGCATGTAGGGGTGGGGCTCCGATGCCGTTTCTTGCACACAGTGCTAAAATGTCTAGTTACGGCACTGTTGCTAGGTATCCTTTTCTCTGGTCCTGAGCAGGTCCCCCTCACTAGATCCTCTCCAGGGGTGAGGGGGTGTACTTGGATGGGATGGGGGGGCCGAAAGCATTTTATCGCACCTGGGCCCACCGCTCGCTAGTTCCGCCACTGGCTGCAGTCCCTCTATTTCTGACAGCAGGGCAAATGTATTAAGCCTGGATAAGTGCTAAAGCAGTAATAAGTGCAAGGTGATAACGTACCAGCCAATCAGCTCCAATATGTAAAATTACAGGAGCTGATTGGCAGTGCGTTATCACCTTCCACTTATCACTGCTTTATCACTTCTCCAGGCTTAATACATCTGCCCCAGTAGCTCAAACCCCATAGGTTTCTGGCTCTCTGCACCCTGTGACAAGTGAACGCTCCCAGTATTTGATTAAGAGCACTGTCCTTATTTGAAGTGTACCATACCTCCCAACATGACCCTCTCCAAGAGGGACAGAATGCTCTGCTCCTGGACCTTCCAATTAATTTATTGTTGCCATCACCTGTGCTGAAACACCTTTCCTATCCATTAACCTGTTCAACACAGGTGATGGTAATCATACATTAAGAGAAAAGTTCAGAAGCAGAGCATTGTGTCCCTCCTGGAGAGGGTCATGTTGGGAGGTATGGTGTACTACTGGTTTGTATTGTGCGTTGTACTGGCAAAAGAAATCTCTAAAGCTGCTGTGATTAATTCTGCTTTTTTATATTACTGGATTTACTATTAGCTCCTGATTATTTGTGTTGTACAGATTTGTACAGCTGTATTTTACTTGACATGGCAAAATTCACTTGTCTTTTCAATGGAAAACAAGGAAGGGAAAATTAGATTTCATCTTTTGATTGTACTGCTCCATGTATAGAGGAGGATAATGAGCATTAAAATCTATTAAGGATTTTTCCTGATTAGAAAATCTATTCAAGAGTGAAATGAAACACTGGTGGGACAGTGTCTCATTGCAAAGATATAATGACAACAAACAAATCCCTACAAGGCAGTGGCGTAACTAGGGGCCCGCAGCCCCTGCGAGTGCTTAGTGGCGCGCAGGGCTGCGGGGTGTCCTACCCGCCACTGATTTCTGCTGGGAAGGAGGGACACGGATGGCACAGCGCGCATCTCTCCTGTGTGTCCCTCCTGGGTCTCCTGCAGCAGGGCGTGTCTTTTAAATGAAGTGCCGGAACTTAATTTAACAGACACGCCGCTGCCGCTGGAGACCCAGGAGGAACACACAGGAGAGGCGCACGCTGTGCCATCCGTGTCCCTCCTTCTCGAATCGCACAGCAGTGGGGGAGCCCGGGGGGGGGGGGTGTAACTTGCACTGGAGGAGCATATTTAGCACTGGGGTGTGGGGTGTGGGGGGGTGTACCTGGCACTGGGGCAGCATATTTATCACTGGGGGGGGGGGGTGTACCTGGCACTGGGGGAGCATATTTAGCACTGGGGGGGGGGGGGGTGTACCTGGCACTGGGGAGAATATTTAGCACTGGGGGAGGGCATATTTGGCACTGGGGGGGGGGCATATTTGGCACTGGGAGTATATGTGTACCTGGCACCGGGGGGGCATATTTGGCACTGGGGGCATATGTGTACCTGGCACTGTGGGGGAATATCTGGCACTGGGGGCATATGTGGCACTGGGAGCACAGCCCTAGCAACAAGCATTACCACCTGGTTACAAGCACAATACCCAGCTCATGAAATCCCTGGCAACAAGCATTACCCCATAGCAATGAGCATGACACCCAGTGCATGAAACCCCTGGCTACGAATATTACCTCCTGGCAACAAGTTTGAAACCCAGCACATGATACCTCTGGCAACAAGCATAACACCTACCGCCTGAAACACCTGGCAACGAGCATGACACCCTGGGCATGAAAACCCCTGGCATCGTGCATGGAACCAAGAGCATGAAACCCCTGGCAACGAGCAGGTAATTTAAAAGTAATTAGAAGCCTTACTGTAGGACTTAATGTGTAATGGGCATTACGGTGTCTGGCATAATGTATCACGGACATTGCAGTATGTGTCATAATGTGTCACAGGCATTACGGTATGTGGCATACTATATCACGGGCATTGTGGTATAACGTCTCAGGGGCATTGCAGTGTGTGGCATAATGTATAACGGACATTGCGGTGTGTGGCATAGGGTATAACGGGCATTGCGGTATGTGTCACAGGCATTATGGTGTGTGGTATACTATATCACGGGCATTGTGGTATGTGGTATAATGTCTCAGGGTCATTGCAGTGTGTGGCATAATATATCACGGATATTGCAGTGTGTGTCATAATGTGTCACAGGCATTGTATGTGCTATAATGTATCAGGGGCATTGCAGTGTGTAGCATAATGTATAACGGGCATTGCAATTCCTGTCATAATGTGTCACAGGCATTGCGGTGTGGCATAATGTGTCACAGGCATTACGGTGTGTGGCATGATGTGTCGGGGGCATTATGGTGTGTGGCATAATGTCTAAGGGCCATTGCAGTATGTGGCATAATGTATACTGGGCATTACTATAAGGAGGAAAAATGACAAATAATGTAAGGGGCATGAATCAGGATTTTTTTTTCCTGTGGTGGCCAACGTCTGGGCATGCAGGTTGCAAAACTGGGGTATAAGGTAGTCTTTTCCTGCAATGCCACACCCCTATATGCAAAGCCACGCCCATTTCAGCAAGGCCACACCCACGCGCATATTCATCGCTTTGCTAGGGCCAATTATGGGGGGGGGGGGGGCGCCAGAGAATTTTTTGGCTTGGGGGAGAAAATTTTCTAGTTACGCCACTGCTACAGGGGTACAGTCTATCTCTTTTCAGGAGCAAAATAAACTCCTGGATGATTTAAGTAATATGTTGGATACATGTTAATTCTACTGTATGATATTATTGACTATGTGTAGAGAGTAAGATATTGAAATTTTATATTATATGATATTGAAACAGTAAAGGGGGGTACACACGGAGCGATGTTCAGCTAATTTCTAACCAATCTGACTAGATTGCTTAGAACATCACTCCGTGTGTAGGGGTGCCGGCGATAGCGATGCGCAGTGCCGCGCGTCGCTATTGCCGGTGCTAGATTGGCCTGCATGCAGGCACAATATAGCAGGTCGCTCATTTCACCGCTGGGTGAAATGAGCGCCCCCCCGTGTCCGTCCCCCCCTCGCTCAGCACATTGCGCTGTGCTGAGCGGGGGGAGAGATGTGTGCTGAGCGGTCTGCGCTAGACCGCTCAGCACACATCTCTGGGGAAATCTCCCCGTCAGTACGGCCCTTAAGTTTACAATGGTATTTAATGCCATTTAAATGTCATCATTAGAAAAAGATCATTAAAGGTAAAAGAAGAAATTTGTAAGAGCTTTTTTTATTATCAGCATAGAAAGGTCATTAACTTTAGTTAATTAGTCTCAAAATAATAGTTTTTGATAGCCTAAATCTAAAACTTATTCAGAGAGTACTGTTTCAGAGCATATATGAACAGACTAGTAAAGAAACACTTTACATACAAAGACACATTGGGCCTAATTCTGAGTTGATCGCAGCAGGAACTTTGTGTTAGGCGCCGGGGTCCGCTTGATGGTCTGCGCGGCCCGGCGCCTAGCAACTAGAGACGCCGTGCACGTACAGCCGCCGGCTCCCTAGCAACGCTAGACGCCGGGCGCGCTGAGCCGCACGGACCCTAGCAACGGGGACGCCACTGGCGGACCGCGTTCCCCGTTGCTTGGCTTTAGGAAATTAAGATATTCACCTGCTCTCTGGCCGTGCAGCAAGGCAGCTGCACGGCATTTATTCTAATCAGCCTTTAGCAGCTGATTGGAGGACTCCTTGTTAAATACACTCCCAGGGCTTCTCACAGACGCCGGTAATAGCTTCCTGCATGCTGCCTTTGTTTGCTGAGAGTCTGTTTCCAGTCCTGCTGTATCCGGTCATTCCAGTCCTCAGAAGTCCGGTATTCGGGAGTTGTCATCTCATCCCAAGAGGTCGTTTGGTTCCCTGGAGTCCTGACTGATCACCGTTTTATATCCAGTGGTGTTCGTGAGTTGCGGCTCTGCCGTGTGTTGCGGCTCAGCCGCTTTACCTTTTATATTTTGTGTTTGGAGCATTTGCGGAGGGTTCCGCTTCCACAAGTCCTCTCTGGTACTCGGCGGTGCCGGGTAGGAGAATTGGACAAGTGGATATTTTGGTTGTCCTTTTCCCTGGCGGTTTCTCCGCACATATTATAGTTTTGAGTTTGCTTAGCCCCTGGCCTGGTTGTTTAGTTAGAGGGCCTCTTGTTATCACCCTGTCTCGGGTTTCCCTTTGTCTCTCATTAAGACCGGGGGGCATCGAAGTTGGGCAGACATAATCCGCCCTTCAAACGCGGCTGCCAAGGGCTCAAGAAACCATAGTCTCGCAGGGGATTTCTGACAACACGGGTGAGACAACAGAGTTAGGGCGCCAGGGGCTATTTTCCTGTCCTGCTCCCTTCCCCAGCATTCCGTTCCAGTGCTCCGGTCCTTGCCATAAGATCTCCTCTGACCAGAGTGCTGGAATCATAACATTATTACCGGCCATACCAAAACTTAAAATTAAACGGGGTTGAATTTTTTCTCATTCAGTTTTGTGAGAGTTTATCGGCCTCATGAATCCAACAGGTTTAGGGCCAAATCCTGGTCAGCTCTTAGTCAGCCAGATTCAAGAACTTACTCAGATGGTTCAGGATCTTTCTCTTCGGGTGAAGTCGTAGGAAGATCTTTTGCGAGCTTCCCCAAGGGTAGTCCCTGAACCAAAGATGCATTTGCCTGACCGTTTTTCTGGTGATAGAAAAGAGTTTTTTAATTTTAAAGAATCCTGTAAACTTTATTTTCGTTTAAGACCGACTTCCTCGGGTACTGAATCTCAGCGGGTCGGGTTTATTATTTCTTTGCTCCAGGGGGATCCTCAGACCTGGGCATTTGGTTTAAGAGCAGAGGATCCGGCATTGTTGTCAGTTGACGCTTTTTTTGAGTCTTTAGGGCTCTTGTATGATGACCCTGATAGAGAGGCGTCCGCTGAAAGTCAGTTGCGCGCTCTCAGACAGGGTAGAAATCCTGCGGAGGTTTATTGTACGGAGTTTCGCCGTTGGTCGAACGACTGTGGCTGGAATGACCCAGCCCTGCGCAGTCAGTTTCGCCTCGGCTTATCAGAGTCTATAAAAGACAGTCTCCTTCGGTACCCCGCTCCTGAGACTCTCGATAAACTCATGGAGCTTTCTATTAAGATTGATCGTCGTCTCAGAGAGCGGAGGGCTGAAAAAGGAGCACCTGTAAGGTCAAGTCCGTGTGTATATTCCATTCCTGAAGATGTAGAGGAGCCCATGCAGATGGGTCTCTCCCGGCTGTCTCCTGAAGAAAGAGCCAGAAGGCAAAATTCTGGTCTTTGTCTGTACTGTGGGGGTAAGGGACATTTTGCTCGTAATTGTCCGAACAAGTCGGGAAACGCTTTGACCAGGTGAATTGTGAGGGGGTTCACCTAGGTCTGCAGCTTATCTCCTCGAATAACTCCCTTTTAGTCCTAGTTAAAGTTTCCTTTGGCAGCCTCAGTTCTTCGGTGTCGGCTTTTGTTGACAGTGGAGCTGCAGGAAACTTTATGGATTTAACTTGGGCTAAGGCCTTAGGCATTCCTCAGTTACCTTTGGGTAGGTGTGTCACCATGCATGGCTTAGATGGGAGTCCGCTGTCTAATGGGATTATTTCTCTCCGTACACCCCCTGTACTACTTACATTAGGAGCTCTACATTCCGAAAAAATCGAGTTCTTTCTTACACATTGCCCAGCAGTTCCAGTTGTTCTGGGTCACCCTTGGCTGGCCTTTCATAATCCCACCATTGATTGGCGGTCGGGGGAGATTTCACATTGGGGTACTTTTTGTGATAAGGAATGTATCACGTTTCCAGTCAGAGTAGCAGCTATCATTCCAGAACTCATTCCGGTGGAATACCAGGAGTTTGCTGATGTTTTCTCCAAAGGCAATGCGGACATTCTGCCTCCCCATCGGCCTTATGATTGTGCTATTGAGTTAATTCCTGGTGCCGCATTGCCAAAGGGAAGATTATATGCATTATCCGGGCCAGAAACTGTGGCTATGAATGATTATGTAAAGGAGAGCCTTGAGAAATGATTTATTAGACCATCAAAATCTCCTTTAAGTGCAGGCTTCTTCTTTGTGGAGAAAAAGGATGGTTCGCTTAGACCTTACATTGATTTTAGAGCCCTGAATAAGATCTCAGTTAAAAACACCTATCCTTTGCCGTTGATTTCTGTACTCTTTGATCAGTTACGTTCTGCTGTGATTTTTTTTCTAAAATTGACCTTAGAGGAGCGTACAACCTCATCCGAATTAAATCTGGAGATGAGTGGAAAACGGCCTATAGTACTCAGTCGGGTCACTACGAATACCTGGTGATGCCGTTCGGCCTGTCCAATGCTCCGGCAGTTTTTCAAGACCTCATTAACGATGTGCTCCGTGACTTCCTAGGGAAATTCGTGGTCGTTTACTTAGACGACATCTTGATTTTTTCTGAATCAATGGAACAACATGTTACCCAGGTGCGTCTGGTTCTTCAAAAGTTACGTGAGAATCATTTATATGCCAAGCTGGAGAAGTGTGAGTTTCATGTCACGGAAGTATCTTTTTTAGGGTACATAATTTCCCCTCAGGGATTTTCCATGGAACCAAAGAAACTCCAGGCCATCCTTAGTTGGGCGCAACCCACCAATTTAAAAGCAATTCAGCGCTTTTTAGGGTTTGCGAATTATTATAGGAGGTTCATTCATTCTTTTTCTGACCTGGTTGCTCCCATTGTAGCTCTGACAAAGAAAGGAGCGGATCCTACCAACTGGTCGCGTGAAGCTGAGTTGTCCTTCCGGGCCTTGAAACAAGCCTTTGTCTCGGCTCCAGTCCTCAGACATCCTAATCCGGAATTGCCCTTTGTGGTGGAGGTTGATGCCTCGGAGGTTGGAGTGGGGGCTATCCTTTCTCAAATGGATCCGGAGTCTCTGGAGTTACATCCTTGTGCCTTTATGTCCAGGAAATTCTCCTCCGCTGAATCCAACTATGACGTTGGTAATCGGGAGTTACTGGCGGTAAAGTGGGCTTTCGAGGAGTGGAGGCATTGGCTGGAGGGAGCAAAACATACTATTTCGGTATTGACTGACCATAAGAACCTGCAATACATTGAATCGGCTAAGCGGCTTAATGCCCAGCAGGCACGTTGGGCATTATTTTTTACGCGTTTCAAATTTATAATCACTTTCAGGCCTGGTTCCAAGAATACTAAGGCTGATGCCCTGTCACGTAGCTTTCTTCCGGTTCACAATAACAATCCTGTTACCCCCATACTTCCATCTTCGGTCATCTGGGCGGGCCTCACACAAGATTTATTTACCCAGTTAAAACAGCTTCAACACCAAGCTCCTAGAATTACTCCTGCTGGTCGTCTTTACGTCCCTGAGTTTTTGAGAGCTACTGTTTTAACATAATTCCATGATAACAAAGTTTCAGGGCATCCAGGAGTCTCTAAGACATTGGAGTTAGTCTCTCGCTCAGTATGGTGGCCTGGTCTTTCTAAAGACGTCAAGGAATTTGTTTATTCATGTCAGGTTTGTGCACAGCATAAGGTTCCCCGTTCCTTGCCCATCGGGCAACTTATGCCCTTAAATGTTCCTCTCAGGCCGTGGTCTCATATTTCCATGGATTTTGTGGTTGACCTTCCCCTTTCAGCCGGATTCCGAGTCATATGGGTTGTAGTGGACCGTTTTAGTAAAATGGCTCATTTTATTGCTCTTCCCCGATTGCCTTCTTCCCAAGGGTTGGCAGTTTTGTTTCTCCGCCATGTATTCAGGCTTCATGGGTTGCCTACTGATATTGTTTCTGATCGGGGTCCACAATTCATCGCACAATTCTGGAAATGTTTTTGTGCCTCATTGAAGATGAAATTGTCGTTAACATCCGGTTACCACCCACAATCCAACGGGCAAACCGAACGAGTTAACCAATCATTGAAACAATATTTGCGCTTGTATTCAGCCAAACTCCAGAATGATTGGTCCGAGTTTCTTCCGTTGGCTGAATTTGCTTACAATAATTCTTGTCATTCCTCCACTAAAGAGTCTCCATTCTTTTCAGTTTTTGGTTTTCACCCCAGAGCTAATTCTTTTTTTTCATCATTCCTCAGTCTCCTCGCTTACCTTAACCTCCCATCTCAGAGCCATTTGGAAAAAGGTGCACCTTGCTCTCAGAAAAGCGGCCTTTCGAGAGAAGAAATTTTCTGACAGGCTCCGACGTCCTTGCACTTTTAAGGTGGGAGATAGGGTGTGGTTGTCGACTCGCAACATCAGGCTTCGACAATCCACGGCTAGACTGGGACCCAAATTTATTGGGACATTTCTTATTATTAAAAGAGTCAACCCAGTTGCCTTTCGGTTACGTTTACCAAGATCTCTCAGGATTGGAAATACGTTTCATTGTTCCCTGTTGAAACAATACATTTCTTCCAGTAGATTTCCTCGGAAGATCTCTCAGGGTAGATCTCCAGTGGATGTACAGGGACAACAGGAGTTCTTGGTAGAGAAGGTTCTCGATTCCAAATTGTCCCGGGATCGGCTGTATTTTCTGGTTCACTGGAAAGGCTATGGTCCGGAGGAAAGGTCTTGGGTCCTGGATAAGGATCTTCATGCCCCGAGGCTCAAGAGGGCATTTTTTCGGGAATTTCCTCAGAAACCTGGCTTTAGGGGTTCCTTGACCCCTCCTCAAGGGGGGGTACTGTTAGGCGCCGGGGTCCGCTTGATGGTCTGCGCGGCCCGGCGCCTAGCAACTAGAGACGCCGTGCACGTACAGCCGCCGGCTCCCTAGCAACGCTAGACGCCGGGCGCGCTGAGCCGCACGGACCCTAGCAACGGGGACGCCACTGGCGGACCGCGTTCCCCGTTGCTAGGCTTTAGGAAATTAAGATATTCACCTGCTCTCTGGCCGTGCAGCAAGGCAGCTGCACGGCATTTATTCTAATCAGCCTTTAGCAGCTGATTGGAGGACTCCTTGTTAAATACACTCCCAGGGCTTCTCACAGACGCCGGTAATAGCTTCCTGCATGCTGCCTTTGTTTGCTGAGAGTCTGTTTCCAGTCCTGCTGTATCCGGTCATTCCAGTCCTCAGAAGTCCGGTATTCGGGAGTTGTCATCTCATCCCAAGAGGTCGTTTGGTTCCCTGGAGTCCTGACTGATCACCGTTTTATATCCAGTGGTGTTCGTGAGTTGCGGCTCTGCCGTGTGTTGCGGCTCAGCCGCTTTACCTTTTATATTTTGTGTTTGGAGCATTTGCGGAGGGTTCCGCTTCCACAAGTCCTCTCTGGTACTCGGCGGTGCCGGGTAGGAGAATTGGACAAGTGGATATTTTGGTTGTCCTTTTCCCTGGCGGTTTCTCCGCACATATTATAGTTTTGAGTTTGCTTAGCCCCTGGCCTGGTTGTTTAGTTAGAGGGCCTCTTGTTATCACCCTGTCTCGGGTTTCCCTTTGTCTCTCATTAAGACCGGGGGGCATCGAAGTTGGGCAGACATAATCCGCCCTTCAAACGCGGCTGCCAAGGGCTCAAGAAACCATAGTCTCGCAGGGGATTTCTGACAACACGGGTGAGACAACAGAGTTAGGGCGCCAGGGGCTATTTTCCTGTCCTGCTCCCTTCCCCAGCATTCCGTTCCAGTGCTCCGGTCCTTGCCATAAGATCTCCTCTGACCAGAGTGCTGGAATCATAACACTTTGTTAGCAATTGGGCAAAACCATATGTACTGCAGGGGGGCAGATGTAACATGTGCAGAGAGAGTTATATTTGGGTGGGGTTTGTTCAAACTGAAATCTAAATTGCAGTGTAAAAATAAAGCAGCCAGTATTTACCCTGCACAGAAACAAAATAACCCACCCAAATCTAACTCTCTCTGCAAATGTTATATCTGCCCCCCCTGCAGTGCACATGGTTTTGCCCAACTGCTAAAAAATTTCCTGCGGCGATCAACTTGGAATTACCCCCATAGTTGCAAAAATTATAATAACAAAAAGGCTAAAATAAAATTAGACAATACATGTATAGCAATTCAAATAAAAAAGAGAACGTACAGTTGCATATATTACTGATGCTGGGATTGGCAATAAAGAAAGATACAGTCTTCCCAAAATGGGTCCCTTCATTTATGACAAGGAACAAACAACTGCAATTCCATTTTAATCTGTCGGGGAGAAGGCACTGTTGGGGTGGCCAGAATAATGTCCATTCTAAATAATATGTCTCTTTTATTTATAGACATGTCTCTAGACCAAGAACGAGATTTCATCTTGGGTTTTCTGTACTTATACAAACAACATGAATGTCTCTGACACATGAAAGCCCATGACTATGCCAACAAGATCAAGTGCAACCAGGTATATGAAGAGCTTGCCAGCTACAGCAAGCCATTTTACGATGCAGCCTCTGTTCTCTGGGTATGCAAAAAAAACCAAAACAGAACCTGAGGGCTGTTTTTCTCAAGGAACATAAAAAGATAGAAGGGTCAAAGAGGTCAGGAACTGGGAATGATGACATATACCAAACCTGTGGTATTATGACCAGTTAGTATTCACGGTGCAACATGTTATGCACACCAGTGCCTGCAGGAATGTACTGGTGTCTGAACTGTTATGCACACCAGTGCCTGCAGGAATGTACTGGTGTCTGAACGGATAGGGATGCAAAACAAATGAACTCACAGACAGACTGGGGAATATGACATTACGTACACAGAAGGTGATAGGGTAACAAAATAAACACAAAGTGAACAGAGAAGCCCAGAGGCTAAGAAACTGGGTGTCTCCCTAGTATTAGGAATGCTCAGATGGAAAAAGCAAGATATTGTGTTTTAATACGTAGAGAACCCGAAATGCTGTTGCTAAGGGCAACAGCAAAACCCTAAAGGGTTACCAACGGGTGTGGCAGTAAACTCCTTGGTCAGAGATGGAATGATAGACACAAGGAGAGTCTCCACAATCCTAATCCTCACTTGCAGTGCACAGGTTCAGCTTACTGCCACTAAACTGATACCTGAACACCTTGCACAGTGAGAAAGGATTTAGGCAGGCAAGTCTGAGAATACAGCCGCAAACTTGCTAAGTTCACAGAGTAGCAAAAGAACCCCAGCAAGTTAAACGACTGACTCCAGTTTTACTGCTAGGTCTGGATTGGCAGAGTGTAGTACCAAACCCCAAGGCCTATTTGCAGTAAGCAACAACAAATACAAAGCTACACAGTACTGGCTAACTTTCAGGAACTGACTAACCAACAAAGATTCAGCAGCATCTGCTTAACCTGAGAAGAGGCCTTATATAGCAGGTGCTGTCCACGCCCCACTCAGACCTCACAGACTGTGAGCACAAAAACCAGCACCGGATCCCCTGCCGTGCACAAAGCCTGTAACCACTGCACAGCAAAAGACCCGAACCGGAGTATCAGCTGCGCTCAGGCCACTCCTCTAGCACTTGTCTCCCGGTTGCCATGACGACGTGGCAGCACAGGGCAGGAGACCCTAACAGTACCCCCCCTCTGACGAGGGGTCAAAGAACCCCTACCACCGGGTTTATCGGGGAACTGCGAGAAGAAAGAGCGTATCAGTCTGGGGGCATGAAGATCACAACTGCGCACCCACGACCGCTCCTCCGGGCCATACCCCTTCCAGTGCACCAAAAATGACAGCCGACCCCGAACCATCTTGGAGTCAAGAATCCTTTCAACAACAAACTCCCTCTGGCCACGTATCAGAAGAGGGGAAGGTCTTCCACTGGAAGAAGGATTACTAATCGCCCGTTTTAAAAGGGAACAATGAAATGTTTTATTGATACCCAAAGAACGGGGCAGATCTAACTGAAATGCCACCGGATTGATAACCCTGGTGATCTTATAAGGGCCGATGAACCGGGGGCCTAACTTATGAGATGGCTGTCTCAACTTCAAATTCTTGGTAGACAACCAGACGAAGTCTCCTAATTTGAAGCTGCAGGGTCTTTTCCGCTTATCAAAAACCCTTTTGGTCACTAATGACACAGACACAAGGGCTTTCTTCACTTTCCTCCAAATACCTCTAAGGACCGAAACCACAGAGGAACCACCAGGCGTGGAGTCCAGGGGGTCAAAAGAATTGGCCTTAGGATGATGCCCATACACACAAAGGAAGGGAGAGATCCCTGTAGCAGAGTGAGCCGCGTTGTTATAGGCAAACTCCGCCATGGACAGATGAGCAACCCAGTCAGTCTGACACTTGGAGACATAACACCTGAGGAACTGCTCCAAGGACTGGTTCACCCTTTCAGTCTGCCCATTAGACTGCGGATGGTAGCCTGACGACAAGCTGACAGAAATCTGGAGATCGGAACAAAATGCCCTCCAGAATTTGGCCACAAACTGGGATCCGCGGTCAGAGACCACATCAAGTGGCAACCCGTGGAGACGCACAACATGCAGCATAAATAATTCAGACAGGCGTCTGGCCGATGGCAGCCCAACCAGTGGAACGAAGTGCGCCATCTTCGAAAACCTGTCAACGACAACCCAGATGGCTGTCATCCCCGAGGATTTGGGCAAGTCCACCACAAAATCCATTGAAATGTGGGTCCATGGCTTAGATGGAATAGAGAGTGGATGTAATGGGCCAACAGGAACCCCTCTAGGAGTCTTATTTCGGGCACAGATGTCACATGCCCGAACCCACTGATCCACATCCTTAGCCACCGAGGGCCACCACACCGCCCTAGATAGCAACTCCCGAGTTCTGGCAATACCCGGGTGACCTGCCGACTTCTTGGCATGGAATTCCAGGAACACTCGCTGTCTTAACCTAGGAGGCACAAACAAAAGACCTACCGGAAGGTCTGGAGGAGCCTGCTCCTGTGCTCTAAGGACTAATGACAAGAGGTCCTGGGTAATGCCCACTTTAATACATGATGGGGACACAATGGGCAACGGCTCCTCGGTGGTCTCCTGGATTGGAGCAAAACTCTGCGAGAGCGCATCAGCCTTGATGTTTTTTGACCCAGGGCGATATGTTATCAAAAAATTAAAGCAAGCAAAAAACAAAGCCCATCGTGCCTGCCTGGCATTGAGACGCTTCGCTGACTCTAAATATGCCAGATTCTTATGGTCGGTGAGAATTGAGACCACAAACTTAGCCCCCTCAAGCCAGTGTCTCCACTCCTCGAGTGCATCCTTAATAGCCAACAATTCCCGGTTACCCACGACATAATTAATCTCGGCAGGCGAAAATTTACGGGAAAAGTAAGCACAGGGATGAAGGCGATTATCAGACACTCCCATCTGAGAGAGCACTGCCCCATTACCCATCTCAGAGGCATCCACCTCCACCACAAAAGGACGCTCTGGATCTGGGTGTCGCAGCACCTTGGCCGAGACAAATGCCCTTTTGAGACGGGCAAAAGCCGCTTTAGCCTCACAAGACCAGTGAGCAACATCCGCCCCTTTCTTAGTGAGTGCCACCAAGGGCGCCACTATAGACGAAAATCCAGCAATAAATCGTCTATAAAAATTCGCAAAGCCCAGGAAACACTGAAGCGCCTTCAAACTAGTGGGCTGCACCCAATCCAGTACTGCCTGTACCTTGGAACCCTCCATTTGGAAACCTTCTGGGGAGATAATATATCCTAGAAATGCGATTTGCTGAACTTCAAATTCGCACTTCTCCAGCTTCGCCCCAAGCCGGTGGTCTCTGAGTTTCTGGAGGACTAAGCGTACATGCTTCCGATGTTCCTCCAGGGAATGGGAGAAGATTAGGATGTCATCTAAGTAAACAACTAAGAATCTATCCAAATATTCCCTGAGTACATCGTTCATGAAATCCTGGAAGACTGCCGGGGCATTACAGAGCCCAAAAGGCATCACCAAATATTCATAATGCCCTGAGTGGGTATTAAAGGCAGTCTTCCATTCATCCCCCTCTCTTATTCGGATTAGATTGTACGCCCCGCGTAGGTCAATCTTAGAAAAAATGGTGGCAGTACGAAGCTGGTCAAACAAGACCGAAATGAGAGGCAGTGGGTATGAGTTTTTAATCGTGATACGGTTCAATTCCCTGAAGTCGATGCAGGGTCGCAACGAACCGTCCTTTTTACCCACGAAGAAGAACCCCGACCCAACTGGAGACTGTGAAGGTCTGATAAATCCCTTAGCCAAGTTCTCCTGAATGTACTCTGCCATAGCCTGAGTCTCAGGACGTGACAGGGAGTACAACCTGCTCTTGGGAAGCTTAGCATTTGGCAACAAATCAATGGCACAGTCATAGGGGCGATGGGGAGGTAGTACCTCTGCAACTTTTTTGGAGAACATGTCCGCAAAATCTGCATAACACCCTGGCAATCCTGGCAAACTTAGCTGCGAGAGCCTGACTGGAAGGCTCAAGCAACTCCTGAAACAATCCGTACCCCAACTAAGAATCTCCCCAGAGACCCAGTCAAATTGAGGACTGTGGGCCCTTAACCAGGGTAACCCCAACACCAATGGGGCAAAAGTACAGACAGTCACATAAAAGGACAATTTTTCAGAGTGTGTGGCTCCAATAAACAAAGAAATCTGGCTAGTGCAAGAGGTAATTTTACCTTGGGATAATGGTTCCCCGTTTAACCCACAAATCTCAATTTCCAATGCCCAGGGTACTAAGGGAACAGAGTGTTTCAGGGCGAATTGGCGGTCCATAAAAACCCCGTCGGCCCCACTGTCCACAAAGGCCTCAGTCTTGACAGTTTGACCGAGGATCTTCAAGGTCACCGGAATGATAAAAGTCTTCTTGGGAAATTCTGAATTCTGGCCTGACAGGATATTTCCCAACACCCTCAGGCCCTGAAGTTTTCCGGCTTTTCTGGGCATGATACTACCACATGACCTTTATTCCCACAGTACAAACACAACCCCTGCTGTCTCCTCCGCGTCTTCTCACGCGAGGAGAGGCGGGTAGCCCCAATCTGCAAAGGCTCCTCGGAAAATTCCTCAGAGTCTGAGGTTCCCTTGGGAAAGAAGGAAACCTCGGTCTCCCTTTCAAGCCTACGCTCTCTCAGCCGTCTATCCACCCGGATGGATAACTGCATGAGCTGATCCAAGCTATCAGGCAAGGGATATTGTACCAGTTGGTCTTTTATCTGGTTAGAAAGACCTCTTCGGTACTGGTGTCTCAGGGCTGGGTCATTCCACTGGGTATCATGGGCCAACCTCCGAAACTCCGTACAGTAAACCTCAACTGGCCTTCGCCCTTGCTTAAGGATCGAAATCTGAGCCTCGGCTGAGGCCGTCTTGTCAGGGTCATCATACAACATGCCCAGTGCCGTAAAAAAAGCATCAACACTTTTAAGCGACGGACAGTCAGGCTGCAACCCATATGCCCAGACCTGTGGGTCTCCTTGTAGCAAGGAAATCACTATGCCCACCCGCTGAATCTCCGACCCAGAAGACTGAGGCCAAAGCCGGAAGTATTGCTTGCAGCTCTCCTTGAAACAAAAGAACTGCGAGCGATCTCCAGAAAAACGATCCGGGAGATTTACTTTCGGCTCCTTCACCCCTGAAGGTGCTGCTGCTGCGGGAGCTCCGCCAGCGGCCTGGGAGGTGTGCATTTTAATGGATAAATCATTAAATTGTCGAGTCAGGACCTGCACCTGATGGACCACCTGTTGCAACGTATTTTGAGGGGTATGCTCCATATTCCCACAAAATTTCAACAGGAGTATTGGGCTGCTGAATATGTTATGCACACCAGTGCCTGCAGGAATGTACTGGTGTCTGAACTGTTATGCACACCAGTGCCTGCAGGAATGTACTGGTGTCTGAACTGTTATGCACACCAGTGCCTGCAGGAATGTACTGGTGTCTGAACGGATAGGGATGCAAAACAAATGAACTCACAGACAGACTGGGGAATATGACATTACGTACACAGAAGGTGATAGGGTAACAAAATAAACACAAAGTGAACAGAGAAGCCCAGAGGCTAAGAAACTGGGTGTCTCCCTAGTATTAGGAATGCTCAGATGGAAAAAGCAAGATATTGTGTTTTAATACGTAGAGAACCCGAAATGCTGTTGCTAAGGGCAACAGCAAAACCCTAAAGGGTTACCAACGGGTGTGGCAGTAAACTCCTTGGTCAGAGATGGAATGATAGACACAAGGAGAGTCTCCACAATCCTAATCCTCACTTGCAGTGCACAGGTTCAGCTTACTGCCACTAAACTGATACCTGAACACCTTGCACAGTGAGAAAGGATTTAGGCAGGCAAGTCTGAGAATACAGCCGCAAACTTGCTAAGTTCACAGAGTAGCAAAAGAACCCCAGCAAGTTAAACGACTGACTCCAGTTTTACTGCTAGGTCTGGATTGGCAGAGTGTAGTACCAAACCCCAAGGCCTATTTGCAGTAAGCAACAACAAATACAAAGCTACACAGTACTGGCTAACTTTCAGGAACTGACTAACCAACAAAGATTCAGCAGCATCTGCTTAACCTGAGAAGAGGCCTTATATAGCAGGTGCTGTCCACGCCCCACTCAGACCTCACAGACTGTGAGCACAAAAACCAGCACCGGATCCCCTGCCGTGCACAAAGCCTGTAACCACTGCACAGCAAAAGACCCGAACCGGAGTATCAGCTGCGCTCAGGCCACTCCGCTAGCACTTGTCTCCCGGTTGCCATGACGACGTGGCAGCACAGGGCAGGAGACCCTAACACAACATGATCCAGTCCGGGCTTCTGATGTCCTGATGGCAGAGACAAAAGAGTGCGGAGTGGAGGCAGAGGATCTGCTAAGCCATCATCTGTAAGTGGAAGCCCAGCAATCGCAAGTAACAGAAATGACAAATGTTAACAATTGTTTCAGAGTCCCCTCCACTTCCCCTTCACTTATTGTATGTACTCCTCTTGTCACGTCACCGCTCCATCTCTGTTGAAGAAGGTCATATATATTTGTCTCTGACCTTTTTGGCCAGAGCACTCCAGGTTTCCACCACTGGTGGTACCACCACTGAGGGGAACTGAACCACCTCCTCTGGATGGTGTGGTCTTCCACCACAACTGTGCCCGATGTCATTTGCTGGGTGGCTTTCTTGTGCAGGAAGTTGTGCAGGACACAGCATGCAGTGATGACCCAGTCAATCTTCTCCACCTTCAAATTAATTGCGGTATAAAAGATTCGGAATCGGTTGCTCAAGATCCCAAAAGCATTCTCGACAATATGCCTTGCCTGAAACAGGCGGTAATTAAATACCCGCTTTTCTTTATTGAGGACCATTAGCGGGAATGGCTTCATTCTTATGAAGGGCAAAGGCCTCAACGGCATTAGCCTATGTTTCGTTGCCTCTCTAGATGCAAATGCAGGGTCTTGGTGGTGAGCCAGTCGTAGAATGCCGTGTTCTTAAATGAGCCACCATCAGAAGCACAGCCGTTCTTCCCCACATCTTCAGACAGAAACTCATAGTTCACAACCGCCATTAGAACCACACTGAAGTACCCCTTGTAGTTACAGTAGTACGACCTGCTGCTGGCAGGTGGGGTAATACGAATATTCTTGCCATCGATAGCTCCTCTGCAGTTAGGGAGCTGCCAACAGCTGTCAAATTGATCCCCAACGGCTATCCACTCTTCCGTGCTTGTAGGGAACTGCAAAAGAAAAGAATATATATACATATATATATATATACATATACACACGCATGAAATATTTTTTCTCTCTTTTAACAGACACCAATTACACCTGACATTACCAGCACCCCGGACCTGAGTCTGTCTCCAACACTAACCCCGCCCCTGCCCCCCCCCCCCCCCCCCCACCAAAGAAACAATGTCAAAAAAGAAAAAACACGCCGGAGGAGGAACCACTTCTAAAGCAGGCCAGAGAGGCATTATTGAAGCCACCAGATGAATGTGACACTTTTGCCTCCTATGTGAGCTCTGCGTGTAGAGCCTTGGATGCAGACCAAAAAATTCAATTTGAACAATTTACATCAGAGCTAATCTTCAAAGCGTGCAGCCATCTCCTGAACTCTGAGACAAGCATAACATCCGGCCCCACTGTTTCTCCCCTAGCTCAACTCACCACCACCCACCTACTGTTCCACCCAGACATACCCCCAGACATACTTTGCACAAACACCAGACTACACCCCCCTCCTACCAACCAGCTCCCCCACCCACCCCACGCCAACCAACCTGCTCTCCCACCCACCACATATTTTAGAAATGTTTTGCATTTTATACATTTTTATATATAGATATATACTATATATTATATATACTGTATATATATATATTCTATTTAATAAAACTTTGTATTTAAGCAGCCGTGCTGGCCGTAAAGAAACACAAAAACAAGTTTTTCACTGAAGTTAAGATTAAACATAAAAAATATTTAAAAAATTTAATAAACCATTTTTGTTGTTTTACTTTAAAAAAAAAAAGTGTATTGTGTGTTTTATTTCCTACCTTACAATAACAGAACTGCAGCACCTTGATGATAACCTTGCAGGTCTCATGGATAATGCATCCCAAAGCTTGAGCCGAGATGCGGGTCCCAAACTTCAGATCTTCAAATGACCGTCCCAAAGCCAGGTACCTCAGCGTAGCCACGAACCTCTCTTCAGACGGAATGACAGTCCGGAACTTGGTATCCTGCCTCCGGATGTATTGGGCCACCAGAAGCAGCAACTCCTGGAAGGTGGCGTTGTCCATTTGCAGGAAGTTGTGATAATCTTATGCGTTATTCTCCCTAATCTCCATGAGCAGGGGCATGTAGGATCAACTCTCCCTCTCCAGCAGCCAATCCTTGTTCCAACAAGACCTCACCCTATTTATTTATTATTATTTATTTATTAACAGTTTCTTATATAGCGCAGCATATTCCGTTGCGCTTTACAATTAGAACAACAGTAATAGAACAAAACTGGGTAAAAACAGACAGACAGACATAGAGGTAGGAAGGCCCTGCTCGCAAGCTTACAATCTATAGGGAAATAGGCATATATACACAAGGATAGATGCTACCTATTGCATAATGGTCCACCAGATTGCTAGGTTCTTAATGGGTTGTATGATGATACCCCACAAAGTTATCCAAGTGTCAGGAGGGTGTGAGACTAAAGAAAGACAAGATATGTGATGTTATGAATATTCTACAGAGGATGTAATTAGATAGGGAAGCATTGAAGGTTATGTGGGTGGGTCTGGAATTTGATAGACTTGTCTGAAGAGGTGAGTTTTCAGGGAACATTTAAAGGTTTGGAGACTAGAGGCGAGTCTTACTGTGCGTGGGAGGGCATTCCATAGAGTGGGTGAAGCCCGGATAAAGTCCTGTAATTTTGAGTGTGAACAAGTAATGCGTGTGGATGAGAGACATAGATCTTGTGCAGAGCAGAGAGGTCGGGTAGCGAGATATTTTGAGATGAGTGAAGAGATGTATGTTGGTGCAGTTTGGTTAATAGCCTTGTATGTGAGTAAAAGTATTTTATATTTAATACGGTAGAATACCGGTAACCAATGGAGGGACTGACAGAGCGGATCTGCAGACGATGAAAGTCTGGCAAGGAAGATTAGCCTCGCAGCTGCATTCAAAAGGGATTGTCATTGTAGTGGTGAGAGCTTATGTTTGGGAAGACCAGTAAGGAGACTATTACAATAATCAATGCGGGAGATAATGAGAGCATGGATTAGAGTTTTTGCTGTATCTTGTGTAAGATAAGGGCGTATTTTGGATATGTTTCTTAGATTTATGTAACATGATCTTGAGACAGATTGAATGTGGGTAACAAAGGACAGTTCAGAGTCAAGAATGACACCTAGGCAGCGAGCTTGTGGGGTAGGGGTGATTGCCGAGTTCTCAACAGTGATAGAGATATCAGGTTGGAAACTACTATTGGCCGGTGGAAATATAATTAATTCTGTTTTGGAAATATTAAGTTTGAGGTGGTGAGATGTCATCCAAGATGAAATGGCAGTGTTAGGGTCTCCTGCCCTGTGCTGCCACGTCGTCATGGCAACCGGGAGACAAGTGCTAGTGGAGTAACCTGAGCGCAGCTGATACTCCGGTTCGGGTCTTTTGCTGTGCAGTGGTTATAGGCTCTGTGCACGGCAGGGGATCCGGTGCTGGTTTTTGTGCTCACAGTCTGTGAGGTCTGAGTGGGGCGTGGACAGCACCTGCTTTATAAGGCCTCTTTTCAGGGTAAGCAGATGCTGCTGAATCTTTGTTGGTTAGTCAGTTCATGAACGTTAGCCAGTACTGTGTAGCTTTGTATTTGTTTGTTGCTTACTGCAAATAGGCCTGGGAATTTGGTATTACACTCTGCCAATCCAGACCTAGCAGTAAGACTGGAGTCAGTCGTTTAGCTTGCTGGGGTTCTGTTACTACTCTGTGAACTTAGCAAGTTTGCGGCTGTATTCTAAGACTTGCCTGTCTAATCCTGTCTCACTGTGCTAGGTGTCAGGGGTCAGTTTAGTGGCAGTAAGCTAAAACCTGTGCACTGCAAGTGAGAATTTGGATTGTGGAGATTCTCCTTGTGTCTATCATTCCATCTCTGACCAAGGAGTTTACTGCCACACCCGTTGGTAACCCTTTAGGGTTTTGCTGTTGCCCTTAGCAACAGCATTTCGGGTACTCTACGTATTAAAACACAACATCTTGCTTTTTCCATCTTAGCAGTTCTAATACAAGGGAGATACCCAGTTCCTTAGCCTCTGGGCTTCTCTGTTCACTTTGTGTGTATTTTGTTACCCTATCACCTTCTGTGTACGTTATGTCATATCCCCCAGTTTGTCTGGGAGTCCATCTGTTTTGCATAACAGTTCAAACACCAGTACATTCCTGCAGACACTGGAGTGCATAACAGTTCTGACACCAGTACTTTCCTGCTGGCACTGGTGTGCATAACATATTCAGCAGCCTAATACTCCTGTTGAAATTTTGTGGGAATATGGAGCATACCCCTCAAAATACGTTGCAACAGGTGGTCGATCAGGTGCAGGTCCTGACTCGACAATTTAATGATTTGTCCATTAAAATGCACACCTCCCAGGCTGCTGGCGGAGCTCCCGCAGCAGCAGCACCTGCAGGGGTTAAGGAGCCGAAAGTAAATCTCCCGGATCGTTTTTCTGGAGATCGCTCGCAGTTCTTTTGTTTCAAGGAGAGCTGCAAGCTATACTTCCGGCTTAGGCCTCAGTCTTCTGGGTCGGAGATTCAGCGGGTGGGCATAGTGATTTCCTTGCTACAAGGAGACCCACAGGTCTGGGCATATGGGTTGCAGCCTGACTGTCCGTCGCTTAAAAGTGTTGATGCTTTTTTTTACGGCACTGGGCATGTTGTATGATGACCCTGACAAGACGGCCTCAGCCGAGGCTCAGATTTCGATCCTTAAGCAAGGGCGCAGGCCAGTTGAGGTTTACTGTACGGAGTTTCGGAGGTTGGCCCATGATACCCAGTGGAATGACCCAGCCCTGAGACACCAGTACCGAAGAGGTCTTTCTAACCAGATAAAGGACCAACTGGTACAATATCCCTTGCCTGATAGCTTGGATCAGCTCATGCAGTTATCCATCCGGGTGGATAGACGGCTGAGAGAGCGTAGGCTTGAAAGGGAGACTGAGATTTCCTTCCTTCCCAAGGGAACCTCAGACTCTGAGGAATTTTCTGAGGAGCCTATGCAGATTGGGGCTACCCGCCTCTCCTCGCGTGAGAAGACGCGGAGGAGACAGCAGGGGTTGTGTTTGTACTGTGGGAATAAAGGTCATGTGGTAGTATCATGCCCAGAAAAGCCGGAAAACTTCAGGGCCTGAGGGTGATGGGAAATATCCTGTCAGGCCAGAAGTCAGAATTTCCCAAGAAGACTTTTATCATTCCGGTGACCTTGAAGATCCTCGGTCAAACTGTCAAGACTGAGGCCTTTGTGGACAGTGGGGCCGACGGGGTTTTTATGGACCGCCAATTCGCCCTGAAACACTCTGTTCCCTTAGTACCCTTGGCATCGGAAATTGAGATTTGTGGGTTAAACGGGGAACCATTATCCCAAGGTAAAATTACCTCTTGCACTAGCCAGATTTCTTTGTTTATTGGAGCCACACACTCTGAAAAATTGTCCTTTTATGTGACTGTCTGTACTTTTGCCCCATTGGTGTTGGGGTTACCCTGGTTAAGGGCCCACAATCCTCAATTTGACTGGCTCTCTGGGGAGATTCTTAGTTGGGGTACGGATTGTTTCAGGAGTTGCTTGAGCCTTCCAGTCAGGCTCTCGCAGCTAAGTTTGCCAGGATTGCCAGGGTGTTATGCAGATTTTGCGGACGTGTTCTCCAAAAAAGTTGCAGAGGTACTACCTCCCCATCGCCCCTATGACTGTGCCATTGATTTGTTGCCAAATGCTAAGCTTCCCAAGAGCAGGTTGTACTCCCTGTCACGTCCTGAGACTCAGGCTATGGCAGAGTACATTCAGGAGAACTTGGCTAAGGGATTTATCAGACCTTCACAGTCTCCAGTTGGGTCGGGGTTCTTCTTCGTGGGTAAAAAGGACGGTTCGTTGCGACCCTGCATCGACTTCAGGGAATTGAACCGTATCACGATTAAAAACTCATACCCACTGCCTCTCATTTCGGTCTTGTTTGACCAGCTTCGTACTGCCACCATTTTTTCTAAGATTGACCTACGCGGTGCGTACAATCTAATCCGAATAAGAGAGGGGGATGAATGGAAGACTGCCTTTAATACCCACTCAGGGCATTATGAATATTTGGTGATGCCTTTTGGGCTCTGTAATGCCCCGGCAGTCTTCCAGGATTTCATGAATGATGTGCTCAGGGAATATTTGGATAGATTCTTAGTTGTATACTTAGATGACATCCTAATCTTCTCCCATTCCCTGGAGGAACATCGGAAGCATGTACGCTTAGTCCTCCAGAAACTCAGAGACCACCGGCTTGGGGCGAAGCTGGAGAAGTGCGAATTTGAAGTTCAGCAAATCGCATTTCTAGGATATATTATCTCCCCAGAAGGTTTCCAAATGGAGGGTTCCAAGGTACAGGCAGTCCTGGATTGGGTGCAGCCCACTAGTTTGAAGGCGCTTCAGCGTTTCCTGGGCTTTGCAAATTTTTATAGACGATTTATCGCTGGATTTTCGTCTATAGTGGCGCCCTTGGTGGCACTCACTAAGAAAGGGGCGGATGTTGCTCACTGGTCTTGTGAGGCTAAAGCGGCTTTTGCCCGTCTCAAAAGGGCATTTGTTTCGGCCAAGGTGCTGCGACACCCAGATCCAGAGCGTCCTTTTGTGGTGGAGGTGGATGCCTCTGACATGGGTATTGGGGCAGTGCTTTCTCAGATGGGAGTGTCTGATAATCGCCTTCATCCCTGTGCTTACTTTTCCCGTAAATTTTCGCCTGCCGAGATGAATTATGACGTGGGTAACCGGGAATTGTTGGCTATTAAGGATGCACTCGAGGAGTGGAGACACTGGCTTGAGGGGGCTAAGTTTGTGGTCTCAATTCTCACTGACCATAAGAATCTGGCATATTTAGAGTCAGCGAAGCGTCTCAATGCCAGGCAGGCACGATGGGCTTTGTTTTTTGCTCGCTTTAATTTTTTGATAACATATCGCCCTGGGTCAAAAAACATCAAGGCTGATGCGCTCTCGCGGAGTTTTGCTCCAATCCAGGAGACCACCGAGGAGCCGTTGCCCATTGTTTCCCCATCATGTATTAAAGTGGGCATTACCCAGGACCTCTTATCATTAGTCCTTAGAGCACAGGAGCAGGCTCCTCCAGACCTTCCGGTAGGTCTTTTGTTTGTGCCTCCTAGGTTAAGACAGCGAGTGTTCCTGGAATTCCATGCCAAGAAGTCGGCAGGTCACCCGGGTATTGCCAGAACTCGGGAGTTGCTATCTAGGGCGGTGTGGTGGCCCTCGGTGGCTAAGGATGTGGATCAGTGGGTTCGGGCATGTGACATCTGTGCCCGAAATAAGACTCCTAGAGGGGTTCCTGTTGGCCCATTACATCCACTCTCTATCCCATCTAAGCCATGGACCCACATTTCAATGGATTTTGTGGTGGACTTGCCCAAATCCTCGGGGATGACAGCCATCTGGGTTGTCGTTGACAGGTTTTCGAAGATGGCGCACTTCGTTCCACTGGTTGGGCTGCCATCAGCCAGACGCCTGTCTGAATTATTTATGCTGCATGTTGTGCGTCTCCACGGGTTGCCACTTGATGTGGTCTCTGACCGCGGATCCCAGTTTGTGGCCAAATTCTGGAGGGCATTTTGTTCCGATCTCCAGATTTCTGTCAGCTTGTCGTCAGGCTACCATCCGCAGTCTAATGGGCAGACTGAAAGGGTGAACCAGTCCTTGGAGCAGTTCCTCAGGTGTTATGTCTCCAAGTGTCAGACTGACTGGGTTGCTCATCTGTCCATGGCGGAGTTTGCCTATAACAACGCGGCTCACTCTGCTACAGGGATCTCTCCCTTCCTTTGTGTGTATGGGCATCATCCTAAGGCCAATTCTTTTGACCCCGTGGACTCCACGCCTGGTGGTTCCTCTGTGGTTTCGGTCCTTAGAGGTATTTGGCGGAAAGTGAAGAAAGCCCTTGTGTCTGTGTCATTAGTGACCAAAAGGGTTTTTGATAAGCGGAAAAGACCCTGCAGCTTCAAATTAGGAGACTTCGTCTGGTTGTCTACCAAGTATTTGAAGTTGAGACAGCCATCTCATAAGTTAGGGCCCCGGTTCATCGGCCCTTATAAGATCACCAGGGTTATCAATCCGGTGGCATTTCAGTTAGATCTGCCCCGTTCTTTGGGTATCAATAAAACATTTCATTGTTCCCTTTTAAAACGGGCGATTAGTAATCCTTCTACCAGTGGAAGACCTTCCCCTCTTCTGATACGTGGCCAGAGGGAGTTTGTTGTTGAAAGGATTCTTGACTCCAAGGTGGTTCGGGTCGGCTGTCATTTTTGGTGCACTGGAAGGGGTATGGCCCGGAGGAGCGGTCGTGGGTGCGCAGTTGTGATCTTCATGCCCCCAGACTGATACGCTCTTTCTTCTCGCAGTTCCCCGATAAACCCGGTGGTAGGGGTTCTTTGACCCCTCGTCAGAGGGGGGGGTACTGTTAGGGTCTCCTGCCCTGTGCTGCCACGTCGTCATGGCAACCGGGAGACAAGTGCTAGTGGAGTAACCTGAGCGCAGCTGATACTCCGGTTCGGGTCTTTTGCTGTGCAGTGGTTATAGGCTCTGTGCACGGCAGGGGATCCGGTGCTGGTTTTTGTGCTCACAGTCTGTGAGGTCTGAGTGGGGCGTGGACAGCACCTGCTTTATAAGGCCTCTTTTCAGGGTAAGCAGATGCTGCTGAATCTTTGTTGGTTAGTCAGTTCATGAACGTTAGCCAGTACTGTGTAGCTTTGTATTTGTTTGTTGCTTACTGCAAATAGGCCTGGGAATTTGGTATTACACTCTGCCAATCCAGACCTAGCAGTAAGACTGGAGTCAGTCGTTTAGCTTGCTGGGGTTCTGTTACTACTCTGTGAACTTAGCAAGTTTGCGGCTGTATTCTAAGACTTGCCTGTCTAATCCTGTCTCACTGTGCTAGGTGTCAGGGGTCAGTTTAGTGGCAGTAAGCTAAAACCTGTGCACTGCAAGTGAGAATTTGGATTGTGGAGATTCTCCTTGTGTCTATCATTCCATCTCTGACCAAGGAGTTTACTGCCACACCCGTTGGTAACCCTTTAGGGTTTTGCTGTTGCCCTTAGCAACAGCATTTCGGGTACTCTACGTATTAAAACACAACATCTTGCTTTTTCCATCTTAGCAGTTCTAATACAAGGGAGATACCCAGTTCCTTAGCCTCTGGGCTTCTCTGTTCACTTTGTGTGTATTTTGTTACCCTATCACCTTCTGTGTACGTTATGTCATATCCCCCAGTTTGTCTGTGAGTCCATCTGTTTTGCATAACAGTTCAAACACCAGTACATTCCTGCAGACACTGGAGTGCATAACAGTTCTGACACCAGTACTTTCCTGCTGGCACTGGTGTGCATAACAGGCAGAAAGGCATTCAGTGACACGGCCCTATGCTGTGCCCCCTTCCTCTCCTCACTCAGCTTGACCACAGCATAGGACAGCACAACTCAATAGCGACAGGGATCCATCATCATAGAATACAGGATACAACTCACGATAGTAAGCAGTATAAAGCACTTTGTCATGCAAGGCAGTCAGAGGCGGATTGGCCATAGGGTTTGTAGGGAAGATCCCCGGTGGGCCGACGCACCCGTGGGGCCTGTTTTGTTTGAGAACATGTTGTCCTTTTTATAGACATAATGAATAAGATGCAAAATAATTTGCATATATGAAATTTACTTAGCCTGTGATTGCAGATGTTCTAGTGTATGCTCTGTCTGCCTGCTTGGCTGACATATAACACCCCTTTCACATCGCACAAATAACCCGGTATCGACACGGCATATTGCCGTGTCAAAACGGGTCAGTGTGCGATGTGAAAGCACTTTGGCTGAATTAGCGGGTCGCCTGACCCGGTAATTCAACCCGGTAAAAAAGAAGGGTTATTACCGGGTTGAATACCGGGTCAGGCGCACTGTGAATGGGAGCCATTTCGATGCGACGCGGCTCCCGTTCACAGCATAGGGAGAGGCGGTGCAGGAGATGAGCTTATCTCCCAGCGCCGCCTCCACCCCCGCCCCTGCTGCTGCTGCGCCCCATCCCCCCCCCCCCTCCCGCTGCTATGGCAACCGTCCAAGTATATTGCCGGGTCGGAAAGCCACCAGAGCAGAGCAAATGCCGGATCTCACCCAGTAAGGACACATTTCTCTTACCGGGTGGGATCCGGCATTTGCGATCTGAAAGCGGCATTAGATTGAGTGAATAGTGATTGGGATATGGTTGGTGTAATAAGCAAGAAAATATATCTCTCTAAAGAATTATATAGTTTCCTAAATTCTGAAGGTATATCATATAATGTGCTCATAATATTTAATTTTATTTCTTTTTAACTTCCCCCTTGATGCTGGACATGCCCACTATCTGGAAAGTCTTGGGGGGAGGGTGCTGCTGCCATGGCCCATGGCTAGACCTTACATCTCTGGTGCTGCCCATGTGGGGCCACTAGTACAAATTTTTCCAGGGACGCTTTTTGTTCCCAATCCGCCCCTGCAGGCAGTACAAAGCAATGCACAGTAGCTAGCAATGTGGAGCGTTCAGCAGGGTAAAAACCAAGCCTCACTAGTCACAGAGCCGACAGAAGTTCACAGAGCTAAAATGGTTCCCACTTTATATACCCCCTAGTGAAGGCCAGCCCACTATGTAAATTTATCTCAAATCTGTAAAGAAGGACTATTTACACCATACATACTGTACCCTCCTCCTGCATTAGTTTGTCCTGGGTTTGCACACAGATTAGTATGGGACACATAGCATTACTGTGGGCCCTGGAATGTGATTGACATACCTCTGTATTTTCATCTTGGCAGAGCTATAAGCAAAATAAAAAAGCTATATCTAATTACATTTCTCCAGCTATGCCCATATTTCTATAGCAGGGGTGGTACGCAGTGGCGTAAGTTTGTCCCAGTCGCCCGGAGGCAAGAAAAACATTGGTGCCCCCCTATATATATATATATATATATATATATATATACTGTGTGTGTATATATATATATATATATATATATATATATATATATATTTGCTCCTGCATAGCAAGCCTGCAGATTCTAATTATGGGGGTCATTCCGAGTTGTTCGCTCGCAAGCGGATTTTAGCAGATTTGCTCATGCTAAGCCGCCGCCTACTGGGAGTGAATCTTAGCATCTTAAAATTGCGAACGATGTATTCGCAATATTGCGATTACACACCTCGTAGCAGTTTCTGAGTAGCTTCAGACTTACTCGGCATCTGCGATCATTTCAGTGCTTGTCGTTCCTGGTTTGACGTCACAAACACACCCAGCATTCGCCCAGACACTCCCCCGTTTCTCCGGCCACTCCTGCGTTTTTTCCGGAACCGGTAGCGTTTTTTCCCACACGCCCATAAAACGGCCTGTTTCCGCCCAGTAACACCCATTTCCTGTCAATCACATTACGATCGCCAGAACGATGAAAAAGCCGTGAGTAAAAATCCTAACTGCATAGCAAATTTACTTGTCGCAGTGCGGACATTGCGCATGCGCGTTAAGCGGAAAATCGCTGCGATGCGAAGATTTTTACTGAGCGAACAACTCGGAATGACCCCCTATATCAGTGATTTTCAACCTTTTTTTACTCGCGGCACACCGAACAATATTTAAAAATTGCCAAGGCACATCATCAGTTCCCCACAGTAAAAAACAAAATGCACACATTGGCCCTCACCGTAAAAAAAAAAAAAAACACATACATTGGCTGTGTCAGGGCATTCTGGGATATGTAGTTTCACAACAGCTGGAGGGCCGCAGTTTGGACATGCCTGGCCTACACAGAAAAAACAATCACATTGCTCCCCACATAAATTCTATTGCTCCCCACATGAATTATTCACATTGTTCCCCCCATAAATCCATAAATTCTTATTCTCCCCACATAAATCCTATTGAAATCCTATTGTTCCCCACAGGAGAAATAAAATAACAAATATTATTATCAGCTGTCCTCCTCCCTGTCCCTCATTGGCGAGGGTTGTTCATAGTGGAGTTCTGCTAATACTGAGCAGCGGGCGGTCGGGCAGGTGTGGATGTGGGTTGGCAAGGAAAGCTGTGTATGCAGGCGGGAACTGGAAGATGTGTATGCAGGCAGGTGGGCTGGCTGGGTGGTGAGACGCGGCGGCCGTGACCTATGATATCACACCGTTTTCAAGGCATAGGTCACGGACAGAGCACGACTGATCTTCTAAGAAGAGCCTGGCCCAACAGTTCACTCTGAGGGTGCAGGAAGCTGCTCTGGCTCCGCGGCACACCTTGCAACTGGTCGCGGCACACTAGTGTGCCACGGCACACTGGTTGAAAAAGCCTGCCCTATATGAAGCTACTACAAAACCGTTGCAACTAGGCAGATCTATGTAGGGGTCCAGCCACACACTACATAGATCTGCTCAGTCACTCACAATGCTGATTATTTCTCTGACAATTAGTTTGCAAGTGTCATATCCAGGATTAGAACCCACAACCTATTACACTGGAAGCATGCACCTTACTGATGGAGATATTTGCTCTTGCATAGGAAGTATGAGAATTCTAACTACAGTATATGAAGTTAATTTTAATTGTCTGAGAAATAACTTCATATAGTTACTGTTAGAATGTTCATGCTTCCTTTATAGGGGCAAATAGCTCCATCTGTAAGGTAAAAAGGGAGACTAAGCGCTCCGGTGAGTAGCACTGCACTGTGATTGTCAGCAGCCTCTTGTAAAGGGAATTGCCAGTCCCTTAACCGCAAAACTATCAAACAAGTAACAAGTGGCGCTTGACAATCAGAAAGTTTGAAAACATTTATTTTAAAAAATATCTAAGAATTACAACAACCTCCCGGGGGTAAATAACAATGTTAAAACATCACAATAATACTGTATTGTAGCTACGTGTTCAAACTATAATATAAACACCAATTGAAGATGATCTTATTTACATACAGTTAATTATTAGTAGCACCTGGAAGGTCATAAAACATGCCGGGTTCAGTATGTGCACAAAAGTATAAGGCTGTTAAATGCTTTATCAGAACAAGAATCACTCACGGCTGTGTGCTTTTGAAGAATTGCATATGTCACGGATTATTGGCAGTAAACGGCTGGTGCAGATAGAATAAAAAGAAATTTAGATGCACATATTCCGCTGGGCAGGAGCTTCTTCGGTCCCTGCTCCCTGGTGTTGTCCCGTTGTCTGGGTAGAGACACACACCAGAGCCTCAGCGGATGGAATAAATGCCGCGCCGTGCGGGGAGTCCCGATGAGCCGTCCTTACCCGATCCACACCACCTCCGGTACCTCCGTACTTTCCAAACGGAGACAATCAGCTGGTATTCCGGAGTTATTATGGTGATCGGTCCGGGTGTATTCTGCCAGCAATCGGCCTTTCTTAGATGAAGCAGACACCCGGTGTAATCTCCATCTGTAAGGTGCCTGCTTCCAGTGTATCTATAATAAAGAGGGTGTGATTTGTAAGGTGTAGTGACTAGTGGGGAAGTCGGCTACAGAAGAGATACTGGCTGCTGTCATTTAACTTAATTGATTAATGTCGCTGAACACACGGAACAGGAGGAGAGGTGCCCCCCTTCAAAGCAGGAGCCTGGCGGCAGCTGACTCTGTTGCCTCCCAGAGTTCTGCCTCTGGTGGTACGGCCAGCAAGCCTAGGTGGTACTCGAGCTTGAGTATCGCCTCTGCAGTCTACAGGGCCATAACTCCAGAACAGTCTACATGGCATACATCACATGATTGAAGTTGTGGATGCTGTTCCTGCTGACACACTAGTACTGCTGCATCATTCTCTGGGCAGAGACTGGCCAAGTCAGGTGATTGGGGAACCAAGCTGCAGAGTGTAACACAGACATGGAGCCAGAGACACAAACATAATAAGCTTACTACTGGGGTGGAGGTCTGAACAAAGAAATGGACATACAGAGAACACTCAGAACATACAGAAGAGGGAGAAGGGAAGCACTCATCACATACAAATGGGGGGAGCTGAGAGCACTCGGCACATACGGAGGAAGGAAAAGTACTCAGCACATACGGAGGAAGGAGTACACAGCACATACAGATGAGGGAGCTGAGAGCATTCAGCACATACAAATGGGGGGTCGCACTCAGCACATACGGAGGGAGGAGTACACAGCACATACAGATGAGGGAGCTGAGAGCACTCAGCACATACAAATGGGGGGTCGCACCGACCTAGACATTGTCGACCTAGTTACTGTTGACTTTCAATACCACACCCGTATGTGCTGTGTACTTCTCCCTCCGTATGTGCTGAGTGCGACCCCCCATTTGTATGTGCTGAGTGCTCTCAGCTCCCTCATCTGTATGGGGTGTGGTATTGAAAGTCAACAGTAACTAGGTCGACAATGTCTAGGTCGACCACTATTGGTCGACAGTAACTAGGTCGACAGGGTCAAAAGGTCGACAGGGTCAAAAGGTCGACATGTTCTAGGTAGAGATGAGCGCCTGAAATTTTTCGGGTTTTGTGTTTTGGTTTTGGGTTCGGTTCCGCGGCCGTGTTTTGGGTTCGAACGCGTTTTGGCAAAACCTCACCGAATTTTTTTTGTCGGATTCGGGTGTGTTTTGGATTCGGGTGTTTTTTTAAAAAAACACTAAAAAACAGCTTAAATCATAGAATTTGGGGGTCATTTTGATCCCAAAGTATTATTAACCTCAAAAACCATAATTTACACTCATTTTCAGTCTATTCTGAATACCTCACACCTCACAATATTATTTTTAGTCCTAAAATTTGCACCGAGGTCGCTGTGTGAGTAAGATAAGCGACCCTAGTGGCCGACACAAACACCGGGCCCATCTAGGAGTGGCACTGCAGTGTCACGCAGGATGTCCCTTCCAAAAAACCCTCCCCAAACAGCACATGACGCAAAGAAAAAAAGAGGCGCAATGAGGTAGCTGTGTGAGTAAGATTAGCGACCCTAGTGGCCGACACAAACACCGGGCCCATCTAGGAGTGGCACTGCAGTGTCACGCAGGATGGCCCTTCCAAAAAACCCTCCCCAAACAGCACATGACGCAAAGAAAAAAAGAGGCGCAATGAGGTAGCTGACTGTGTGAGTAAGATTAGCGACCCTAGTGGCCGACACAAACACCGGGCACATCTAGGAGTGGCACTGCAGTGTCACGCAGGATGTCCCTTCCAAAAAACCCTCCCCAAACAGCACATGACGCAAAGAAAAAAAGAGGCGCAATGAGGTAGCTGTGTGAGTAAGATTAGCGACCCTAGTGGCCGACACAAACACCGGGCCCATCTAGGAGTGGCACTGCAGTGTCACGCAGGATGTCCCTTCCAAAAAACCCTCCCCAATCAGCACATGATGCAAAGAAAAAGAAAAGAAAAAAGAGGTGCAAGATGGAATTATCCTTGGGCCCTCCCACCCACCCTTATGTTGTATAAACAAAACAGGACATGCACACTTTAACCAACCCATCATTTCAGTGACAGGGTCTGCCACACGACTGTGACTGATATGACGGGTTGGTTTGGACCCCCCCCAAAAAAGAAGCAATTAATCTCTCCTTGCACAAACTGGCTCTACAGAGGCAAGATGTCCACCTCATCTTCACCCTCCGATATATCACCGTGTACATCCCCCTCCTCACAGATTATCAATTCGTCCCCACTGGAATCCACCATCTCAGCTCCCTGTGTACTTTGTGGAGGCAATTGCTGCTGGTCAATGTCTCCGCGGAGGAATTGATTATAATTCATTTTAATGAACATCATCTTCTCCACATTTTCTGGATGTAACCTCGTACGCCGATTGCTGACAAGGTGAGCGGCGGCACTAAACACTCTTTCGGAGTACACACTTGTGGGAGGGCAACTTAGGTAGAATAAAGCCAGTTTGTGCAAGGGCCTCCAAATTGCCTCTTTTTCCTGCCAGTATAAGTACGGACTGTGTGACGTGCCTACTTGGATGCGGTCACTCATATAATCCTCCACCATTCTATCAATGTTGAGAGAATCATATGCAGTGACAGTAGACGACATGTCCGTAATCGTTGTCAGGTCCTTCAGTCCGGACCAGATGTCAGCATCAGCAGTCGCTCCAGACTGCCCTGCATCACCGCCAGCGGGTGGGCTCGGAATTCTGAGCCTTTTCCTCGCACCCCCAGTTGCGGGAGAATGTGAAGGAGGAGATGTTGACAGGTCGCGTTCCGCTTGACTTGACAATTTTGTCACCAGCAGGTCTTTCAACCCCAGCAGACCTGTGTCTGCCGGAAAGAGAGATCCAAGGTAGGCTTTAAATCTAGGATCGAGCACGGTGGCCAAAATGTAGTGCTCTGATTTCAACAGATTGACCACCCGTGAATCCTTGTTAAGCGAATTAAGGGCTGCATCCACAAGTCCCACATGCCTAGCGGAATCGCTCCGTGTTAGCTCCTTCTTCAATGCCTCCAGCTTCTTCTGCAAAAGCCTGATGAGGGGAATGACCTGACTCAGGCTGGCAGTGTCTGAACTGACTTCACGTGTGGCAAGTTCAAAGGGCATCAGAACCTTGCACAACGTTGAAATCATTCTCCACTGCACTTGAGACAGGTGCATTCCATCTCCTATATCGTGCTCAATTGTATAGGCTTGAATGGCCTTTTGCTGCTCCTCCAACCTCTGAAGCATATAGAGGGTTGAATTCCACCTCGTTACCACTTCTTGCTTCAGATGATGGCAGGGCAGGTTCAGTAGTTTTTGGTGGTGCTCCAGTCTTCTGTACGTGGTGCCTGTACGCCGAAAGTGTCCCGCAATTTTTCTGGCCACCGACAGCATCTCTTGCACGCCCCTGTCGTTTTTTAAAAAATTCTGCACCACCAAATTCAAGGTATGTGCAAAACATGGGACGTGCTGGAATTTGCCCATATTTAATGCACACACAATATTGCTGGCGTTGTCCGATGCCACAAATCCACAGGAGAGTCCAATTGGGGTAAGCCATTCCGCGATGATCTTCCTCAGTTGCCGTAAGAGGTTTTCAGCTGTGTGCGTATTCTGGAAAGCGGTGATACAAAGCGTAGCCTGCCTAGGAAAGAGTTGGCGTTTGCGAGATGCTGCTACTGGTGCCGCCGCTGCTGTTCTTGCGGCGGGAGTCCATACATCTACCCAGTGGGCTGTCACAGTCATATAGTCCTGACCCTGCCCTGCTCCACTTGTCCACATGTCCGTGGTTAAGTGGACATTGGGTACAACTGCATTTTTTAGGACACTGGTGAGTCTTTTTCTGACGTCCGTGTACATTCTCGGTATCGCCTGCCTAGAGAAGTGGAACCTAGATGGTATTTGGTAACGGGGGCACACTGCCTCAATAAATTGTCTAGTTCCCTGTGAACTAACGGCGGATACCGGACGCACGTCTAACACCAACATAGTTGTCAAGGACTCAGTTATCCGCTTTGCAGTAGGATGACTGCTGTGATATTTCATCTTCCTCGCAAAGGACTGTTGAACAGTCAATTGCTTACTGGAAGTAGTACAAGTGGGCTTACGACTTCCCCTCTGGGATGACCATCGACTCCCAGCGGCAACAACAGCAGCGCCAGCAGCAGTAGGCGTTACACGCAAGGATGCATCGGAGGAATCCCAGGCAGGAGAGGACTCGTCAGACTTGCCAGTGACATGGCCTGCAGGACTATTGGCATTCCTGGGGAAGGAGGAAATTGACACTGAGGGAGTTGGTGGGGTGGTTTGCGTGAGCTTGGTTACAAGAGGAAGGGATTTACTGGTCAGTGGACTGCTTCCGCTGTCACCCAAAGTTTTTGAACTTGTCACTGACTTATTATGAATGCGCTGCAGGTGACGTATAAGGGAGGATGTTCCGAGGTGGTTAACGTCCTTACCCCTACTTATTACAGCTTGACAAAGGGAACACACGGCTTGACACCTGTTGTCCGCATTTCTGGTGAAATACCTCCACACCGAAGAGCTGATTTTTTTGGTATTTTCACCTGGCATGTCAACGGCCATATTCCTCCCACGGACAACAGGTGTCTCCCCGGGTGCCTGACTTAAACAAACCACCTCACCATCAGAATCCTCCTGGTCAATTTCCTCCCCAGCGCCAGCAACACCCATATCCTCCTCATCCTGGTGTACTTCAACACTGACATCTTCAATCTGACTATCAGGAACTGGACTGCGGGTGCTCCTTCCAGCACTTGCAGGGGGCATGCAAATAGTGGAAGGCGCATGCTCTTCACGTCCAGTGTTGGGAAGGTCAGGCATCGCAAACGACACAATTGGACTCTCCTTGTGGATTTGGGATTTCAAAGAACGCACAGTTCTTTGCGGTGCTTTTGCCAGCTTGAGTCTTTTCAGTTTTCTAGCGAGAGGCTGAGTGCTTCCATCCTCATGTGAAGCTGAACCACTAGCCATGAACATAGGCCAGGGCCTCAGCCGTTCCTTGCCACTCCGTGTGGTAAATGGCATATTGGCAAGTTTACGCTTCTCCTCCGACAATTTTATTTTAGGTTTTGGAGTCCTTTTTTTTCTGATATTTGGTGTTTTGGATTTGACATGCTCTGTACTATGACATTGGGCATCGGCCTTGGCAGACGACGTTGCTGGCATTTCATCGTCTCGGCCATGACTAGTGGCAGCAGCTTCAGCACGAGGTGGAAGTGGATCTTGATCTTTCCCTAATTTTGGAACCTCAACTTTTTGTTCTCCATATTTTATAGGCAGAACTAAAAGGCACCTCAGGTAAACAATGGAGATGGATGGATTGGATACTAGTATACAATTATGGACGGACTGCCACGGTTAGGTGGTATAAAAAAACCACGGTTAGGTGGTATATAATACAATTATGGATGGACGGACTGCCTGCCGAGTGCCGACACAGAGGTAGCCACAGCCGTGAACTACCGCACTGTACACTGGTTGATAAAGAGATAGTAGTATACTCGTAACAACTAGTATGACGACGGTATAAAGAATGAAAAAAAAACCACGGTTAGGTGGTATATATTATAATACAATTATGGTTGGACGGACTGCCTGCCGAGTGCCGACACAGAGGTAGCCACAGCCGTGAACTACCGCACTGTACACTGGTTGATAAAGAGATAGTAGTATACTCGTAACAACTAGTATGACGACGGTATAAAGAATGAAAAAAAAACCACGGTTAGGTGGTATATATTGTAATACAATTATGGATGGACGGACTGCCTGCCGAGTTCCGACACAGAGGTAGCCACAGCCGTGAACTACCGCACTGTACACTGGTTGATAAAGAGATAGTAGTATACTCGTAACAACTAGTATGACTGACTATGACGGTATAAAGAATGAAAAAAAAACCACGGTTAGGTGGTATATATTATAATACAATTATGGATGGACGGACTGCCTGCCGACTGCCGACACAGAGGTAGCCAGTGATGAGCGAGGTTCGGTTTTACTCGGTTTTACTCGGTTTTACTCGGTTCTCAAAACGGCATCTTATTGGCTATCCAAAACACGTGACATCCGTGAGCCAATAAGATGCCGTTTTGAGAACCGAGTAAAACCGAGTAAAACCGAACCCGCTCATCACTAGTAGCCACAGCCGTGAACTACCGCACTGTACACTGGTTGATAAAGAGATAGTAGTATACTCGTAACAACTAGTATGACTGACTATGACGGTATAAAGAATGAAAAAAAAACCACGGTTAGGTGGTATATATTGTAATACAATTATGGATGGACGGACTGCCTGCCGAGTTCCGACACAGAGGTAGCCACAGCCGTGAACTACCGCACTGTACACTGGTTGATAAAGAGATAGTAGTATACTCGTAACAACTAGTATGACTGACTATGACGGTATAAAGAATGGAAAAAAAACCACGGTTAGGTGGTATATATTATAATACAATTATGGATGGACGGACTGCCTGCCGACTGCCGACACAGAGGTAGCCACAGCCGTGAACTACCGCACTGTACACTGGTTGATAAAGAGATAGTAGTATACTCGTAACAACTAGTATGACACTATGACGGTATAAAGAATGAAAAAAAAACCACGGTTAGGTGGTATATATTATAATACAATTATGGATGGACGGACTGCCTGCCGACTGCCGACACAGAGGTAGCCACAGCCGTGAACTACCGCACTGTACACTGGTTGATAAAGAGATAGTAGTATACTCGTAACAACTAGTATGACACTATGACGGTATAAAGAATTAAAAAAAAACCACGGTTAGGTGGTATATATTATAATACATTTATGGATGGACGGACTGCCTGCCGACTGCCGACACAGAGGTAGCCACAGCCGTGAACTACCGCACTGTACACTGGTTGATAAAGAGATAGTAGTATACTCGTAACAACTAGTATGACTATGACGACGGTATAAAGAAAGAAAAAAAAATACCACGGTTAGGTGGTATATAATTATACAATTATGGATGGACGGACTGCCTGCCGAGTGCCGACTGCCGACACAGAGGTAGCCACAGCAGTGAACTACCGCACTGTACTGTGTCTGCTGCTAATATAGACTGGTTGATAAAGAGATAGTATACAACAATATACTACTATACTGGTGGTCAGGCACTGGTCACCACTAGTCACACTGGCAGTGGCACTCCTGCAGCAAAAGTGTGCACTGTTTAATTTTAAATTAATATAATATTATGTACTCCTGGCTCCTGCTATAACAACCTGCAGTGCTCCCCAGTCTCCCCCACAATTATTATAAGCTTTTATACATTGATGTGCAGCACACTGGGCTGAGCTGAGTGCACACAGACTGAGTCACACTGTGTGACTGCTGTGTATCGTTTTTTTCAGGCAGAGAACGGATATAGCAGAGAACGGATATATTAAATAAAAGTTAACTTAACAACAACTGCACTGGTCACTGTGGTAAACTCTGTCTGCACAATCTCTCTCTCTCTCTCTCTCTCTTCTAATCTATTCTAATGGAGAGGACGCCAGCCACGTCCTCTCCCTATCAATCTCAATGCACGTGTGAAAATGGCGGCGACGCGCGGCTCCTTATATAGAATCCGAGTCTCGCGAGAATCCGACAGCGTCATGATGACGTTCGGGCGCGCTCGGGTTAACCGAGCAAGGCGGGAAGATCCGAGTCGCTCGGACCCGTGAAAAAAAAAGTGAAGTTCGTGCGGGTTCGGATTCAAAGAAACCGAACCCGCTCATCTCTAGTTCTAGGTCGACAGGTCAAAAGGTCGACATGAATTTTTTATGTTATTTTGGTGTCATTTTCTTCGTAGAGTGACCGGGAACCCCAATTAGTGCACCGCGTCCCCTCGCATGGCTCGCTTCGCTCGCCATGCTTCGGGCATGGTGCCTTCGCTCCGCTACCGCTTCGCTCGGCACAGATTACCGTTCCAATCGTAGTCCACGTGGATCGTTAAGTATGAAAATGTTCAAAAAAAGAAAAAAATTGTGAAAAACTCATGTCGACCTTTTGACCTGTCGACCTAGAACATGTCGACTTTCAATCCGGATCCCAGGGAGCTGAGAGCACTCAGCACATACAGATGGGGGGTAGCACTCAGCACATACGGAGGGAGGAGTACTTAGCACATACAGATGGGGGGTAGCACTCAGCACATACAGATGGGGGGTAGCACTCAGCACATACGGAGGGAGGAGTACTTAGCACATACAGATGGGGGGTAGCACTCAGCACATACAGATGGGGGTAGCACTCAGCACATATGGAGGGAGGAGTACTTAGCACATACAGATGGGGGGTAGCACTCAGCACACACAGATGGGGGGTAGCACTCAGCACATACGGAGGGAGGAGTACACAGCACATACAGATGAGGGAGCTGAGAGCACTCAGCACATACAGATGGGGGGTAGCACTCAGCACATACGGAGGAAGGAGTACTTAGCACATATGTAACAGTAGATTTCACACTCCGGTAAGTATCTCTGTGTCTCGCTCAGGTAAGTAATTTTGCTCTAAAATGGTACCTTTTCTTCTCTCGACGCAGGGTTTTCAAGTTATGATCTTCGCGGGGGAATGAGGACAAGAGTCACAACAAACACTTTATACAAGACACTACGTGTGAATTGCCTTCTCTTTATTCTGACAGAACTCACAGAAGGTGGATCATAGTGAAACAATGTTTCTGTGATAAACCGCTAAATCTGTGCTATAGCTCAAATAAAATAGTTTTATTTTAATGGAACAACATGTACCTTTTGCTTACCAATATGCAATAGAGATGCCTAGACAAGAGTAGTTAGGGCAACAATACATTCCATAAAGTTTGCAAACAATTTAACGTGTAGCAATGTTGTCAACAATATTTACATTACTTTGCCAATTGTGTCAGAAGGGAAGAAGTTTCCCTAAAATGTTAATATTTAAATCCGAGTACTCTTAATACCTTGTTGGTGCACATAGGGTGAAGTCGTTGTGGTACCAATGAAATGAAATAAATCCTCACTACAGGAATACTGTACTCTCTTCTGTTTTGGTATCAATTATAAGTCTCCAGGGGTTTAAATAAAAACAATTTGGCTTTATCCTACATCCTTGTCCGTTTCGATACTTTCAGGAGAGTAAAGGTACAATTAATTCAGGACCCAGTATGTGATAACGATAACAATAGAATCACTTTGTAATCCTGCTCTAGCTGTATCTGTTCTCCAATGAAGCCAAGGGGAAGATGCAATTAGTAGACTCTTAGCTTGTACCGATAAGCGTCATTCCTGACAGTAGTGGCTGGAAATCGACATAATATTAACTGAGGCTCAGAAGCTGCAGAATCGTATGCTAATGGTCCTTTCCTTATGCTATATCTCCTTACTTCTGTAGGCACAAATTGTCTTACAACGTCAATGTTCACTTATTATCAGCCGTTGCTTTCTGACTGACTCTTAGGCAGGCTCACTAGATATAGGGACTTTACACGTAAATCTGTGATCTTAGTTTCAGGAGGAATTTTATAGCTCTCATATGTCCAAAATAATTCAAAGCTGCAGAGCGTCTAAAGTGTATATTTATAAGGTCCTTGAAATGTATGCACTAATTTTAGCAAGGTGTGGAGGGGTTGGTGATACATTAACGTCATCCGATACTAAAAGCTGAATTGCTGATGGGGCTGCTGCGGGACTGCTGCGAAGGTTCACTACTAGGTACCTTACAAGGAACTCCGGCTCCACCTCCACTAGTGTCTCCCGGCCGTTGTCACCGCCCTGGGGCTGGGTGGGTTCAGTAGATGACGCCCACATCTAAAGCTAGAGGCCTCAGCCTATCCCACCTCCCGCTGTCACTCTCAGCTGTGCACACCTCTCTGGGCTGGCTTGCTGGGATGGCGCCGCCCGCTCTTGTTAACAGGTGCTCCGGTCCGTCCCTCCTCCCGCTGTCACTCACCACTCGGGCCGCCTCTTTGGTAAGAGCTTCCCTGCAGTGTCTGTCAGGTAGACTCACTACCCGGAGCCGGAACGCTGTCCCTCACTCTCTCCGTGTCCTCTCCTTCGTGTTGCCTCTACAGCTCAACCCCGCTCCGCTGGTATGCACAGGGAACCGGAGGCAGCAACTTCGGTCACTCGCACCCGGCGATCGGACACCGGACAGTAGTAGGTACTCCCGCTGCGCCACGCTGCCTCTGCACACTCTCCCTTTTCTCACTACGCAAACCCTCTCGTGGGCAGTCCGTTAAACTTGGCTCGCATGCCGCTGACACCTTCCCCACGAGCAGTCTCTTAATCCTTGGCCTGTGTGCCACTGAAACCACATACTGTAGGGGACCTGTTCTGGAGCACAGACCCCCTGTTTACCCATATTCCTAGCACAGTCCCATGCTGTGTACATATGCAATGGGCTGTTTCACCTCCCCTCTATGAGGGGAACATTCGGTTCTCCTGGCTCTCCTCCGTGAGGAGTAACCATTCTGTATTTCCATAAATTGTGCATCAGCCCAACCTATTTACACTGCATTTATTACTGCACAATGGGGTGTTACACATACAGGTGAGGAAGCAGTACTTAGCGTAAACAGATGGGGCAGCAGAGAACCAGAGCGCAATCATCACATACAGGGGAAGGAGAAGTACTCAGTACATACAGGTGAGGGAGGAGTACTCAGCATATACAGATGGAGAAGCAGAGAGCACTTAGCACAGAGGAAAGAGAAGTATTCAGCACATACAGGTGAGGGAGGAGTACTCAGCATATAAAGATCAGGGACGTGCAGTCAGGGGAGGCAGTGCCTCCCCTGTCATTAATGATTAACACAAAGAAGATACTTCTGACACATATTCTGTGTCATAAGTATCTTCTTTATATTATTCTAATCATTGTAATTCATTAAATTAGTTTGGGAGGCACTTATAGCAGTCTGCAGTGTATGGAGGGGCCATGGGTGCTGGGGTGGGAATGATGAAGGGGGAAGGAAGGGGGGGTTCTGGGGTAGGAATGATCTCCACTTAGCTTTCTCTCTCTCTCTCTCTCTCTCTCTCTCTGTGTCTCTCTCTCTCTCTCTCTCTCTCTCTCTCTCTCATGTAGCTCTCTCTCTCTCTCATGTATCTCTCTCTCATGCAGCTCTCTCTCTCTCTCATGTAGCTCTCTCTCTTCTCATGTAGATCTCTCTCTATCTCTTCATGTAGCTCTCTCCATGTACTGTAGCTCGGTCTCTCTCTATGTAGCACTCTCTCTCCCCATATAGCCCTCTCTATCCATGTAGCTCTTTCTCTCACCATGTAGCTCTCTCTCCATTTAGTGCTCTCTCTCCATTTAGTGCTCTACCTCTATTTAGCGCTCTATTTCTCTCTCCTTTCCATCTCTCTCTCTCTCTAGCCATGTCTGTTTCTCTTGCCATGTCTGTCTCGCCATCTGTCTCTTGCTCTCACCATGTCTCTCTTACTCTCGCCATCTCTCACGTGTCATATCTCGCTCTCTCTCTCCCTCCCCATGCCTCTCTCTCTCACCATGTCTCTTTCTCTCTCTCTCGCCATATCTCTCTCTCGCTCTCTCTCCCACCCTTCATATTTACACATATCTGGAAACCCCTCCTTAAAAATCTCCATACGTCCTATGAGGTCCAAGCCAGGACAAGAACAATTTGTCACCTGCCATGCCCCTGAGAGTGTCTCTACAGTGGTGAGAAATGTTGTACCAGTTGTATCTGTGTGCCAAGGTTTCCAGTTTTTAAAGCTTTGCCTTTAATTAAAAAAAGTATCTGCACTATGGTGAGCACCCTCTGTTTAATGTTCCTAGATTTTATATATATATATATATATATATATATATATAGAAGGTGCGGGCCGGCACTCCTCCCAATGGCTGGAAATTACCCTGGTGCCCTCTGGTAGAAATTTTGCAAAGTCCCAATACAGAAGACAGCGGCACTTGACAAAGGGGCGGGTGAGCCCCGAAACGTCGGCTTTCTTGTACACTCTGAATACAACTTTGTGTTTTTGAAAATCCCTGAGTGCCGCTGTCTTCTGTATTGGGACTATATATATATATATATATATATATATATATGCTGGGGATGTACTGGAGTAGCCAGTGCCTCCCCAGCCATTGACCTCACCGCACGTCACTGATACAGTTTGGGAAGCAGAGAAGCAGAGAGCACTCAGCACATACAGAGGAAGAAAAAGTACAATTGATGGAACACAAATATCTCAGGATTTTGCATCTAACTACATACAGTAAGTCTCTATATGTCACTAAAGCTATGCCAACGGCAGTATAATATCAAATTTGTAAATGCTATAGGGGGCTTGTTTTGTAACATTGTTTCTTTTCCATTTCACAGTTGATAACCCTGAGACTGCATGTGATTTGCACGGTTGTGTTAATGATGGATAAGGGTGGGATGTACTAACCTCCGCCGCCGCGTTAATTGCCGTTTTCACTGCAATCTGAGTTACCACTCCGCTGGCCGCCGCTACCCCTTTGCTCCCCGTCTGTGGCCGCGGTGGTGATGAGGAGAGAGAACAAAAGCAGACGGGGAGCAAAGGGGTAGCAGCAGCCAGCGGAGCGGTGACTTAGGTTGCAGTGAAAATGGCAATTAACGCGGCGGCGGAGGTTAGTACATCCCGCTCTAAGTGTCTTAAAAGACAAAAATTGGTCTACTAACGCTATGAAGAAAGATGAGACCCCTGCATATACTAATTTGCAGGATATGGACTCAGGGATAGGTGACCATAAGGGGAAGGTAAGTATACTTATCTTCCCCTGTCAAGATGCTGCTCTCCGGGAATGCCACGGTCAGTATTCTGACCACTGGCATTACATACCGAGCTCGGTGAAATGTATGTTAGATGTACAAGCTGCCCAAAAAACTGAATGCAATTTCCCTGTCAAATGACACTGATAGTTGCAGAATCAATGGTATGACTACCCATGTGCAGGAAGTGTTACTGAGACAAAACACAGTTTTGTCATACAATTGGATGAAAGTACTGACCTCAGAAATCATGCTCAGCTAATATTTTACGACTTACAGTGGGAATAGAAATGAAAGACCATTTATGTATATGAGGAATATCCATAGTGGACAATGGCAGAATACATTTTTAAGAAACTGAGGAATGGGCCGTGCGGAGGGCGTGCCGCGGCAGCTGCGTGACATCACACGCAGCCGCTGCGACCCTCACAGCGACAGGTAGCTCCCTGCCAGCACGCAGGAACTGCGCTGGTGGGGAGCTACTCTTCAAGTACAAAAGCATCGCCGCTGTGTGATGCTTTTCTATTTGTGCGGGGTTGGGCCTGACATGCAGGGCGGATGTCTGTGTGACTGATCGTAGATGTGCTAAATTTAGCACATCTACGATCAGATCTGAATTAGGCCCCTGGTAATGAGGTCCTGGACTGCGGCGTGTGATAAGGAAACCTGCAGAAACCTGTACTGAATGAGTTGATTACAATGATGTTTTTAAATGATTAGTTAATGAATTCAGTCCATGCCGTACAATAGTAATCTTTTGGGGTGTTTGACTTCAGACGGTCATGTACTGTACAGGTTAGTTTTGTTTTTCTTGAATATAAATTTGGCAAGTGGAAAATTTACAAGATCATTTTGTACAGAATAGAGGGGTTTTGTGTTGTGAATCATGCATTACTCCACAGGAATTGACTGTTAAAGCCCCCATATACAGGTGGACAAGTTCAGGGCCGTCTTTTCGTATGGGCTCAATGGGCTCTTGCCCAAGGGCCCCAAGAGAATAAGGGCCCTAGGCTGATAGCTGAGGGTCCCCTCTTTCCAGGGGTACCAGAATTTTGAAAATCGGCCCTGGGGAACCAGAGATATCTGACTTGAAAGCAGTGGTCCCCATCCAAGCCTGTTAATTGCTCTTCCCAGCCAGATATTTCGGGTTCTGTCTGACTTTGAGTATTTCTAAGGGTATAAGCCAAAAGCCGGGACTCTCCACTTTTAGTGGACACTGGCAGCTTGTTTCTACTATGCCCAGAACCAGAGATATCAGCCTTCAAGCAGCTGGTCCCTGCTCCAGCTCCACATGCCTAATATGCAGTTTTAGATTTTCGTTGGTGAATTGCTCTGGCTCCTGAACTCTGATCCCCAAGTCCCCAGAACCTTCTGAAAGGTGGAACTCTCTAGTATTTTATTCCATTCAAAGCTAAGAAATATATTTTCAGGAACTTGAGATATCTGCAGTCAAGCAAGCTGCCCTCCCACCGTAAAATGATATTAAGCCCACTCCACTAGCCACCCCTCCCCTACGTATTAAACACCCCCTACCACCCTAGAAGTCATGTACCAGGGCTTCTTCATTAAGCACAATGACCCCTTCTACAGTTTAGCCCATCTGTGCAGTAAATGAGTAATTAGCAGAAATCACTGCTTCAGGTCCTACATGCTGAGCAGAAGATAGAACACCCCCTACTGCCCGCGGGACATCAAAGCTGCTACTGATAGCTCCTCCCACCCCTACTGCTGGAGTATGGGTAGGGGGCCCAGTGCATTGCTGTGCCCAGGGGCCTACACTGCTGTTAAGACGGCTCTGGACAAGTTGGACCCGATTTCCTTTGCAGCTCCTCGGGAGGCCTTCATACGATTTGGCACTTGATGTGCCATATTTTACCTGCGATAAATCGCATGCGATTTATCGCATGTTAAGGACTCCCAAGGAACTACCGCTGGGGAACAGGCTGCGATAGCGGCAGGAGGCAGATTTAAAAAAATAATTCCAATGAATGGGCGGCCGCTGATTGGCTGAGAGAGCTCTCTCAGCCAATCAGCATTGGAATAGGAGTTTTGAAATCTCCTGCCGCTACCGCAGCCTCTGGTGGGGTCCCTGAGGAGCAGAGAGGGGAGAGAGCCTCTCCTGCTGGCGCACACCTATGGCCCCGATCGGATGCAATACATCGCGGGTCACTGATGCATTCGATTCCGATAGATCATATGTGCTGCACATATGATCTCCAAGCTCCGATCCAATGCACACAGGAACGCGCATCGGATCGGATGTCAAACACATCCGATTTGGCCTGTTTTCATACGATATATCGGCCCAATCCATTTGAATCGGATGAAAACAGGTAAAATCAGACCTGTGTATGGGAGCCTTAAGACTGTTGCTGTTAATATTTGTTTTATCCATAAAAAGCTGTCAAATTTCATGATTGCTTTAGTTAATATTAAGCATTGCATGATCTATTAATTGCTATACAAGTTTATTAACTTGACTGAGCTTTATATAATCAATTTTATAAATTGTTAACAGAGTTTGAACATAAAATTAGTTTGACAACTACAAAGGAAAATTTTAATTTGCTCAGAGGTGGCAATACTGCAACAGTATGTGTCATTAAGAACTATGGCCTTCATTCCAAGTTGTTCGCTCGCTAGCTGCTTTTAGCAGCATTGCACACGCTAGGCCGCCGCCCTCTGGGAGTGTATCTTAGCATAGCAGAATTGCGAACGAAAGATTAGCAAAACTGCTACTAAATAATTCTTTGCACTTTCTGAGTAGTTCCAGACCTACTACTAGATTGCGATCAGCTCAGTCTGTTTAGTTCCGGGTTTGACGTCACAAACACGCCCTGCGTTCAGCCAGCCACTCCCCCGTTTCTCCAGACACTCCCGCGTTTTACCCTGACACGCCTGTGTTTTTTAGCACACTCCCGGAAAACGCTCAGTTACCACCCAGAAACGCCCCTTTCCTGTCAATCATTCACCGATCAGCAGTACGACTGAAAAGCGCCGCTGAAGCCACAGCAAAACTGCTAAGTTTTTAGTAAAATAACTAAGCGCATGCGCACTGCGTACCATGCGCATGCGCATTTAGCAGCAAATCGCAGAATAGCGAAGATCGGCAACGAGCGAACAGCTCGGAATGACCCCCCATCTTCAGTGTAAAGAAGAACAAGAAGTCCTGGAAGTGATGATATGGCCCCCACAGAGCCCTGATCTCAACATGATCAAATCTGTCTAGGATTATAAGAAGTGACAGAAGGATATGAGCAAGCCTACATCAGAAAACAGAAAATCGGTGGTTAGTTCTCCAACATGTTTGTAACAACCTCCTTGCCAAGTTCCTTCAAAAACTGTGAACATGTACCTAGAAGAATGCTTTATTAAAGGCAAAGGGTGGTCATACCATATATTGATTTGATTTAGAGTTCTCTTCTGTTCATTCACTTTGCATTTTGTTAATTCCTAAAAAATAAACTGTTTTCACTACTACTTTTGAAAGCATTCTTCAGGGCCCCATACACTAGAACGATTATGCCTGATTTCAGCCCAATTCGGGCATTCGGGCTGATATATTGGGTGAAATCGGGCATTTTGGCTGTGTATCCGATCCGATACTTAGCCCCGTGAGCGTCGTTTCGACTCCTCTAGGTCGTTAGTGTTGCACTCGTGATATGTCGGTTCCCACAGGTATGGCTGGGATCGCATACGATATATGACATCAAAATGTACGAAATTGTATGGAATCATTTGGAACCACTCCCGGGAAGCTCCCGGGAGAGTTCAAAGGAAATTGCCTCCGACTTCAGCCTCAGACATATCGTTGTATCATTGCCCTTAACTTTGCAGCATTTTTCCACACCTGCCTAAAACTTTTGCACAGTACTGTGCAGTCCTATTTTTGTAGAGAAATAGGTTCACGAACTCCCGGAGATGGGCAGCGGTGGGCAGAACTGTGGGTAATGTGGAAGATGCTAGGGGCACTTTTGTAAGAATAAAGACTTTTTCTTTCTGAAATAAGGGTGTGTGGCCTTGCTGCAACAGGCAATGCCTTCCAGGAAAAGACTACCTTATACCCCAGTTTTGCAACCTGCATGCCCCCCCCCCCCTCCCCCACATTGCCCATCACAGGAGAAAATAAGAATTTACTTACCGATAATTCTATTTCTCATAGTCCGTAGTGGATGCTGGGGACTCCGAAAAGACCATGGGGGAATAGCGGCTCCGCAGGAGACTGGGATAGCGGCTCCGCAGGAGACTGGGCACAAAAGTAAAAGCTTTAGGACTACCTGGTGTGCACTGGCTCCTCCCCCTATGACCCTCCTCCAAGCCTCAGTTAGGATACTGTGCCCGGACGAGCGTACACAATAAGGAAGGATTTTGAATCCCGGGTAAGACTCATACCAGCCACACCAATCACACCGTACAACTTGTGATCTGAACCCAGTTAACAGCATGATAACAGAGGAGCCTCTGAAAAGATGGCTCACAACAATAATAACCCGATTTTTGTAACAATAACTATGTACAAGTATTGCAGACAATCCGCACTTGGGATGGGCGCCCAGCATCCACTACGGACTATGAGAAATAGAATTATCGGTAAGTAAATTCTTATTTTCTCTGACGTCCTAGTGGATGCTGGGGACTCCGAAAGGACCATGGGGATTATACCAAAGCTCCCAAACGGGCGGGAGAGTGCGGATGACTCTGCAGCACCGAATGAGAGAACTCCAGGTCCTCCTCAGCCAGGGTATCAAATTTGTAGAATTTAGCAAACGTGTTTGCCCCTGACCAAGTAGCTGCTCGGCAAAGTTGTAAAGCCGAGACCCCTCGGGCAGCCGCCCAAGATGAGCCCACCTTCCTTGTGGAATGGGCTTTTACAGATTTTGGCTGTGGCAGGCCTGCCACAGAATGTGCAAGCTGAATTGTATTACAAATCCAACGAGCAATAGTCTGCTTAGAAGCAGGAGCACCCAGCTTGTTGGGTGCATACAGGATAAACAGCGAGTCAGATTTTCTGACTCCAGCCGTCCTGGAAACATATATTTTCAGGGCCCTGACTACGTCCAGCAACTTGGAATCCTCCAAGTCCCTAGTAGCCGCAGGCACCACAATAGGCTGGTTTAAGTGAAATGCTGAAACCACCTTAGGGAGAAATTGAGGACGAGTCCTCAATTCTGCCCTGTCCGTATGAAAAATTAGGTAAGGGCTTTTATAGGATAAAGCCGCCAATTCTGAGACACGCCTGGCTGAAGCCAGGGCTAACAGCATTACCACTTTCCATGTGAGATATTTTAAGTCCACAGTGGTGAGTGGTTCAAACCAATGTGATTTTAGGAACCCCAAAACTACATTGAGATCCCAAGGTGCCACTGGAGGCACAAAAGGAGGCTGTATATGCAGTACCCCCTTGACAAACGTCTGAACTTCAGGAACTGAAGCTAGTTCTTTTTGGAAGAATATTGACAGGGCCGAAATTTGAACCTTAATGGACCCTAATTTTAGGCCCATAGACAGTCCTGTTTGCAGGAAATGCAGGAAACGACCCAGTTGAAATTCCTCTGTAGGGGCCTTCCTGGCCTCACACCACGCAACATATTTACGCCAAATACGGTGATAATGTTGCACAGTTACATCCTTCCTGGCTTTGATCAGGGTAGGGATGACTTCATCCGGAATGCCTTTTTCCTTCAGGATCCGGCGTTCAACCGCCATGCCGTCAAACGCAGCCGCGGTAAGTCTTGGAACAGACATGGTCCCTGCTGGAGCAGGTCCTTTCTTAGAGGTAGAGGCCACGGGTCTTCCGTGAGCATCTCTTGAAGTTCCGGGTACCAAGTCCTTCTTGGCCAATCCGGAGCCACGAGTATAGTCCTTACTCCTCTCCTTCTTATGATTCTCAGTACCTTGGGTATGAGAGGCAGAGGAGGGAACACATACACTGACTGGTACACCCACGGTGTTACCAGAGCGTCCACAGCTATTGCCTGAGGGTCCCTTGACCTGGCGCAATATCTGTCCAGTTTTTTGTTGAGGCGGGACGCCATCATGTCCACCTTTGGTTTTTCCCAACGGTTCACAATCATGTGGAAGACTTCTGGGTGAAGTCCCCACTCCCCCGGGTGGAGGTCGTGTCTGCTGAGGAAGTCTGCTTCCCAGTTGTCCACTCCCGGAATGAACACTGCTGACAGTGCTATCACATGATTTTCCGCCCAGCGAAGAATCCTTGCAACTTCCGTCATTGCCCTCCTGCTTCTTGTGCCGCCCTGTCTGTTTACGTGGGCGACTGCCGTGATGTTGTCCGACTGGATCAACACCGGCTGACCCTGAAGCAGAGGCCTTGCCTGACTTAGGGCATTGTAAATGGCCCTTAGTTCCAGGATATTTATGTGAAGTGACGTTTCCGTGCTTGACCACAAGCCCTGGAAATTTCTTCCCTGTGTGACTGCTCCCCAGCCTCTCAGGCTGGCATCCGTGGTCACCAGGACCCAGTCCTGAATGCCGAATCTGCGGCCCTCTAGAAGATGAGCACTCTGTAACCACCACAGGAGAGACACCCTTGTCCTTGGAGACAGGGTTATCCGCTGATGCATTTGAAGATGCGATCCGGACCATTTGTCCAGCAGATCCCACTGAAAAGTTCTTGCGTGGAATCTGCCGAATGGAATCGCTTCGTAAGAAGCCACCATTTTTCCCAGGACCCTTGTGCATTGATGCACTGACACTTGGCCTGGTTTTAGGAGGTTCCTGACTAGGTCGGATAACTCCCTGGCTTTCTCCTCCGGGAGAAACACCTTTTTCTGTACTGTGTCCAGAATCATCCCTAGGAACAGCAGACGTGTCGTCGGAATCAGCTGCGATTTTGGAATATTTAGAATCCATCCGTGCTGTCGTAGTACTACTTGAGATAGTGCTACTCCGACCTCTAACTGTTCTCTGGACCTTGCCCTTATCAGGAGATCGTCCAAGTAAGGGATAATTAAGACGCCTTTTCTTCGAAGAAGAATCATCATTTCGGCCATTACCTTGGTAAAGACCCGGGGTGCCGTGGACAATCCAAACGGCAGCGTCTGAAACTGATAGTGACAGTTCTGTACCACAAACCTGAGGTACCCTTGGTGAGAAGGGCAAATTGGGACATGGAGGTAAGCATCCTTGATGTCCAGAGACACCATATAGTCCCCTTCTTCCAGGTTCGCTATCACTGCTCTGAGTGATTCCATCTTGAATTTGAACCTTTGTATGTAAGTGTTCAAGGATTTCAGATTTAAAATAGGTCTCACCGAGCCGTCCGGCTTCGGTACCACAAACAGCGTGGAATAATACCCCTTTCCCTGTTGTAGGAGGGGTACCTTGATTATCACCTGCTGGGAATACAGCTTGTGAATGGCTTCCAATACCGCCTCCCTGTCGGGGGGAGACGTTGGTAAAGCAGACTTCAGGAACCGGCGAGGGGGAGATGTCTCGAATTCCAATTTGTACCCCTGAGATACTACCTGCAGGATCCAGGGGTCCACTTGCGAGTGAGCCCACTGCGCGCTGAAATTCTTGAGACGGGCCCCCACCGTGCCTGAGTCCGCTTGTAAGGCCCCAGCGTCATGCTGAGGACTTGGCAGAAGCGGGGGAGGGCTTCTGTTCCTGGGAAGAGGCTGTCTGCTGCAGTCTTTTTCCCCTTCCTCTGCCCCGGGGCAGATATGAGTGGCCTTTTGCCCGCTTGCCCTTATGGGGACGAAAGGACTGAGCCTGAAAAGACGGTGTCTTTTTCTGCTGAGAGGTGACCTGGGGTAAAAAGGTGGATTTCCCAGCCTTTGCCGTGGCCACCAGGTCCGATAGACCGACCCCAAATAACTCCTCCCCTTTATACGGCAATACTTCCATATGCCGTTTGGAATCCGCATCACCTGACCACTGTCGCGTCCATAACCCTCTTCTGGCAGAAATGGACAGCGCACTTACTCTTGATGCCAGAGTGCAAATATCCCTCTGTGCATCTCGCATATATAGAAATGCATCCTTTAAATGCTCTATAGTCAATAATATATTGTCCCTGTCCAGGGTATCAATATTTTCAGTCAGGGAATCCGACCAAGCCACCCCAGCACTGCACATCCAGGCTGAGGCGATTGCTGGTCGCAGTATAATACCAGTATGTGTGTATATACTTTTTAGGATATTTTCCAGCTTCCTATCAGCTGGTTCCTTGAGGGCGGCCGTATCAGGAGACGGTAACGCCACTTGTTTTGATAAGCGTGTGAGCGCCTTATCTACCCTAGGGGGTGTTTCCCAACGCGCCCTAACCTCTGGCGGGAAAGGGTATAATGCCAATAATTTTTTTAGAAATTAGCAGTTTTTTATCGGGGGAAACCCACGCTTCATCACACACCTCATTTAATTCATCTGATTCAGGAAAAACTACGGGTAGTTTTTTCACACCCCACATAATACCCTTTTTTGTGGTACTTGTAGTATCAGAAATGTTCAAAACCTCCTTCATTGCCGTGATCATGTAACGTGTGGCCCTACTGGAAAATACGTTTGTTTCCTCACCGTCGACACTGGAGTCAGTGTCAGTGTCTGGGTCTTTGTTGACCACCTGAGGTAACGGGCGCTTTAGAGCCCCTGACGGTGTTTGAGACGCCTGTACAGGTATTAACTGATTTGCCGGCTGTCTCATGTCGTCAACAGTCTTTTGTAAAGTGCTGACACTATCACGTAATTCCTTCCATAAGACCATCCAGTCAGGTGTCGACTCCCTAGGGGGTGACATCACTAATACAGGCAATTGCTCCGCCTCCATACCATTTTCCTCCTCATACATGTCGACACAACGTACCGACACACAGCACACACACAGGGAATGCTCTGATAGAGGACAGGACCCCACTAGCCCTTTGGGGAGACAGAGGGAGAGTTTGCCAGCACACACCAGAGCGCTATATATATACAGGGATAACCTTATATAAGTGTTTTTCCCTTATATAGCTGCTGTATAGATTTATCTGCCAAATTAGTGCCCCCCCTCTCTTGTTTTACCCTGTTTCTGTAGTGCAGGACTGCAGGGGAGAGTCAGGGAGCTTCCCTCCAACGGAGCTGTGAGGAAAAAATGGCGCCAGTGTGCTGAGGAGATAGGCTCCGCCCCCTTCTCGGCGGCCTTTCTCCCGCTTTTTTAAGGCAAAATTGGCAGGGGTTAAATGCATCCATATAGCCCAGGAGCTATATGTGATGTATTTTTTGCCATATAAGGTGTTTTTATTGCGTCTCAGGGCGCCCCCCCCCAGCGCCCTGCACCCTCAGTGACCGGAGTGTGAAGTGTGCTGAGAGCAATGGCGCACAGCTGCGGTGCTGTGTGCTACCTTATTGAAGACAGGACGTCTTCTGCCGCCGATTTTCCGGACCTCTTCAGTCTTCTGTTTCTGTAAGGGGGCCGGCGGCGCGGCTCTGGGACCCATCCATGGCTGGGCCTGTGATCGTCCCTCTGGAGCTAATGTCCAGTAGCCTAAGAAGCCCAATCCACTCTGCACGCAGGTGAGTTCGCTTCTTCTCCCCTTAGTCCCTCGGTGCAGTGAGCCTGTTGCCAGCAGGTCTCACTGAAAATAAAAAACCTACTTTAAACTTTTACTCTAAGCAGCTCAGGAGAGCCCCTTAGTATGCACCCTTCTCGTTCGGGCACAAAAATCTAACTGAGGCTTGGAGGAGGGTCATAGGGGGAGGAGCCAGTGCACACCAGGTAGTCCTAAAGCTTTTACTTTTGTGCCCAGTCTCCTGCGGAGCCGCTATCCCAGTCTCCTGCGGAGCCGCTATTCCGCCATGGTCCTTTCGGAGTCCCCAGCATCCACTAGGACGTCAGAGAAATAAAAATTTAGATTCATGCTCCTTACATTGTCATTTTTCACCCATATAGTATTGCCCCTTACACAATATGCTACACACTGTAATGCCCATTAAACATTATGCCACACACCATAATGTCCATTACACATTATGCCACATACCGTATCGCCCATTACACAATATGCCACACATCATATTGCTCATTACGCAATATACCACACAATTATGCCCCATACACAATAATGCCCCTTACAAATTATGCCTAACAGTAAGTATTCTAATTACTTTTTTCAATTTCCTTCTCACTGTAAGGGGTCACAAACTCATTGCCAAGGGAAGGGCTGCATTAAGCCTTGGGGGTGTCTGGGGCACATTAGACAGGGGGGCCCCCGATGGAAGGTGGGGGATGTATATTGAATTGTGCATACCTCCCAACATGTCCCATTCCAGGAAGGACAAAATGCTCTCTACCTGGACTTCCCACTTAATATATGATTGGCGTCACCTGTTTTGAACTACTTCATTGATAAGAAAGGTATTTCAACACAAGTGTTTGCAAGCATAAATTAAGATGGAAGTCTAGGTAGAGAGCAATTTGTCCCTCCTGGAATGGGTCATGGTGGGATGTATGGATTGTGTATATTAAATTTAAACCGATGGTGTATTGAACTAATAGTTTAATAATACCTGGGTACTGTTTATAGCTCCACCTAATTGAAAGACAACTATTCTTTGAGAATCCAACTATCTCTTCATGCATCTTGAGATGTATATATATATATATATATATATATATATATATAATTTGTTCATCTTATGGAATGGCAGTAGTCAGGACTTCGAAGCAGCTATAAAATACATCAATGTTTCTTTGTCACCTATCAAATTCACATACCGTTGGAGTCATTCACAAGTAGATTTTTTGGATGTCTCAATACAATTGTCAGAGGGCCAACTGTCCACATATTTTTTCGAAAAGATACAGACCGCAATACTCTATTGCTGGTGAGTAGTCATCATCCTCCTCCTTTGAAAAACAGCCTCCCATTTTCCCAAATGCTAGGAGCTGCATGTATTACCAGTAACCACATTGAACTCCCACAGCAACTTGGTAACATCATTTTGAAATTCAGAGCACAAGGTTATTGTTCGAGAGATTTGGAAAAGCACAAAACCAAGGTACTGTCAATGAACCGTGATGAGCTTCTTAAACCTAAGTTATGTATTGAAGACACTAATAGATATACCTGGACCACCACCTATGACTCCTCCAGCTCTGTTATTCCTCGGCCCAATCGGGCACTTTGGACAATTATTTCTAGCGACAAAGATCTGCCTACATTCAATAAATCTCGTTCCATGACATGCTACAGATGGAGTCGCATCTTACGCAACATTTTTTGTTTCATGCTGATATAACAGATATCACTCTATGCAATATAGCCACTAAAAGTGTCCATCTTGTATACCTTGTACTTATTTGATTACTGGACCTTATTTTCATCATCCGCATTCTGGCCAAAGATTTAACATCAAGCATGTCCTCACTTCTAGTTCCCGCTACGTGGTGATATATTTTAGAATCTGCCCTTGTGGGCTTTATTACGTAGGCATGACCTCCAGACAATTAAAAGAGAGGATGGCTCTCCACCGCTCTGCCATCAAAGCTGCACTAGACGACAAACCAAAGATACAACCTGTGGTGATACACTTCATGCATAAGGGACATCGAATAGCGAACGAAAGATTAGCAGAACTGCTACTAAATAATTCTTTGCACTTTCTGAGTAGCTCCAGACCTACTCCTAGATTGCGATCACCTCAGTCCGTTTAGTTCCTGGTTTGACGTCACAAACACGCCCTGCGTTCGGTCAGCCACTCCCCCATTTCTCCAGACACTCCCGTGTTTTTCCGTGACACGCCTGCGTTTTTTTAGCACACTCCCGGAAAACGCTCAGTTACCACCCAGAAACGCCCCTTTCCTGTCAATCATTCACTGATCAAAAGCGTCGCATGAACACCAGCAAATCTACTAAGTTTTGTGTTAAATAACTAAGCGCATGCGCTCTGCGTACCATGCGCATGCGCATTTAGCAACAAATCGCAGCATAGCGAAAATCGGCAATGAGCGAACAACTCAGAATGACCCCCAGTGTACCAAATCAAGGTGGTAATCACTGAGGGAAGGACTATCCAGGGCTAACAGTATGCATATATAATGCCAGCGGTCGGGATGCCGGGCTGTCAGAATGCTGGCAGCAGGGCGAGCGCTACGAGTCCCCTTCCGGGCTCGGTGGCTTTTTGGCCACAATTCCTCCATGAAGACCATTTCTGGATAGACCTCTACAAACAGTAGATCAGTATACCTGGGTCCAGTGGTTTCTGCCTTAGGGCCTATTCAAGGTTGATTGCAAAACAACATTTTCCTCTAATGGGCAAAACCATGGACAGTGCAAGTGGGGCAGATGTAACATGTGCAGAGAGAGTTAGATTTGGGTGGGTTATATTGTTTCTGTGCCGGGTAAATACTGGCTGCTTTATTTTTACACTGCAATTTAGATTTCAGTTTGAACACACCCCACCCAAAATCTAACTCTCTCTGCACATGTTACATCTGCCCCAACTGCAGTGCCACATGCTTTTGCCCAGTTGCTTGCATTTTAGGTTTGCTAACAAACATGAATAAGGCCCACAGTGGTGACCACAGACCACTTCTCAGCTCCTATGCTTTCTGGCTGATGTTTTGGTCACTTTTGAAAGCTGGCGGTGCTTTCACTCTAGTGGTAGCATGAGACGGAGTCTACAACCCACACAAGTGGCTCAGGTAGTGCAGCTCATCCAGGATGGCACATCAATGCGAGCTGTGGCAAGAAGATTTGCTGTGTCTTTCAGCGTAGTGTCCAGAGAATGGAGGCGCTACCAGGAGACAGGCCAGTACATCAGGAGACATGGAGGAGGCCATAGGAGGGCAACAACCCAGCAGCAGGACCGCTACCTCCGCCCTTGTGCAAGGAGGAACAGGAGGAGCACTGCCAGAGCCCTGCAAAATGACCTCCAGCAAGCCACAAATGTGCATGTGTCTACTCAAACGATCAGAAACAGACTCCATGAGGGTGGTATGAGGGCCCGACGTCCACAGGTGGGCGTTGTGCTTACAGCCCAACACCGTGCAGGACGTTTGGCATTTGCCAGAGAACACCAAGATTGGCAAATTCGCCACTGGCGCCCTGTGCTCTTCACAGATGAAAGCAGGTTCTCACTGAGCACATGTGACAGACGTGACAGAGTCTGGAGATGCCAAGGAGAACATTCTGCTGCCTGCAACATCCTCCAGCAAAACCGGTTTGGCAGTGGGTCAGTAATGGTGTGGGGTGGCATTTCTTTGGGGGGCCGCACAGCCCTCCATGTGCTCGCCAGAGGTAGCCTGACTGCCATTAGGTACCGAGATGAGATCCTCAGACCCCTTGTGAGACCATATGCTGGTACGGTTGGCACTGGGTTCCTCCTAATGCAAGACAATGCTAGACCTCATGTGGCTGGAGTGTGTCAGCAGTTCCTGCAAGACGAAGGCATTGATGCTATGGACTGGCCCGCCCGTTCCCCAGACCTGAATCCAATTGAGCACATCTGGGACATCATGTCTCGCTCCATCCACCAAAGCCACGTTGCACCACAGACTGTCCAGGAGTTGGCAGATGCTTTAGTCCAGGTCTGGGAGGAGATCCCTCAGGAGACCATCTGCCACCTCATTATGACCATGCCCAGGCATTGTAGGGAGGTCATACAGGCACGTGGAGGCCACACACACTACTGAGCCTCATTTTGACTTGTTTTAAGGACATTACATCAAAGTTGGATCAGCCTGTAGTGTGTTTTTCCACTTTAATTTTGAGTGTGACTCCAAATCCAGACCTCCATGGGTTAATAAATTTGATTTCCATTGATAATGTTTGTGTGATTTTGTTGTCAGCACATTCAACTACGTAAAGAACAAAGTATTTAATAAGAATATTTCATTCATTCAGATCTAGGATGTGTTGTTTAAGTGTTCCCTTTATTTTTTTGAGCAGTGTATGTATGTATGTATATATATATATATATATATATATATATATATAGTAGTGGTGAGACTCGGCACTCAAGTATGGGTATGCAAATGTAGCTGGCTGCGGTGCCTTCCGTAGATCTATTGCAGGATCCTATATAGTCAATGTCATAACAGCGGCACTCAGCAGACTGAAGAAATAGTTAAAAAAGGACCGCATTAAAGACGTTTTAACTATTTCTTCAGTGTGCTGAGTGCCGCTGTTATGACATTGACTATATATATATATATATATATATATATATATATATATGTATATAATTTAGTCACAAGAGTTATAACAGCAGTATGGTGTAATACACACTGTGTGCTCCTTATGTCACCAGTCTCAGTATGCCATGCCCAAGTACAATACCTAGATAAGCAATATGCACCACCGTTCTTTTCACTATGCACAGAAGTTTCTTGGTTTCATATCTTGACAAGTTTGTGGGGATGTTGTCAGCAAAATCAATGACTTTCCCTATCAGTAAAATGTCATTATATAGACTCAGCAAGTATTTTTCCATGCATCAATAGGTGTGTTTGATTAATCTGTTAAATAGAAGCATTAAGATAAAGAGCTGGGCGGCTGCACAGAACAGGTGACAAAGATTACAAATGGAAATTATATTGATGTTTATTTTTTATTTGATTATTGGCCTATTACCCTCTCTATTATCTGTGACCTGTAATACACCCATGAATCAGCTATCATGGGACACGGGTAAAAGCTAGGCATGACATAACAGAGTACAGTGTATGGATTACATAGGGACAGTTTTCTTTCTGTCCCTTTGTAACCAATAATCACTGTGGCCACCTTATTATATCTAATTACCTAATAAAGTGCAGCTACTACATTTTCCAACAGAATAGACTGTAGTTGTTGTAAAATCTACTGCAGGCCTTTATGCCCAAGCAAGTACTGAGCTTACTTGGAAAATGAACGAATGACTATCATCTAGATTCTAGAACATTGGAAGTACAGGTTGAGTATTCCATATTCTAAATCAGAGGTTCTCAAACTCGGTCCTCAGGACCCCACACAGTGCATGTTTTGCAGGTAACCCAGCAGGTGCACAGGTGTATTAATTACTCACTGACACATTTTAAAAGGTCCACATGTGGAGCTAATTATTTCACTTGCGATTCTGTGAGGAGACCTGCAAAACTTGCACTGTGTGTGCCCCCGAGGACCGAGTTTAAGAACCTCTGTTCTAAATGATTAGCACCAGAAGTATTTTGGATATGGGATTTTTCCATAGTTTGGAATAATTGCATACCATAATGAGATATCATGGTGATGGGACCTTAGTCTAAGCACAGAATACATTTATGTTTCATATACACCTTATACACACAGCCTGAAGGTCATTTTAGACAATATTTTTAATAACTTTGTGCATTAAACAAAGTGTGTCTACATTCACACAATTCATTTATGTTTCATATACACCTTATACACACAGCATGAAGGTCCATTAATACAATATTTGTAATAATATTTTGTATCAAATAAAGTTTGTGTACATTGAGCCATCAGAAAACAAAGGTTTCACTATCTCAGTCTCACTCAAAAAATTCAGTATTTCGGAATATTCCGTAATTCGGAATATTTGGATATGGGATACTCAACCTGTAATATGTTCTAGTGTAATAAAATAGCTCTTTCAGTTTTGATTTGTTAATATATTGGTGTGTAGTCTTGTTTTTTCTGTAGAAAACCTAAATTACGGAAATACTGATGTTACACATGAGGAGTGTCCAGGTAGGAGACAATGGACCAGTTCTTGCTTGGGTGTCCATCTAACATAGTGGTTCAAGTGCTTTAAAACTCCTTCACTTTTTCAGAGCTTAGTTACCCGGAGTGGGTAAGGGTATATGGAGTTTACATGGTGTCAATATTTTAGGCTTACCATACTATCCCTTTAAACTGGGTCACTCATGAAACACACAGGTTCTGTGGCTGGCTGACTTCAAGCCTGCATTTCACCTGGTTTTAAGCAGCTAGAGAACCTGTGTAATTATTGAGTGTCCCGGTTTGAAGGGATAAGATGGTAAGCCTATAATATTTTGATATACTGTAAGCACATTTTTATTGCAGTCATTAGATATTTTGCTACATATGAAAGGTATCATGGCCCTCATTCCGAGTTGTTAGCTCGCTAGCCGCTTTTCGCAGCAGTGCACACGCTAAGCCGCCACCCTCTGGGAGTGAATCTTAGCTTAGCAGAATTGCGAACGAAAGATTCGCAAAATTGCGAATAGAAATTTCTTAGCAGTTTCTGAGTAGCTCGACACTTACTCTGCCACTGCGATCAGTTCAGTCAGTTTCTTTCCTGGTTTGACGTCACAAACACACCCAGCGTTCGCCCAGGCACTCCCCCGTTTCTCCAGCCACTCCCGCGTTTTTCCCAGAAACGGCAGCGTTTTTTCAAACACACCCATAAAACGTCCAGTTTCCGCCCAGAAACACCCACTTCCTGTCAATCACACTCCGATCACCAGAACGAAGAAAAAACCTCGTAATGCCGTGAATAAAATACCAAACTTCTTAGCAAATTTACTTGACGCAGCCGCAGTGCGAACATTGCGGAAAATCGCATCGATGCAAAGGAAAATAACGAGCGAACAACTCGGAATGAGGGCCCATGTTTCCATCAGAGGATATGTTCTTTCATGTGAAGTAATGGTAAATGAGTTCTGCATGAAAGTAACATCAGGGAAATTGAGAGGGCCTGGATGTGCAATGACAAGTTGCCTTCTTACAGTTTTATCTTTTCTCTCTCTTATATATATAAGTAGAACGGAAATTTGCAAATAAAGGGCCTGATTTGTATGCAATGCAAAAAAGCACACAACTGGGCATAACCATGTTGCACTGCAGATGGGGCAGATGTAACATGTGCAGAGAGAGTTAGATTTGGATGGGTTATTTAGTTTCTGTGCAGGGTAAATACTGGCTGCTTTATTTTTACACAGTAATTCAGATTTCAGTTTGAACACACCCCACCCAAATCTAACTCACTCTGCACATGTTATATTTGCCCCCCCCTGCAGTGCACATGGTTTTGACCAGCTGTGTGCTTTTTTGCTTTGCTTACAAACCTGAATCAGATCCAAAGACTACAAATAGACATCTGTCACTTCAAGTAATATGTGTGAGACAAGTGAAGGTAATACTATAAGACAGACAGGTCTCAATTTGCATTTCGCAGGTGCTGTTAATAATAATTGTTATCATCATTGCATCCTGTTGCACCAACGCACAGGAAATACTGTCATATACACCTCCTGACAGGCACGTCAACATCTGTTCAGAAGTTTGTTTCCCAATCACACAAACCCTTACCATTCACAGATTACATTTGACAGCGCCTCCTTTCTGTCATAAAAGTTTGAAAGTGAAAGATAAGATGCACATGTGCAATAATGAGAGCTGTTCATCATGACCCTGATGCAGAGGTAGATGCCACGGCGATGTTGTAAGTCTCCGCATACGTTTGAGTCACACTGTGCATGATACTGATGCTTACCGCACAGAGACACAGAAATAATTATGATACAGGCACAGTGGATTTCAGTGGGTTTTCTGGGACGTAATGTGGTGGTGCAGCTCACCCAGATGGCAGGGATATTATGTACCCAGAAACACCCCCACCTTAGTGCGCCAATGTATGTATATATTTTTCTAACGTCCTAGTGGATGCTGGGGACTCCGTAAGGACCATGGGGAATAGACGGGCTCCGCAGGAGACAGGGCACTTTAAGAAAGAATTTGGATTCTGGTGTGTTCTGGCTCCTCCCTCTATGTCCCTCCTCCAGACCTCAGTTAGAATCTGTGCCCGGCCAGAGCTGGGTGCTGTTCAGTGAGCTCTCCTGAGCTTGCTAAAAAGAAAGTATTTTGTTAGGTTTTTTATTTTCAGAGAGATCTGCTGGCAACAGGCTCTCTGCTATGTGGGACTGAGGGGAGAGAAGCAGCCCTACTCTCTGAAGATAGGTCCTGCTTCTTAGGCTACTGGACACCATAAGCTCCAGAGGGATCGTACACAGGATCGCACCCTTGGTCGTCCGATCCCGGAGCCGCGCCGCCGTCCCCCTCGCAGAGCCAGAAGACAGAAGCCGGTGTCAGAAGCAAGAAGACTTCGAAATCGGTGGCAGAAGACTCCAGTCTTCATATGAGGTAGTGCACAGCACTGCAGCTGTGCGCCATTGCTCCCACACTAAACCCACATACTCCGGTCACTGTAGGGTGCAAGGCGCAGGGGGGGGGGGGGGGGGCGCCCTGGGTAGCAATTAGAAACCACTTGGCAAAAGTGGGCATATATACAGTTGGGCACTGTATATATGCATGGGCCCCCGCCATATTTTTACACAGAAACGCGGGACAGAAGCCCGCTGCTGAGGGGGCGGGGCTTCTTCCTCAGCACTCACCAGCGCCATTTTCTCTCCACAGCTCCTGCAGAATCATGGTAGAAGAGGGTAAAAAGAGAGGCGGGGCACATAAATTTGGCGCAAAAACGATATATACAGCAGCTACTGGGTTAACACTAAGTTACTGTGTGACTCCTGGGTTATATAGCGCTGGGGTGTGTGCTGGCATACTCTCTCTCTGTCTCTCCAAAAGGCCTTGTGGGGGAACTGTCTTCAAAAAGAGCATCCCCTGTGTGTGTGGTGTGTCGGTACGCTTGTGTCGGCATGTTTGACGAGGAAGGCTATGTGGAAACAGAGCGGGAGCAAATGAATGTGGGGTCGCCGCAGACGGCGCCGACACCCGATTGGATGGATATGTGGAAGGTTTTAAATGATAATGTTACTTCCTTGCATAAAAGGTTGGATAAAGCTGAAGCCTTGGGACAGCCGGGGTCTCAGCCCATGCCTGATCCTATGTCGCAGAGGCCGTCAGGGTCTCAGAAGCGCCCACTATCTCAAATTGTTGACACAGATGTCGACACGAATTCTGACTCCAGTGTCGATGGCGATGATGCAAAGTTACAGCCTAAAATGGCTAAAGCCATCCGTTACATGATTATAGCAATGAAGGATGTGTTGCACATCACAGAGGAAACCCCAGTCCCTGACAAGAGGGTTTATATGTATGGGGAAAAAAGGCAAGAGGTGACCTTTCCCCCTTCACATGAGTTAAATGAGTTATGTGAAAAGGCTTGGGAATCTCCAGATAGAAAACTGTACATTTCCAAACGGATGCTTATGGCGTATCCTTTCCCGCCAACGGACAGGTTACGCTGGGAATCCTCCCCTAGAGTTGACAAAGCTTTAACACGCTTATCCAAGAGGGTAGTCCTGCCGTCACAGGATACGGCCACCCTAAAAGATGCTGCGGATAGAAAGCAGGAGGGTATCCTGAAGTCCATTTATACACATTCAGGTACCCTACTAAGGCCGGCGATTGCGTCGGCCTGGATGTGTAGTGCTGTAGCAGCATGGACAGATACCTTATCTGAGGAACTTGATACCTTGGACAAGGATACTATAGTACTGACCCTGGGGCATATAAAAGACGCTGTCCTGTATATGAGAGATGCTCAAAGAGACATTAGCCTGCTGGGCTCTAGAATAAATGCAATGTCGATTTCTGCCAGAAGGGTCCTGTGGACTCGGCAATGGACAGGCGATGCCGACTCAAAAAGGCACATGGAGGTTTTACCTTACAAGGGTGAGGAATTGTTTGGGGACGGTCTCTCGGACCTGGTCTCCACAGCTACGGCTGGAAAGTCAAATTTTTTGCCATATATTCCCTTACAACCTAAGAAAGCACCGTATTACCAAATGCAGTCCTTTCGATCACAAAAAGGCAAGAAAGTACGAGGTGCGTCCTTTCTTGCCAGAGGCAGGGGTAGAGGAAAGAAGCTGCACAATACAGCTAGTTCCCAGGAACAGAAGTCCTCCCCGGCTTCCACTAAATCCACCGCATGACGCTGGGGCTCCACAGGCGGAGCTAGGCCCGGTGGGGGCGCGTTTCCGAAATTTCAGCCACAAGTGGGTTCACTCCCAGGTGGATCCCTGGGCTATAGAGATTGTGTCTCAGGGATACAAGCTGGAATTCGAAGAGATGCCCCCTCACCGTTACCTCAAATCGGCCCTGCCAGCTTCCCCTTAGAGAGGGAAATAGTGTTAGCTGCAATTCACAAATTGTATCTTCCGCAGGTGGTGGTAAAGGTTCCCCTCCTTCAACAGGGAAGGGGTTACTATTCGACCATGTTTGTGGTACCGAAACCGGACGGTTCGGTCAGACCCATATTGAATTTAAAATCCCTGAACATATACCTGAAAAGGTTCAAGTTCAAGATGGAATCGCTCAGAGCGGTCATCGCAAGCCTGGAAGGGGGGGATTTTATGGTGTCTCTGGACATAAAGGATGCTTACCTTCATGTCCCCATTTATCCACCTCAGGTTTGTGGTACAGGATTGTCATTACCAATTCCAGACGTTGCCGTTTGGTCTCTCCACGGCTCTGAGAATATTTACCAAGGTAATGGCGGAGATGATGGTGCTCTTGCGGAAGCAAGGGGTCACAATTATCCCATACTTGGACGATCTCCTCATAAAGGTGAGGTCCAGAGAGAAGTTGCTGATCAGCGTAGCACGCTCTCGGGAAGTGTTACAACAGCACGGCTGGATTCTTAATATTCCAAAGTCGCAGTTGATTCCTACGACTCGTCTGCCCTTCCTGGGCATGATTCTGGACACAGACCAGAAGAGGGTTTATCTCCCGATGGAGAAGGCTCAGGAGCTCATGACACTGGTCAGAGACCTATTAAAACCAAAACAGGTGTCGGTGCATCACTGCACGCTAGTCCTGGGAAAGATGGTGGCATCATACGAGGCCATTCCATTCGGCAGGTTCCATGCGAGGACCTTTCAATGGGATCTGTTGGACAAGTGGTCCGGATCACATCTACAGATGCATCGGCTGATCACCCTATCCCCCAGGGCCAGGGTGTCTCTCCTGTGGTGGCTGCAGAGTGCTCACCTTCTCGAGGGCCGCAGATTCGGCATTCAGGACTGGGTCCTGGTGACCACGGATGCAAGCCTCCGAGGGTGGGGGGCAGTCACACAGGGAAGAAACTTCCAAGGTCTGTGGTCAAGTCAGGAGACTTGCCTTCACATCAATATCCTGGAACTAAGGGCCATATACAACGCCCTACGTCAAGCGGAGACCCTGCTTCGCGACCAACCGGTTCTGATTCAGTCAGACAACATCACCGCAGTGGCTCATGTAAACCGCCAAGGCGGCACAAGGAGCAGGGTGGCGATGGTGGAAGCCACCAGAATTCTTCGCTGGGCGGAGAATCACGTAAGGGCACTGTCAGCAGTGTTCATTCCGGGAGTGGACAACCGGGAAGCAGACTTCCTCAGCAGGCACGACCTCCACCCGGGAGGGTGGGGACTTCATCAAGAAGTCTTCACGCAGATTGCAAGTCGGTGGGAACTGCCACAGGTGGACATGATGGCATCCCGCCTCAACAAAAAGCTACAGAGGTATTGCGCCAGATCAAGAGACCCTCAGGCGATAGCTATAGACGCACTAGTGACACCGTGGGTGTTCCAGTCGGTCTATGTATTTCCTCCTCTTTCTCTCATACCCAAGGTGCTGAGAATCATAAGAAAAAGAGGAGTGAGAACAATACTCATTGTTCCGGATTGGCCAAGAAGGACTTGGTATCCAGATCTGCAAGAAATGCTCACAGAGGACCCGTGGCCTCTGCCTCTAAGACAGGACTAGTTGCAACAGGGGCCCTGTCTGTTCCAAGACTTACCGCGGCTGCGTTTGACGGCATGGCGGTTGAACGCCGGATCCTAGCAGAAAAAGGCATTCCGGATGATGTTATTCCTACGCTGATAAAGGCTAGGAAGGACGTGGCGGCTAAACATTATCACCGTATTTGGAGAAAATATGTTGCTTGGTGTGAGGCCAGGAATGCCCCTACGGAGGAATTCCAGCTGGGCCGTTTCCTTCACTTCCTACAGTCGGGAGTGACTTTGGGCCTGAAATTGGGTTCCATTAAGGTCCAGATTTCGGCCCTATCCATTTTCTTTCAAAAAGAACTGGCTTCTCTTCCTGAAGTTCAGACGTTTGTAAAGGGAGTGCTGCATATTCTGCCCCTTTTTGTGCCTCCAGTGGCACCTTGGGATCTTAACGTGGTGTTGAGTTTCCTGAAGTCACACTGGTTTGAGCCACTCAAAACGGTGGAGTTAAAATATCTCACATGGAAGGTGGTCATGCTATTAGCCTTGGCTTCGGCTAGGCGTGTGTCAGAATTAGCGGCTTTGTCACATAAAAGCCCCTATCTGGTTTTCCATGCGGATAGAGCAGAATTGCGGACCCGTCCACAATTTCTGCCAAAAGTGGTGTCATCTTTTCATATGAACCAACCTATTGTGGTGCCTGTGGCTACTCGTGACTTGGAGGATTCCGAGTTACTAGATGTGGTCAGGGCTTTGAAGGTTTATGTATCCAGAACGGCTAGAGTCAGGAAAACTGAGTCGCTGTTTATCCTGTATGCATCCAACAAGCTGGGTGCTCCTGCTTCAAAGCATACTATTGCTCGCTGGATCTGTAACACGATTCAGCAGGCTCATTCTGCGGCTGGATTGCCGCTTCCAAAATCAGTAAAAGCCCACTCCACAAGGAAGGTGGGCTCTTCTTGGGCAGCTGCCCGAAGGGTCTCGGCATTACAGCTTTGCCGAGCGGCTACTTGGTCAGGTTCAAACACTTTTTCAAAGTTCTACAAGTTTGATACCCTGGCTGAGGAGGACCTTGTGTTTGCTCATCCGCACTCTCCCGCCCGTTTGAGAGCTTTGGTATAATCCCCATGGTCCTTACGGAGTCCCTAGCATCCACTAGGACGTTAGAGAAAATAAGATTTTACTTACCGGTAAATCTATTTCTCGTAGTCCGTAGTGGATGCTGGGCGCCCGTCCCAAGTGCGGACTTCTTCTGCATTACTTGTATATAGTTATTGCTTAAATAAGGGTTATGTTTGGTTGCATCAGGGTTGATCTGATGCTGCGTTGTTGTTCATACTGTTAACTGGGTATATTATCACGAGGGATACGGTATGATTGGTGTGACTGGTATGAGTCTTGCCCTGGATTCCAAAATCCTTTCCTTGTACTTTCTGCTCTTCCGGGCACAGTTTCTCTAACTGAGGTCTGGAGGAGGGACATAGAGGGAGGAGCCAGAACACACCAGAATCCAAATTCTTTCTTAAAGTGCCCTGTCTTCTGCGGAGCCCGTCTATTCCCCATGGTCCTTACGGAGTCCCCAGCATCCACTACGGACTACGAGAAATAGATTTACCGGTAAGTAAAATCTTATTTATTTTTTTTATCTAGCAGATGACCCCTTTACCTCATTTTCCAGTTCGAATCTTCCCAAATTGAATCTACTATTATGCAAGAATACTATAGGGAATTTCACACTAATAGCTCACCCAGACTGGACTCCAGGTTAATAAGCCACCAAGAAAAGTTTTTGTACCAAAGTAATAAATCACTGTTTGTATTACTCCACAGGATTTCTCATATTTAAAATTACCCGTTTTGAAGTTACCTAATAGAAACAGAAATCATTAACAAAAACTACAAATAAAGGAAAAACACATGAGATAGACCAAGAAGCAAAATAACACTTCTAATGAATGATTAACCTTTAAAATAACATCATGGTATGGCAGGGCCGGATTAAGCCCTTGGGGGGCCCAGGGTACACAAGACAGGGGGCCCACCCACCAGCAACCACCCCCCGCAGGGGGGAAAGCAGGATTCAGAAGGGGGGGTTTCCTTTGAAGCACACACGTGTGTGTGTGTGTGTACGTACGTACGTACGTACGTACGCACGCACGCACGCACGCACGCACGCACACACACACATTACATAGAACTCATGCACCCCCATACACACAAATACATACACACAAAACACATACACACATACATATACACGAATAGAACATATACGCATATATACAGTATACACAGATAGAACACATGCACACATAGAACACAAACTGTGTGTACACGTACACTTACATTAAAGCCTGCCCTGAGGAAAAGGGTGAGGATGCCGCAGCCAGGACATATTGCTGGGAGCCAGGGGCACAGTTTACCATTAGGCCCCGCCCCCACGGCAAAAATGCCGTGATTCGCGGGTCGGCGGGGAGGGGGCGGAGCCAATATGACATGATTCTATAACAATTATCTTATATTACCTCCGTCCCCTCTGCTCCGACCCCCGAATCGCAGCATACCCCCGCACAAAGACCCCACGCTGCAGTGGGGAGAAGACTACCGTCTGCAAGGGAGGGAGGTTTCCGCGCTGCCAGCGGGTGTGTTATGTCCCGCTCGCGCTGTGCGTGTGGCTCCCTCCCCCTCCTAATGGGCAGCTCGGATCAGGGATTGATACAGGCAGCAATCTCCAGCCTCCACTGCAGCCAGGAGAGCTGCTGCTGGTGGCGGAGGCTGGAGAGGGGACAGCAGCACCAGAGCGGGGCAGCGCAGCTTTGGCTGGGGGCCCCTTATGACAGGGGGGCCCGGGGTACTGACCCCCTGGGCCCCCCCTTAATCCGGCTCTGTGGTATGGTACATTAAGTCTGATGTGTTATGTCCATCAACTGATATTTTTTACAAGACTCAATTTTCTCTTACAGGAAAGCAAAGTCCTGATGTTCAAGAGACACTCAACCAACTGCATGATTTCAGAAGCCTCTTCATATAAATGCCAGTGCTGCCTAACACAGTAATGTACATCGGTTACAGATGACTGGACAGACGCAGCAGTTGCTACCGATCATGGGACCACTGCTAGCAGTATTGGACTGGGGAATGAAGGGCCCACCAAGGGAATAAAGTGGCAGGGGCCCATGTTTAGGGGTGTGGCCAGCTACCAAAGAGTCTTGGCTAACCATTAGCTCCACCATGCTTCACTGTTGCCTGCAGACACTTGTCATTGTACCGCTCTCCGAGGGTAATTCAGAGTTTATCGCAGCAGCAAATTTGTTAGCAGTTGGGCAAAACCATGTGCACTGCAGGGGGACAGATATAACATGTGCAGAGAGAGTTAGATTTGGGTGGGTTATTTTGTTTCTGTGCAGGGTAAATACTAGCTGCTATATTTTTACACTGCAATTTAGATTGCAGTTTGAACACACTCTAACTCTCTCTGCACATGTTATATCAGCCCCCCCTGCAGTGCACATGGTTTTTCCCAACTGCTAACAAATTTGCTGCTGGGATCAACTCTGAATTAGGCCCCCGATCCCTTCAGCGAATAAACTGAATTCTGTTATAGGCTTACAGCCAAACATTTCAGGTTTTGACTCATCAGTCCTTAGTACATGCTGCCATTTTTCTGCACCCCAGTTCCTATGTGTTTGTGCATAGTTGAGCAGCTTTGCCTTGTTTCCACTTTGAAGTTATGGCTTTTTGGCTGCAATTCTTCCATGAAGACCACTTCTGTGTAGACTTCTCGGAACAGTAGATTTCTGCCAGTTCTGGGCTGATGGCACTGCTGGACATCTTCCGATTTCAAATGGAAGTTAGCATGATATGTCTTTCATCTGATGCACTAAGTTTCCTTGGCCAACCACAGGTCCTCAACGTTGCCTGTTTCTTTGTTCTTCAATGCGGAGAAATACAAACAGGTACATCTCCATCATGCAATACCATCAAATTTATTCTGCAGCAGGACAATGACTCCAAACATACAGCACATGTCATCAATAACTATCTTCAGTGTAAAGAAGGACAAGTTGTCCTGAAAGTGATGATATGGCCCAGACAGAGCACTGATCTCAACATAATCAAATCTGTCTAGGATTACATGAAAAGACAGATGGATTTGAGCAAGCCTACATCCACAGATCATCTGTGGTTAGTTCTCCAAGATGACCCTCCTGCTGAGTTCCTTCAAAAACTGTGTAGAATTGATGCTGTTTTAAGGCAAAGGCTAGTCACACCAAATATTGATTTGATTTAGATTTCTCTTCTGTTAATTCACTTTGCTTTTTAGCAAATTGATAAAAAAGAACTATTAACACTTCTGTTTTTGAAAGCATTCTTACTTTGCAGCATTTTTTCCACAACTGCCCAAAATGTTTGCAACACACTATATAGGAATAGCATGGGAGTGAGCATAGGAATATAACCATCAAAAACCCAAAGGAAACAGAGATGGCTATTGGAACACGTTCCATTCTACAACGTCTGGCAAAAGCAACTGTGACCAACCGCTGGTGAAGTGGAGGTTACTCCACTAGTTCTCGGTTGGTGTGGTGACGCCAGGCACAGGTGGAACGCAGACATGCATTCCATGTGATGCGCAATCCGGAAATGGTGGCTGGTGGAATGCGAATGTGCGTTTCACCCAACAACAACTCATGGCATTCAAGGGTGGTCCCGCACCCCCATTGTATTTGTAGCTCTAGCATAAGTATTAACTTTAAAATAACTTCCCAAACCCATGGCTCTGGGATAACTCATTAGCGGGTTCCACTTGTAAAAAAGCTTGCCCAGTGGGGGTTTTTAGGGGATTGCTCCTGGTTACCCACATTTCTTACAGGAAAAGATGTCACAGCACATTTGGTATAAATATCTAGCAAGGGACACTCTGATTTTTTTTCCACTGCAGCCATTGCAAGAGCAGGTGTCCTGGCGATATATATACCCACAGAAGGAAGGATTTTGATATACTTTTTGTTTGGAATTCCCCAACTTGGGGCCTAATCAGCGATTGCAGTCAGAATCCCTATGTAGAGTGCACACGAGCAGCACCCCAATGCGCCACACGCAGCCACTGCGAGCCGGGACACAGTAAGTAGCTCCCTGCCAGCGCCAGGAGCTGCGCTGGCAAGGAGCTACTCAGTGGGTGCGAAAGCATCGCCGTTGTGCGATGCTTTTGCACCGTTGTGGGGGGGAGGGGAGGGCCAGACATGAGGGGCGGACTAGCCCTGTGCTGGGCGTCCCCCCCCCCCCCCCCCCGCATGTCTGAGTAAATGATCATATATGTGCTAAATTTAGCACCTCTACGATCAGATTTGAATTACCCCCTTGGTTCCTATTATCATGTATTCTCTGTAAAACCACAAAAAGCTACCCCATTTCTGTAAGGCTATCCCATTTTCATAATGTCTACATTGGAACTCCCACAGCTGAGCTCACACCCTAGGGTAGTTGGTTCCATTCTATGACATCTGTTCCTATGTAGTGTTGGTTCCATGTTAACACCTTATTTTATTTATGATGTAAGATCAAATTTCTATATTTTAATCTGAATGTCATGAATAAAATTTGGATATTCTGTTAATAAAAGGTCTCTGGTGCCATATCTTCGGTATCTGCTCTGGTGATAGGGTATCTTCCAAGTTAAAACTCGGCTGAGTACAATATTCGGTGGTCAAAGCTCCATTGAACAACAGTCCTTGGTTGGGGTTCTACTCAAGTCCTGTCTGAATTATGGTGGTCATTCCGAGTTGATCGCTAGCTGTTTTCGGTCGCTGCGCAGCGATCAGGCAAAAAAAGGCACTTCTGTGCATGCGCGTCGTACTATTACAACGAATGATGTAGTTTCACACAAGGTCTAGCGAAGCTTTTCAGTCGCACTGCTGGCCGCAGAGTGATTGACATGAAGGGGGCGTTTCTGGGTGTCAACTGACCGTTTTCAAGGAGTGTTCGACCAAATGTAGGCGTGCCAGGAAAAACGCAGGCGTGGCTGGGCGAACGCAGGGCGTGTTCGTGATGTCAAAACAGGAACTGAATAGTCTGAAGTCATCGCAAGCGCTGAGTAGGTCTGAAGCTACTCTGAAACTGCACACATTTATTTTGTAGCCGCTCTGCGATCCTTTCGTTCGCACTTCTGCTGAGCTAAAATACACTCCCAGTGGGAGGCGGCATAGCGTTTGCACGGCTGCTAAAAACAGCTAGCGAGCGAACAACTCGGAATGACCACCTATATTTGAGTACTTGACTTTAACTTGTATGGACTTATGCATGGACAATTGTAATTAAAGTCACAGCTTCCTATGGTTACCATATTCTTACATTTCCTGATTCCCGCTAACAGAGTGAAGTAGCTCCTGGCCAGCACGAAAAAGCTGTGCTGGCCGAGAGCTACTCCTAAAGTGCAAAAGCATCGCCACTGAGCGATGTTTTTGTATTTCAGCGACAGGGCAGGGACTCGCATGTGGGGCAGGCTAGCCCTGTGCTGGGCGTCCCCCCACATGTCTGTGTTCCTGATCGTAGCTGTGCTAAATTTAGCACAGCTAGGATCAATTCGGAATCACCCCCCAGGAACGTGTGGACACTTGATACCATGCCTATTCCTGAAGGGGAATTTATTCCCCTATTGCGGATCTCCAAAGCGCTCCCACTTCTGCATTCAGCAACTGGAAATGACATGAGCATTCCAATATCAACTTCCGGATAGGCATGTCATCTTTTTCGTGACAAAGGTATAATTACTGAAACACGTTTCATGGACCTCATGCCTGAACTTTGGATGAACACTGACTGCACTGTCAACCCAAGCCTGGTCCTGTTAAGCTTTCTGCGGTAGTGCCGAGCTATCTGGGCTTGGACCTTTCTGCTTTCATTAAACTAGCCCCCCGCAGCACCTATTTTTGGTGAAACTTATTTTGGACATAATAGGGAAGTGTACTGCACATATCCATATGGTCCTATTTTATTTATGTTTTATGTCAATTGTTGTGGCTTTGCAAGTGGAAATTATTATCTAATTACATACCTGTCCCCATTGTCAATTATATTATGGTGGATCAAGGTTTATTGGTGAAACATCTTCATGTAATTTAGTGCCATTCACCACAAACAGCCATTTTGATTCATATATATTTGTGAAGTAGGTGTTGCTTCTAGTTGCATTGGTGAGGCTGCTTTATTCATGTTTACTGCGCAGAATAAAGGTGTGTATTCTTTAGTCAATTGAATAAAATGGTGGCTGCTCAATCAATTTAACTTAATAGTAGTCAACAGTGCCGTAACTAGACATTTTAGCGCTGTGTTCAAGAAAAAGCATTGGCAACCCCTCCCCCCCCCATATATATATAAAACAGGGGCAGTGTGCATAAAAAATATAGGGGCGTGGCTTCATGGGGAAGGGCGTGGCCACAAAATAATACGAATTCATATTATTACGCTGTACAGAAGTCTCCATTATTCAAATAATGCTGCACAGTAGCACCACTTACACACATTACACCAGGTAGAGCCTCTTTTACACATTACGCCTTGTAGAGCCCCTGTCACACATTACGCAAGACAGTGTCCCCCCCTTTTTTTTATTTTTTACACATTACAGCAGGCAGAGTTTCCATTTTTTACACATTACAGCAGGCAGAGTGCCCCTTTTTTTACACATTACAGCAGGAGAGTCTCCTTTTTTACACATTAGGCAGGGTCCCCCTTTATTTACACATAACGGCATGCAGTCCCCCCTTTTTTTTCTACACATAACGGCAGGCAGTCCCCCTTTTTTTCTACACGTAACGGCAGGCAGTCCCCCCTTTTTTTTTTACATATAATGGCAGGCAGTCCCCCTTTTTTTCCACATAATGGCAGGCAGTCCCACTTTTTTTTTTACAAATTAGGCAGAGTCCTGCATTTTTACACATTAGGCAGGGAGGGGGGAGAGAGAGAGAGAGAGAGAGAGACAGCCATCCAGGGATAGTTACCTGTCAGCCTGCTCCTCTGCACCAGCACCATGTGCACCTACGGGCCTGACAGGCACTTCTTCACTGGCTCCAAGTCCAGGGCGCTCTTCTGTCTTCTGTGACATCGGAGGCTGCGCCGCTGCAGGACCAGGGGGCACCGGATGAGGAGGGACAGTAAAGCGGCAGCAGCCGCAGCAGATAGCACACAGAGTGAAAGAAGAGATTCTGTCCTCACCCTGCTCCGTGTCCTCCTCCCGCAGCCCACCCTTATTTCAGCAGGCAGCGTTCAATTTCCGCCGCCTGCCACAGCTTCTCTTTCACACCGCTGCGGTAGCGGCCGGGCACCTTCTCCGACTGGACCGTGCTGCCAGCAGTTCTGCGCCTACAGTGCATGTGCGCTGTGGGCAATACACCGCTGGCACCCACCTAGTTACGGCCCTGGTAGTCAAAGGTGAATGAAAAGAAGGGATCATTCCAGGGCTGTTTCTAGCCAATTTGGCTCCCAGTGCGAGATTTAAAAATGGGCCGCCCCCGTGACATAAAAAAATGTGCCCCCCCACACCTAGATGGAAAAAAAAAACCTTGCGCGTGCACCCGGCAAGGTCTCATCTAAATGGGTGTGGCCTCATTTAAATGGGCATGGCCTCGTCTGAAAAGACCCTGCTCCAACAGATCACGACCACCACAGGAAAAAAAAATTCTACCATATTAAACCCCACACAGTAATGCCCCCTGCACCATATTATGCCACACACCGCAATGCCCTTGATACATTAAATCCCCACACTACGGCAGGCAAGAGTCCCCATTTCACACATTACGGCAGGTGTCCCCATTTTACACATTGAGAGAGAGAGAGAGAGAATACTTACAGAGGCGATTACCGCTCTTCGGCCCGCCTCACCAGTCGCTCCTCGCGCCGGCCTTTCCCTCTTCCTAACTTGGATCCCCCTCTGTACTCCGCACAGGGGGGGGGGGTGTTTCGCGGAGTGACAGGGTTGCGTCGTGACGTAACGACGCAACCGCGTCATTCCGTTAAACTCCGCCCCCCAAGCGGGTTACTCGGGGAGAAATAGGAGGGGAAAGCAGGGAGCCACAGTTAGTGTCGCGGCGGGCGCCCAGTGCGGTTGCACTGCTCGCCTGCCCCAAGAAACGGCCCTGGATCATTCTAGACAAGAAAAAAAAGGAAAAATATTCCCCCAGCTGGCAGCACACTACAAAGGATCAGCAATGAGATTTGAATACTACTGTACATGATAATAGAAATACAGAGATCTCAGTTTGCATATGCATATACTGTATATATACAGTATTTGCAAAGATATGAATAAGCACTGTAAAGATAAAATGTCTTGTCAGGCTGACAAACATTTTATTTGACAAACTGTAATCCATTGTGGCATACTTACCTACTTTTAATGTCTCCTCTCCGGGAGAAGCCTGGAGAGGAGACGCTGCAGTAGACTTCAGGGGGCGGGACCAGGCTGTGGCATCATCAAGTCCCGCCCCCACCCCCCCCCAAAAAAAACCGTCACGATTCGTGGGTCCATGGGAAGGGCACGGGGCTAAAATGACGCGTACGTTTTCACTGAGAAGCTGTTACTGAATAGCTGAGCCGTCGAAGAAAGAATCCTACAAAACGGTTTTATAGGAGTCTTCCTTCGGCGGCTCAGCTGTTCAGTAACAGCGGCCGCCGAGAAGCTCCTGCACAGTCAGTCTCGCGGGACAGGGAAATCGAGATAGTGACTGCAAGCCGCCGGACAGCCTGCGCTCCCGAGTCCCTACTGAAATGTAAGTGAAGGTGTGTGTGTGCGTATATGTGTGTATCATGTATGTGTGCGTGTGTGTATGTGTATATGTATGTATGTGTGTGCGGAGGGAGGGGGCGAGACTTTGTCAGAGATCATAGGTGGGGGCCCCCACAATCTACGTTGCCCTGGGCCCCCCACCACCTTTTATCCGGCCCTGGTCATATGTGAAATGCAGAGCTGTAACTAGACATTTTGGTGCCGTGTGCCAGAAAAAGTGTTGGTGCCCCCCCTCCCCCAAATAAATAAAATTAAAAGTAAATAAATAATAAATAAATATTTTTCGAAAAATAATTGAGATCTGATAGACATTCAGGACATGAAACAACTAACAACACATCCCTCATAATAGAAGGCAGGTGCAATGCGCAGTCAGCACACCCTACTGACTGATACCCCTTTCAGACATCCTCCAAAATACTAGGATTTTGCACATGAATGCGCATCATCCCGGGATTTTGGCATGTCTGAAAGGCCCCAACCCGGGAAAACCCGGGAACACATTCCCGGCTTGCTGACCAGGGTTTTTACCGGGACTTAAGTCCCGGGTAGACAACCCGGCCCAGGTCTGAATGATGCGACCTGGGAATTTACTCCCAGGTCGCACCTAGATGCCTCCGATTGGAGTTTGGTTGGCTGGAAGGGGCGAGGCTGCTTTGATGGGGCGTGCATTGGCTGCTGCAGTCCGTACTGCAGTGAGTAGTAAAAGCATCCAGCACAGCCTAACAGAGGTGGCCTGTTGTGGTGAGGTCTCGGCTAGTGTGCGTGTGTGAGATAGAGTTTGTTGTGTGTGTGTATATTACACGTATATGTGTGTTTGAGTGTGACATGTGTATGTGTAAGACGTGTGTGTGAGTGTGTAAGACATGTATGAGTGTGACATGTGTGTGTGTATATGACATGTGACATGATAGTAGCTTGGTCTGCCCTGCCAGGGCAGACCAGGCTTATGTCTGAAAGGGGTCGATCCAGGAATTTCCCAGGTCTCAGGTTTAGTGTGAAAGATGGTCTCCAGCAAAAACCCAGGATTTTTCATAGATGAAAAACCGAGGACTGAGCATGGAAATTCCCGGGTCGTGTGTCTGAAGGGGTATGACTCTCCCAACACCCACTAATCGGTGAACTCATTGACACTACACAAATATAAAACCACCTTTCTGCATCCACCTCTCATCAGCTCCTTGCTCAGTGCTGCGCAGCCTCTCCTACATATACAGATGTAGCCACCTTTATCTTGACTGTTTCTCCGCCGAGACGGGCGTTTAGTCACGCTAAGGCGATAGCTGAGTTTAATCACAGGTAGGCGCGTTGAGGCGATCTAGATACTCATCATGCATTACACATCTCCACCACTGTGTGGCTAATGCTCCACTAATCCAGTACTTTCGATCGTACAGTATAGCGGCGGATTGATCTACAGCTCTGGCAATACTGTAGGCGTAACGGGAGGCGGTGGAAAAAGTATGGAGTACTGTATGTGTATGGAGACGCAACTACAGTAATTGTGTAAAAGGAAGAATGTACAGGACAATGTATAAACACCGTGCTTTTAAAATACATGAGCGTCTGGGAATGGAGGGCTACAGTAGCTAGCAGGAGGCGGTGGAAAATACCGTGCTTTACAAATGCGAGCGTACGAGTCCTCTAAGGCATAAACCAACACCAATGGGGTGGGGGCCGGGCGCTGTTTGCAGTACTTTCACACATGAAATTGGGAGTCTCTCATGAGGCGTCGTGGGCTAGGGGTGAAGGCTCCCACCTCCCACGCTGGGGGTCCTGGGTTCGAGATGTGATGTGCCTTCTTTTTTTTTTTTATTGTAATAATACACTGTATTATTTTATCTACATTGTAAGACAGTCAATGGAAAGGTACACACAAGTTACATATAAATCAGAGTACATCTGCAGGAGCGATTCTTTACGCTAAATGCAACTAAACAGCGGGAATGAAATGAGGGTATTCTGACGCTACTAACTGAGCAAAACAGTACTGTAGATCTTCAGCGTTTGTGTATTGCACATGACCTGAATTCCCTCCCTGTGCAGGCTCCCAGGGGGGAAGGGCGATGGGGGTAGGGGGAGACGATGGGAAATACTGTACTGTGCCTTTGAAATGCAATTACATGAGCGTCCGAGTCCACTACGGCATACTGTAAACCAACACCAATGGGAAGGAAATGCCAACCATTTTTTTTATGTGTTCCCGTGACATTCATTTAAAAAAAAATTTTTCTCTCTCTAATACATCCAATGGAAGGATGCACACAGGTTTCACATAAATCAAAGTACATCTGTAGGAGCGATTCTTTACGCTAAATGCAACTGCACAACGGCAATGAGTAGAAATGAGTGTATTCTGACGCTACTAAGTGAGCAAAACAGTACTATACAGTAGATATTCGGCGTTTGTGTATTGCACATGACCTGAATTCCCTCCCTGTCTACTGCATGATCTGTGCAGGCTCCCAGGGGGGAAGGGCAATAGGCTAGCAGGAGGCGGTGGAAAATACCGTGCTTTACAAATGCGAGCGTCCGAGTCCTCTAAGGCATAAACCAACACCAATGGGGTGGGGGCCGGGCGCTGTTTGCAGTACTTTCACACATGAAATTGGGAGTCTCTCATGAGGCGTCGTGGGCTAGGGGTGAAGGCTCCCACCTCCCACGCTGGGGGTCCAGGGTTCGAGACGTGATGTGCCTTCTTTTTTTTTTTTTTTATTGTAATAATACACTGTATTATTTTATCTACATTGTAAGACAGTCAATGGAAAGGTGCACACAAGTTACATATAAATCAGAGTACATCTGCAGGAGCGATTCTTTACGCTAAATGCAACTAAACAGCGGGAATGAGTAGAAATGAGTGTATTCTGACGCTACTGTGAGCAAAACAGTACTATACAGTAGATATTCGGCGTTTGTGTATTGCACATGACCTGAATTCCCTCCCTGTCTACTGCATGATCTGTGCAGGCTCCCAGGGGGGAAGGGCAATAGGCTAGCAGGAGGCTACTGGGGACTCAGACTCATACAGTACTTGCATTTCAAAAGCACAGTATTTTCCACCGCCTCCCGCTTGCCCATCGCCCTTCCCCCCTGGGATCCTGCACAGGTCATGCAGTAGACAGGGAGGGAGTTATTTACGTAAACTAGGGCAAAGCTGCAGGAGCAGTTGTACTGTTTAGGGTCTATGCACCACATGGTATACATACAATTCTATAGCAGGGCAGACTCAATTGAAATGGCTACCGCCTGTGTCTCCTCGCCCAATGGAGGCCCTCGGCTATGGAGCAAGTAACAGCACAGATTTGGTAGGTCACGGGGCAATGCTGAAGGAGCGTCAGAATCCCCTAGCTAAAATACACAGGGGTGATAGGGATAAGTGAGGTCTTTGCGCATAACGATACACCGCAAAGTTCCCCATGGTTTTGATTATGCCTTTTCTTTGAACACAGTATTTTCCACTGCCTCACCCTACCTCCATCCCACTTTCCCCTTCCCCCCCTGGGAGCCTGCAAAGTACATGCAGTAGACAGGGAGGGAGTTCCGATCAGGTTACAAGACATGTGCAACAGTATACTACTGTATGTAGGAAAATCCACCGCCCACTCTGATTTATGTGAAACCTGTGTGCACCCTTCCATTGAATGTATAACAAAGAAAAATAATAATAATAAAGTGAATGTTACAGGAACACATTAAAAAAAGGTTGGCACTTCCTTCCCATTGGTGTTGGTTTATGCCTTAGGGGACTCGGACGTTAATACTTGTATTTCAAAAGCACAGTGTTTTCCACCGCCTCTCCCTACCCCCATCGCCCTTCCCCCCTGGGAGCCTGCACAGGTCATGCAGTGGACAGGGAGGTAGTTCAGATCAGGTACAATACACAAATGCTGACGATCTACAGTACTGTGTTGCTCAGTTAGTTGCGTTGGAATACACTAATTTATACTCATTACCGCTGTGTATTTGTATATAGCGGAATGAATCGCTGCTGCAGATTTACTTTGATTTATGTGAAACCTGTGTGCACCCTTTCATTGAATGTACAACAAAGAAAAAAAATTATAAAGTGAATGTCACGGGAACATAGAAAAAAAAAGGTTGGCACTTTGTGACTCTCAGCATGGGAGGTGGGAGCCTTCATCACTAGGTTGGTATGGAAGGGGAGACAATTAGCTACCGGAGGGTACCAACCCCAAGTTTCTGTGAACCCCACAAGGCTCATGGCAAGCGTCGGAACCTATGGTGGGTCTGAATTAACGGTCCCATTATAGTCTATGGGAAAATGGGTCCACTTTGCGTACTGATATCTCTGGTTCTGGGTGTCCCAGAGACTCAGGACTGGTACCATACAAAAGAGGAGACTCTTGGCTTTCGGGGCAGACCAACCACTAGTTTATGTGACACTGGAAAAGGAAACGGGAAGCAACCGTGTTTCGGGTCCCCTCCAGTTGTCCGCCTAGCTTGCACAGGATACAGGGTTTCTGGCTAGATAGGAAATACTGTACAGAAATGCTAAGCATGGTAATTTGACATCCAGGAACATAGGGAGGAGTTTTTATCTCACTCCATTATACTTAGAAAAATTACACTTGCCACTGTACGTTACAAGCTGTTTGTGCTAATTAGTACACTAGTAGAACATACTGTACAGAGATACTAAGGACAGTGATTTGGCATCCACGAACTTAGGGAAGAGCTTTTATCTCTCTCCATTGTAATCTTTCTAAGTATAATGGAGAGAGATAAAAGCTCCTCCCTAAATTCCTGGGTGCCAAATAACCGTCTTTAGTATCTCTGTATAGTATTTTCAATTAGGGTACTAATTAGCACGGACAGCTTGTAAAGTACAGCGGAAAGTTTAATCTTTCTATGTAAAATGGAGAGAGATAAAAGCTCCTCTGGAAGTTCCCAGATGCCAAATCACCATTCTTAGTATCTCTGTACAGTATGTTCTACTAGTATACTAATTAGCACAAACAGCTTTTAACTGGATGCCAAATCACCATACTTCGTATCTCTGTACAGTATGTTCTATTAGGGTACTAATTAGCACGAACAGCTTGTAACGTACAGCGGCAAGTTTGATCTTTCTATGTATAATGGAGAGAGATAAAAGCTCCTCAATAAGTTCCTGGATACAAAATCACCATACTTAGTATCTCTGTACAGTATGTTCTATTAGGGTACCAATTAGCTGTTTGTGCTAATTAGTACCCTAATAGAAAATACTATGCAAAGATACTAAGGATGGTGATTTGGCAACCAGGAACTTAGGGAGGAGCTTTTATCTCTCTATATTATACATAGAAAGATTAAAATTGCCACTGTATGTTACAAGCTGTTCGTGCTAATTAGTACACTAGTAGAACATACTGTACAGAGATACTAAGTACAGTGATTTGGCATCCACGAATTTTAGGGAGGAGCTTTAATCTCTCCATTGTAATCTATCTAAGTATAATGGAGAGAGATAAAAGCTCCTCCCTAAATTCCTGGATGCCAAATTGCTGTCCAGAGTATCGCTGTACTCTATGTTCTACTAGTGTACTAAATAGCACGAACAGCTTGTAACGTACAGTGGCAAGATTAATCTTTCTATGTATAATGGAGAGAGATAAAAGCTCCTCAGTAAGTTCCTGGATGCCACATCACTATACTTAGTATCTCTGTACAGTATTATCTATTAGGGTACTAATTAGCTGTTCGTGCTAATTAGTACCCTAATAGAAAATACTATACAGAGATACTAAGGACGGTGATTTGGCAACCAGGAACCTAGGGAGGAGCTTTTATCTCTCTATATTATACATAGAAGGATTAAACTTGCCACTGTACGTTACAAGCTGTTCGTGCTAATTAGTACACTAGTAGAACATACTGTACAGAGATACTAAGTACAGTGATTTGGCATCCACGAACTTAGGGAGGAGCTTTAATCTCTCCATTGTAATCTATCTAAGTATAATGGAGAGAGATAAAAGCTCCTCCCTAAGGTTCCTGGATGCCAAATCACTGTATGTAGTATCTCTGTACAGTATGTTCTACTAGTGTACTAATTAGCACGAACAGCTTGTAACGTACAGTGGCAAGATTAATCTTTCTATGTATAATGGAGAGAGATAAAAGCTCCTCAGTAAGTTCCTGGATGCCACATCACTGTACTTAGTATCTCTGTACAGTATTTTCTATTAGGGTACTAATTAGCTGTTCGTGCTAATTAGTACCCTAATAGAAAATACTATACAGAGAAACTAAGGATGGTGATTTGGCAACCAGGAACCGAGGGAGGAGCTTTTATCTCTCTACATTATACATAGAAAGATCAAAACTGCCACTGTACGTTGCAAGCTGTTCGTGCTAATTAGTACACTAGTAGAACATACTGTACAGAGATACTAAGTACAGTGATTTGGCATCCACGAACTTAGGGAGGAGCTTTAATCTCTCCATTGTAATCTATCTATGTATAATGGAGAGAGATAAAAGCTCCTCCCTAAATTCCTGGATGCCAAATTGCTGTCCAGAGTATCGCTGTACTCTATGTTCTACTAGTGTACTAAATAGCACGAACAGCTTGTAACCTACAGTGGCAAGATTAATCTTTCTATGTATAATGGAGAGAGATAATAGCTCCTCAGTAAGTTCCTGGATGCCACATCACTATACTTAGTATCTCTGTACAGTATTTTCTATTAGGGTACTAATTAGCTGTTCGTGCTAATTAGTACCCTAATAGAAAATACTATACAGAGAGACTAAGGATGGTGATTTGGCAACCAGGAACTGAGGGAGGAGCTTTTATCTCTCTACATTATACATAGAAAGATCAAAACTGCCACTGTAAGTTACAAGCTGCTCGTGCTAATTAGTACACTAGTAGAACATACTGTATAGATATACTACAGACAGTGATTTGGCATCCAGGAACCTTAGGGAGGAGCTTTTATCTCTCTCCGCTGTAATCTTTCTAAGTATATTGGAGAGAGATAAAGGCTCCTCCCTAAGTTCCTGGATGCCAAATCACTGTCTGTAGTATCTCTGTACAGTATGTTCTATTAGGGTACTAATTAGCACGAACAGCTTGTAACATACAGCGGCAAGTTTAATCTTTCTATGTATAATGGAGAGAGATAAAAGCTCCTCAGTAAGTTCCTGGATACCAAATCACCGTCCTTAGTATCTCTGTACAGTATGTTCTATTAGGGTACTAATTAGCACGAACAGCTAATTAGTACCCTAACAGAAAATACTGTACAGAGATACTAAGTACAGTGATGTGGCATCCAGGAACTTACTGGGGAGCTTGTATCTCTCTCCATTATACATAGAAATATTAAACTTGCCACTGTATGTTACAAGCTGTTCGTGCTAATTAGTACACTAGTAGAACATAGAGTACAGCGATACTCTGGATGGCAATTTGGCATCCAGGAATTTAGGGAGGAGCTTTTATCTCTCTCCATTATGCTTAGAAAGATTACAATGGAGAGAGATTAAAGCTCCTCCCTAAGTTTGTGGATGCCAAATCACTGTACTTAGTATCTCTGTACAGTATGTTCTACTATTGTACTAATTAGCACGAACAGCTTGTAACGTACAGTGGCAAGTGTAATTTTTCTAAGTATAATGGAGAGAGATAAACTCCTCCCTATGTTCCTGGATGTCAAATTACCATGCTTAGCATTTCTGTACAGTATTTCCTAGCTAGCCAGAAACCCTGCATCCTGTGCAAGCTAGGCGGACAACTGGAGGGGACCCGATATACGGTTGCTTACTGTTTCCCTTTCCAGTGTCACATAAACTAGTCGTTGGTCTGCCCTGAAAGCCAAGAGTCTCCTCTTTTAAATGGTACCAGTCCCGAGTCTCTGGGACACCCAGAACCAGAGATATCAGTACGCAAAGTGGACATATTTTCCCATAGACTATAATGGGCCCGTTAATTCAGACCCACCATGGGTTCCGACGCTTGCCATGAGCCTTGTGGGGGTCACAGAAACTTGGAGTTGGTACCCTCTGGTAGCTAATTGTCTCCTCTTCCATACCAACCTAGCGATGAAGGCTCTTACGTCCCACACTGAGAGTCCCAGCTTTGAGTCCCAAAGTGCCAACCTTTTTTTTTTTTATATGTTCCCGTGACATTCACTTTATTATTGTTTTTCTTTGTTATACATTCAATGAAAGGGTGCACACAGGTTTCACATAAATCAAAGTAAATCTGCAGCAGCGATTCATTCCGCTATATACAAATACACAGCGGTAATGAGTATAAACTAGTGTATTCCGACGCAACTAACTGAGCAACACAGTACTGTAGATTGTCGGCATTTGTGTATTGTACCTGACCTGAACTCCCTCCCTGTCCACTGCATGACCTGTGCAGGCTCCCAGGGGGGAAGGGCAATGGGGGTAGGGAGAGGCGGTGGAAAATACGTGCTTTTCAAATACAAGTATTTGCGTCCGAGTCCCCTAAGGCATAAACCAACACCAATGGGAAGGAAGTGCTAACCTTTTTTTAATGTGTTCCTGTAACATTCACTTTATTATTATTTTTTTTCTTTGTTATACATTCAATGGAAGGGTGCACACAGGTTTCACATAAATCAGAGTGGGCGGGGGATTTTCCTACCTACAGTAGTATACTGTTGCACGTCTTGTAACCTGATCGGAACTCCCTCCCTGTCTACTGCATGTACATTGCAGGCTCCCAGGGGGGAAGGGGAAAGTGGGATGGGTGTAGGGCGAGGCAGTCGAAAATACTGTGTTCAAAGAAAAGGCATAATTAAAACCATGGGGAACTTTGCAGTGTATCGTTATGTGCATATACCTCGCTTAGTCCTATCGCCCCTGTGTATTTTAGCTAGGGGATTGTGACGCTCCTTCAGCATTGCCCCATAGCCTGCACAATCTGGACTGTTACTTGCTCCGTAGCCTAGGGCCTCCGTGGAGCAAGGAGTCATAGGTGGTAGCCATTTCAATTGAGTCTGCCCTGCTACAGAATTGTATGTGTACTGTACGGTGCATAGAACCTTAACAGAACCGCTCCTGCAGCTTTGCCCTGGTTTATGTGAATAAAAAAATAATAAAGTGTCTGGAAAAAACTAACATGCATTCGTACTTTAGAAATCTAACTCGGGACTCTGAGTATATGAAGCGGAACACTTCACCACTTCGCCGCAGACAGATGAATAAATCCATTGGTTTTGATTATGCTGTAATGGCTATGGGATTAGGACGCTAACATACTGTACAAAATTCCTAATCTCGAGAGGCAATAGTGAACTTCTAACACGTCCATTTGCGACAGTGTAAACTACTGGTTTTATGTTGTTTTGTCTGCGGGACTTGGACGCTCACATATTCATAAAGTACTGTAGATGGATCATATACTGTATACTGTACTATTTGCGTCTGTACCGTATATACTGTATTAAATAATGCAGCATAATGAGTATTTACTGTATTAAATAATGCAGCGTAATGAGTATTTACTGTATGCAGCGTAATGAGACGCTTAGTAAAGTAGTCCTTATTATATATTTCAGTATTGTATTTTACGGGAGACCACACGCATGCGCAGTGGTGATTGTAAAAGGCGACATCTGGTGGATGATCGCAGGTATTACACGTAAAGGTAACGCCAAACGCTCTGTCTGTCTCCGTGCGATTAGGTACGCCTCTCTGTGACTAGGCGCGCCTCCCTACGCTGCGTATGCTCGATCGGGACAAACGCCTCAGCCAGTCAAGATAAAGGTGGCTACATCTGTAGTGCCAAAGTGCCAGAGGATAGCCATTATTCACAGCACCCAAAGCATGTGAATCTTATGGCAGTGGCATCCCACCTCAAAGTGTGCCATACAGCAACTTATGCAGCTATCTAGAACATGGGCTATCGATGGTTAGTGGCCAATGTCAAATCATTTTGCCATCAATGGCAGAGAACCAATGGTTCTTCAACATCTATGGTAGAGAGTCCACAATAGTTGTTTTTTTGCCTACATAATGCTGGGAATAGAGTCTAGCTCCCCCACCCAATAGACCCCAAAAGCTCTATCCTTGGGCTCTGACTGGCCAGCAGCTTAATAAGCCATAGAGCAGTAGTGACCATCAATGGTTTCCCTGTAAATGTTTTTGTATCATCAATTATTAACCCACCATAGGTTATCGCTAACATGGAGAAAGTTAACAGGAAATAAAATAAAACGCTCAGGTAGCTGAATTAATACACCATTAGAATTTACTAATACATTTTTTATTTTATAATACTTAGGGGGATATTCAATTTGGTCCGAAGAGACATCGGGAGTAAAAACCCCCGATGTTTCTTTGGGTGCTGCGGTCGGGCTATTTAATTTGCTCAGCCGGTAACAAGTCCTCTTACACCCGAAAACACACAGGTTCAGTGAAACTAGAGATGAGCGCCGGAAATTTTTCGGGTTTTGTGTTTTGGTTTTGGGTTCGGTTCCGCGGCCGTGTTTTGGGTTCGACCGCGTTTTGGCAAAACCTCACCGAATTTTTTTTGTCGGATTCGGGTGTGTTTTGGATTCGGGTGTTTTTTTCAAAAAACCCTAAAAAACAGCTTAAATCATAGAATTTGGGGGTCATTTTGATCCCAAAGTATTATTAACCTCAAAAAACATAATTTACACTCATTTTCAGCCTATTCTGAACACATCACACCTCACAATATTATTTTTAGTCCTAAAATTTGCACCGAGGTCGCTGTGTGAGTAAGATAAGCGACCCTAGTGGCCGACACAAACACCGGGCCCATCTAGGAGTGGCACTGCAGTGTCACGCAGGATGTCCCTTCCAAAAAACCCTCCCCAAACAGCACATGACGCAAAGAAAAAAAGAGGCGCAATGAGGTAGCTGTGTGAGTAAGATTAGCGACCCTAGTGGCCGACACAAACACCGGGCCCATCTAGGAGTGGCACTGCAGTGTCACGCAGGATGTCCCTTCCAAAAAACCCTCCACAAACAGCACATGACGCAAAGAAAAAAAGAGGCGCAATGAGGTAGCTGACTGTGTGAGAAAGATAAGCGACCCTAGTGGCCGACACAAACACCGGGCCCATCTAGGAGTGGCACTGCAGTGTCACGCAGGATGTCCCTTCCAAAAAACCCTCCCCAAACAGCACATGACGCAAAGAAAAAAAGAGGCGCAATGAGGTAGCTGTGTGAGAAAGATAAGCGACCCTAGTGGCCGACACAAACACCGGGCCCATCTAGGAGTGGCACTGCAGTGTCACGCAGGATGTCCCTTCCAAAAAACCCTCCCCAAACAGCACATGACGCAAAGAAAAATAAAAGAAAAAAGAGGTGCAAGATGGAATTGTCCTTGGGCCCTTCCCACCCACCCTTATGTTGTATAAACAAAACAGGACATGCACACTTTAACCAACCCATCATTTCAGTGACAGGGTCTGCCACACGACTGTGACTGAAATGACGGGTTGGTTTGGACCCCCACCAAAAAAGAAGCAATTAATCTCTCCTTGCACAAACTGGCTCTACAGAGGCAAGATGTCCACCTCATCATCATCCTCCGATATATCACCGTGTACATCCCCCTCCTCACAGATTATCAATTCGTCCCCACTGGAATCCACCATGTCAGCTCCCTGTGTACTTTGTGGAGGCAATTGCTGCTGGTCAATGTCTCCGCGGAGGAATTGATTATAATTCATTTTAATGAACATCATCTTCTCCACATTTTCTGGATGTAACCTCGTACGCCGATTGCTGACAAGGTGAGCGGCGGCACTAAACACTCTTTCGGAGTACACACTTGTGGGAGGGCAACTTAGGTAGAATAAAGCCAGTTTGTGCAAGGGCCTCCAAATTGCCTCTTTTTCCTGCCAGTATAAGTACGGACTGTGTGACGTGCCTACTTGGATGCGGTCACTCATATAATCCTCCACCATTCTATCAATGGTGATAGAATCATATGCAGTGACAGTAGACGACATGTCCGTAATGGTTGTCAGGTCCTTCAGTCCGGACCAGATGTCAGCATCAGCAGTCGCTCCAGACTGCCCTGCATCACCGCCAGCGGGTGGGCTCGGAATTCTGAGCCTTTTCCTCGCACCCCCAGTTGCGGGAGAATGTGAAGGAGGAGATGTTGACAGGTCGCGTTCCGCTTGACTTGACAATTTTCTCACCAGCAGGTCTTTGAAACCCAGCAGACTTGTGTGCGCCGGAAAGAGAGATCCAAGGTAGGTTTTAAATCTAGGATCGAGCACGGTGGCCAAAATGTAGTGCTCTGATTTCAACAGATTGACCACCCGTGAATCCTTGTTAAGCGAATTAAGGGCTCCATCCACAAGTCCCACATGCCTAGCGGAATCGCTCTGTCTTAGCTCCTCCTTCAATGTCTCCAGCTTCTTCTGCAAAAGCCTGATGAGGGGAATGACCTGACTCAGGCTGGCAGTGTCTGAACTGACTTCACGTGTGGCAAGTTCAAAAGGTTGCAGAACCTTGCACAACGTTGAAATCATTCTCCACTGCGCTTGAGACAGGTGCATTCCACCTCCTATATCGTGGTCAGTTGTATAGGCTTGAATGGCCTTTTGCTGCTCCTCCAACCTCTGAAGCATATAGAGGGTTGAATTCCACCTCGTTACCACCTCCTGCTTCAGATGATGGCAGGGCAGGTTCAGGCGTTTTTGGTGGTGCTCCAGTCTTCTGTACGTGCTGCCTGTACGCCGAAAGTGTCCCGCAATTTTTCTGGCCACCGACAGCATCTCTTGCACGCCCCTGTCGTTTTTTAAAAAATTCTGCACCACCAAATTCAAGGTATGTGCAAAACATGGGACGTGCTGGAATTTGCCCAGATGTAATGCACGCACAATATTGCTGGCGTTGTCCGATGCCACAAATCCACAGGAGAGTCCAATTGGGGTAAGCCATTCCGCGATGATCTTCCTCAGTTGCCGTAAGAGGTTTTCAGCTGTGTGCGTATTCTGGAAACCGGTGATACAAAGCGTAGCCTGCCTAGGAACGAGTTGGCGTTTGCGAGATGCTGCTACTGGTGCCGCCGCTGCTGTTCTTGCGGCGGGAGTCCATACATCTACCCAGTGGGCTGTCACAGTCATATAGTCCTGACCCTGCCCTGCTCCACTTGTCCACATGTCCGTGGTTAAGTGGACATTGGGTACAGCTGCATTTTTTAGGACACTGGTGACTCTTTTTCTGAGGTCTGTGTACATTTTCGGTATCGCAACCCTAGAGAAATGGAACCTAGATGGTATTTGGTACCGGGGACACAGTACCTCCAACAAGTCTCTAGTTGGCTCTGCAGTAATGATGGATACCGGAACCACGTTTCTCACCACCCAGGATGTCAAGGCCTCAGTTATCCGCTTTGCAGTAGGATGACTGCTGTGATATTTAATCTTCCTCGCAAATGACTGTTGGACAGTCAATTGCTTGGTGGAAGTAGTAAAAGTGGTCTTACGACTTCCTCTCTGGGATGACCATCGACTCCCAGCAGCAACAACAGCAGCGCCAGCAGCAGTAGGCGTTACACGCAAGGATGCATCGGAGGAATCCCAGGCAGGAGAGGACTCGTCAGACTTGCCAGTGACATGGCCTGCAGGACTATTGGCATTCCTGGGGAAGGAGGAAATTGACACTGAGGGAGTTGGTGGGGTGGTTTGCGTGAGCTTGGTTACAAGAGGAAGGGATTTACTGGTCAGTGGAGTGCTTCCGCTGTCACCCAAAGTTTTTGAACTTGTCACTGACTTATTATGAATGCGCTGCAGGTGACGTATAAGGGAGGATGTTCCGAGGTGGTTAACGTCCTTACCCCTACTTATTACAGCTTGACAAAGGGAACACACGGCTTGACACCTGTTGTCCGCATTTCTGGTGAAATACCTCCACACCGAAGAGCTGATTTTTTTGGTATTTTCACCTGGCATGTCAACGGCCATATTCGTCCCACGGACAACAGGTGTCTCCCCGGGTGCCTGACTTAAACAAACCACCTCACCATCAGAATCCTCCTTGTCAATTTCCTCCCCAGCGCCAGCAACACCCATATCCTCCTCATCCTGGTGGACTTCAACACTGACATCTTCAATCTCACTATCAGGAACTGGACTGCGGGTGCTCCTTCCAGCACTTGCAGGGGGCGTGCAAATGGTGGAAGGCGCATGCTCTTCACATCCAGTGTTGGGAAGGTCAGGCATCGCAACCGACACAATTGGACTCTCCTTGTGGATTTGGGATTTCGAAGAACGCACAGTTCTTTGCTGTGCTTTTGCCAGCTTGAGTCGTTTCATTTTTCTAGCGAGAGGCTGAGTGCTTCCATCCTCATGTGAAGCTGAACCACTAGCCATGAACATAGGCCAGGGCCTCAGCCGTTCCTTGCCACTCCGTGTGGTAAATGGCATATTGGCAAGTTTACGCTTCTCCTCCGACAATTTTAGTTTAGGTTTTGGAGTCCTTTTTTTTCTGATATTTGGTGTTTTGGATTTGACATGCTCTGTACTATGACATTGGGCATCGGCCTTGGCAGACGACGTTGCTGGCATTTCATCGTCTCGGCCATGACTAGTGGCAGCAGCTTCAGCACGAGGTGGAAGTGGATCTTGATCTTTCCCTAATTTTGGAACCTCAACTTTTTTGTTCTCCATATTTTATAGGCAGAACTAAAAGGCACCTCAGGTAAACAATGGAGATGGATGGATTGGATACTAGTATACAATTATGGACGGACTGCCACGGTTAGGTGGTATAAAAAAAACACGGTTAGGTGGTATATATTATAATAATAATACAATTATGGATGGACGGACTGCCTGCCGACTGCCGACACAGAGGTAGCCACAGCCGTGAACTACCGCACTGTACACTGGTTGATAAAGAGATAGTAGTATACTCGTAACAACTAGTATGACACTATGACGACGGTATAAAGAAAGAAAAAAAAATACCACAGTTAGGTGGTATATATTATAATAATAATACAATTATGGATGGACGGACTGCCTGCCGACTGCCGACACAGAGGTAGCCACAGCCGTGAACTACCGCACTGTACACTGGTTGATAAAGAGATAGTAGTATACTCGTAACAACTAGTATGACACTATGACGACGGTATAAAGAATGAAAAAAAAACCACGGTTAGGTGGTATATATTATAATAATAATACAATTATGGATGGACGGACTGCCTGCCGACTGCCGACACAGAGGTAGCCACAGCCGTGAACTACCGCACTGTACACTGGTTGATAAAGAGATAGTAGTATACTCGTAACAACTAGTATGACACTATGACGACGGTATAAAGAAAGAAAAAAAAATACCACGGTTAGGTGGTATATATTATAATAATAATACAATTATGGATGGACGGACTGCCTGCCGACTGCCGACACAGAGGTAGCCACAGCCGTGAACTACCGCACTGTACACTGGTTGATAAAGAGATAGTAGTATACTCGTAACAACTAGTATGACACTATGACGACGGTATAAAGAATGAAAAAAAAACCACGGTTAGGTGGTATATATTATAATAATAATACAATTATGGATGGACGGACTGCCTGCCGACTGCCGACACAGAGGTAGCCACAGCCGTGAACTACCGCACTGTACACTGGTTGATAAAGAGATAGTAGTATACTCGTAACAACTAGTATGACACTATGACGACGGTATAAAGAAAGAAAAAAAAATACCACGGTTAGGTGGTATATATTATAATAATAATACAATTATGGATGGACGGACTGCCTGCCGACTGCCGACACAGAGGTAGCCACAGCCGTGAACTACCGCACTGTACACTGGTTGATAAAGAGATAGTAGTATACTCGTAACAACTAGTATGACACTATGACGACGGTATAAAGAATGAAAAAAAAACCACGGTTAGGTGGTATATATTATAATAATAATACAATTATGGATGGACGGACTGCCTGCCGACTGCCGACACAGAGGTAGCCACAGCCGTGAACTACCGCACTGTACACTGGTTGATAAAGAGATAGTAGTATACTCGTAACAACTAGTATGACACTATGACGACGGTATAAAGAAAGAAAAAAAAATACCACGGTTAGGTGGTATATATTATAATAATAATACAATTATGGATGGACGGACTGCCTTCCGACTGCCGACACAGAGGTAGCCACAGCCGTGAACTACCGCACTGTACACTGGTTGATAAAGAGATAGTAGTATACTCGTAACAACTAGTATGACACTATGACGACGGTATAAAGAATGAAAAAAAAACCACGGTTAGGTGGTATATATTATAATAATAATACAATTATGGATGGACGGACTGCCTGCCGACTGCCGACACAGAGGTAGCCACAGCCGTGAACTACCGCACTGTACACTGGTTGATAAAGAGATAGTAGTATACTCGTAACAACTAGTATGACACTATGACGACGGTATAAAGAAAGAAAAAAAAATACCACGGTTAGGTGGTATATATTATAATAATAATACAATTATGGATGGACGGACTGCCTGCCGACTGCCGACACAGAGGTAGCCACAGCCGTGAACTACCGCACTGTACACTGGTTGATAAAGAGATAGTAGTATACTCGTAACAACTAGTATGACACTATGACGACGGTATAAAGAATGAAAAAAAAACCACGGTTAGGTGGTATATATTATAATAATAATACAATTATGGATGGACGGACTGCCTGCCGACTGCCGACACAGAGGTAGCCACAGCCGTGAACTACCGCACTGTACACTGGTTGATAAAGAGATAGTAGTATACTCGTAACAACTAGTATGACACTATGACGACGGTATAAAGAAAGAAAAAAAAATACCACGGTTAGGTGGTATATATTATAATAATAATACAATTATGGATGGACGGACTGCCTGCCGACTGCCGACACAGAGGTAGCCACAGCCGTGAACTACCGCACTGTACACTGGTTGATAAAGAGATAGTAGTATACTCGTAACAACTAGTATGACACTATGACGACGGTATAAAGAATGAAAAAAAAACCACGGTTAGGTGGTATATATTATAATAATAATACAATTATGGATGGACGGACTGCCTGCCGACTGCCGACACAGAGGTAGCCACAGCCGTGAACTACCGCACTGTACACTGGTTGATAAAGAGATAGTAGTATACTCGTAACAACTAGTATGACACTATGACGACGGTATAAAGAAAGAAAAAAAAATACTACGGTTAGGTGGTATATATTATAATAATACAATTATGGATGGACGGACTGCCTGCCGACTGCCGACACAGAGGTAGCCACAGCCGTGAACTACCGCACTGTACACTGGTTGATAAAGAGATAGTAGTATACTCGTAACAACTAGTATGACACTATGACGACGGTATAAAGAATGAAAAAAAAACCACGGTTAGGTGGTATATATTATAATAATAATACAATTATGGATGGACGGACTGCCTGCCGACTGCCGACACAGAGGTAGCCACAGCCGTGAACTACCGCACTGTACACTGGTTGATAAAGAGATAGTAGTATACTCGTAACAACTAGTATGACACTATGACGACGGTATAAAGAAAGAAAAAAAAATACCACGGTTAGGTGGTATATATTATAATAATAATACAATTATGGATGGACGGACTGCCTGCCGACTGCCGACACAGAGGTAGCCACAGCCGTGAACTACCGCACTGTACACTGGTTGATAAAGAGATAGTAGTATACTCGTAACAACTAGTATGACACTATGACGACGGTATAAAGAATGAAAAAAAAACCACGGTTAGGTGGTATATATTATAATAATAATACAATTATGGATGGACGGACTGCCTGCCGACTGCCGACACAGAGGTAGCCACAGCCGTGAACTACCGCACTGTACACTGGTTGATAAAGAGATAGTAGTATACTCGTAACAACTAGTATGACACTATGACGACGGTATAAAGAAAGAAAAAAAAATACCACGGTTAGGTGGTATATATTATAATAATAATACAATTATGGATGGACGGACTGCCTGCCGACTGCCGACACAGAGGTAGCCACAGCCGTGAACTACCGCACTGTACACTGGTTGATAAAGAGATAGTAGTATACTCGTAACAACTAGTATGACACTATGACGACGGTATAAAGAATGAAAAAAAAACCACGGTTAGGTGGTATATATTATAATAATAATACAATTATGGATGGACGGACTGCCTGCCGACTGCCGACACAGAGGTAGCCACAGCCGTGAACTACCGCACTGTACACTGGTTGATAAAGAGATAGTAGTATACTCGTAACAACTAGTATGACACTATGACGACGGTATAAAGAATGAAAAAAAAACCACGGTTAGGTGGTATATATTATAATAATAATACAATTATGGATGGACGGACTGCCTGCCGACTGCCGACACAGAGGTAGCCACAGCCGTGAACTACCGCACTGTACACTGGTTGATAAAGAGATAGTAGTATACTCGTAACAACTAGTATGACACTATGACGACGGTATAAAGAAAGAAAAAAAAATACCACGGTTAGGTGGTATATATTATAATAATAATACAATTATGGATGGACGGACTGCCTGCCGACTGCCGACACAGAGGTAGCCACAGCCGTGAACTACCGCACTGTACACTGGTTGATAAAGAGATAGTAGTATACTCGTAACAACTAGTATGACACTATGACGACGGTATAAAGAATGAAAAAAAAACCACGGTTAGGTGGTATATATTATAATAATAATACAATTATGGATGGACGGACTGCCTGCCGACAGCCGACACAGAGGTAGCCACAGCCGTGAACTACCGCACTGTACACTGGTTGATAAAGAGATAGTAGTATACTCGTAACAACTAGTATGACACTATGACGACGGTATAAAGAATGAAAAAAAAACCACGGTTAGGTGGTATATATTATAATAATAATACAATTATGGATGGACGGACTGCCTGCCGACTGCCGACACAGAGGTAGCCACAGCCGTGAACTACCGCACTGTACACTGGTTGATAAAGAGATAGTAGTATACTCGTAACAACTAGTATGACACTATGACGACGGTATAAAGAATGAAAAAAAAACCACGGTTAGGTGGTATATATTATAATAATAATACAATTATGGATGGACGGACTGCCTGCCGACTGCCGACACAGAGGTAGCCACAGCCGTGAACTACCGCACTGTACACTGGTTGATAAAGAGATAGTAGTATACTCGTAACAACTAGTATGACACTATGACGGTATAAAGAATGAAAAAAAAACCACGGTTAGGTGGTATATATTATAATAATAATACAATTATGGATGGACGGACTGCCTGCCGACTGCCGACACAGAGGTAGCCACAGCCGTGAACTACCGCACTGTACACTGGTTGATAAAGAGATAGTAGTATACTCGTAACAACTAGTATGACACTATGACGACGGTATAAAGAAAGAAAAAAAAATACCACGGTTAGGTGGTATATATTGTAATACAATTATGGATGGACGGACTGCCTGCCGAGTTCCGACTGCCGACACAGAGGTAGCCACAGCCGTGAACTACCGCACTGTACTGTGTCTGCTGCTAATATAGACTGGTTGATAAAGAGATAGTATACAATACATACAACAATATACTACTATACTGGTGGTCAGGCACTGGTCACCACTAGTCACACTGGCAGTGGCACTCCTGCAGCAAAAGTGTGCACTGTTTAATTTTAAATTAATATAATATTATGTACTCCTGGGGGCTCCTGCTATAACAACCTGCAGTGCTCCCCAGTCTCCCCCACAATTATTATAAGCTTTGCCTTTTATACATTGATGTGCAGCACACTGGGCTGAGCTGAGTGCACACAGACTGAGTCACACTGTGTGACTGGCTGCTGCTGTGTATCGTTTTTTTTCAGGCAGAGAACGGATATAGCAGAGAACGGACGGATATATTATATTAAAATAAATAAAAGTTAACTAACAACAACTGCACTGGTCACTGTGGTAAACTCTGTCTGACTCTGCACAATCTCTCTCTCTCTTCTAATCTAATTTCTAATGGAGAGGACGCCAGCCACGTCCTCTCCCTATCAATCTCAATGCACGTGTGAAAATGGCGGCGACGCGCGGCTCCTTATATAGAATCCGAGTCTCGCGAGAATCCGACAGCGTCATGATGACGTTCGGGCGCGCTCGGGTTAACCGAGCAAGGCGGGAGGATCCGAGTCTGCTCGGACCCGTGAAAAAAAACATGAAGTTCGTGCGGGTTCGGTTTCAGAGAAACCGAACCCGCTCATCTCTAAGTGAAACCTGTGTGTTTTCGGGTGAAACAGCCCCGTTTTCGGTTGAAAACGGGGCTGTTATCGGGCATTTTGCTTCGCCTGCCGGAGGCAGGTGAAGCAAAACCCCCGATAAGCCGCGGCACACGCTGGCTTATCGGGGCCAATTAAATAGCCCCCACCGGCCGATACTTATCACCCGGCACCCCGGGCCAAATTGAATATCCCCCTTAGTATATACTAATCACCATTCATTGATTCCTATATGTCAACTATGCAAGAAAGTATTGCATTACATAATTCACAGTCATAACAGATTAGAGGCAAAATAATTTGCATATATGTTAATGTATGTATGTCTATGAATATATATTTATATACTAGCTGCTTTACCCATTCTTCGCACAGGAGTATCTGATTTTCACGGGTTGGTACATCTACAGCAGGGCTGTCCAAACCGGTCCTCGAGATCTACCAACAGTTCATGTTTTCCAGGCCTCCTGGAGATCTGTAGCATTGTCATGTAGCATTGTCAGTTAGGAATGAATGCAGCACATCTTAATTAGTAATGACTACACCTGTGCACCAGCTAGGTGGTCTGGAAAATGTGAACTGTTGGTAGATCTCGAGGACTGGTTTGGCCAGCCTTGATCTATAGAGATGTAAATTTGAGAAGTCTTCATGTACGTAAATATTAATCCATGGTTCTTGGCGTTACCCGAGTAGCACCTGTAGCAGATACGGTAAAAAGTGACAGGAACATTTTTGTAGTTTATTACATTCTACACACGCTGGAGGTGCAATCCAAATTTTGATACGATCTGGTCCATTTGGATTGTTATCGTTCACGCAAACCAAGCCACGCATTAGTAATGACGTCATTATGTCAACCCCTTTTTCATCCCCGTAGAAGAGATTTATTAAAATTCTAATTACGTAGTTTTCCTATTTCCCACCTATGTTACAAGTCAGCTTCCTAACATATCGGGAAGTAAGAGAATTAGTGATGAGCCAGTGGGTGAGTGAGGGCTTCCTCATTTATATACAGTATATATAGATCGCCCGCATGGAAGTCTTAACGCAATACGACTATTTTCTTTGCGACCATCTTCAAGTTCAAGTTCACTACCCAACCACTAAAAGAAGTAGCGTGAAGATCCATATCCTATATTCCAGAGTTATGCTGGAACATACATACACATATGCATACATACATAAATTTTTATATATATATATATATATATATAGAATATATATATATATATAGAATATATATATATATATATACATATATAGAATATATATATATATATATATATATAGAATATATATATATATACATATATATACATATATATATATATACATATATAGAATATATATATATATAGAATATATATATATATATATAGAATAAATATATATATAGAATATATATATATATATAGAATATATATATATATAGAATATATATATATATAAATATATATATAGAATAAATATATATATATATATAGAATATATATATATATATATATATATATAGAATATATATATATCTCAAAAGGTTTAAGTCGGTGTGGAAAAAGGGATGCGGTTACAATCTCGGCAGTCGGGATCCCGGCGGTCAGCATACTAATGCCACCAGAATGCCGGCAGGTGGCCCAGGACTATTTCCACTGGTGGGTGTCCAGGGAGGAGAGCGCAGCATGCACCTCTCCTTCCCCTCACTCCTGTCTCCAGCGGCTCCCTGTCTGAAATCAGCCGCCAGTTCGTCACCCAATCAGAGATCGCGGACCGGCTGTGGCAGCTGCTCCTGGATCGTGAGCTTTAACTGGCTGATGGACCGGCGGCTGATTTCAGGCAGGGACACTCCATACATACGGCAGTACGGATGGTGTAATGGTTAGCATTACTGCCTCACAGCACTGAGGTCATTGGTTCTATTCCCACCAATGGCTCTACCTGTGTGGAGTTTATATATTTTCCCCGTACTTGCGCGGGTTTCCTCCGGGTACTCCGGTTTCCTCCCACAAACCAGAAATATACTGATAGGTTATGGACCATGATGTGCTGTGATGGTGCCGAAATCGCTGTCGACCTGAATATGACACACTGGAGACATGTAACTAACTATATCATTGGCCACCCTATGCAGGCATTTGCACATGTTGACTCTTCTCCAAATGTAACGTTTATGGTTGTGGCCAAAAAGTTCAATTTTGGTCTCATCACTCCAAATGACTTTGTTCCAGAAGTTTTGAGGCTTGTCTCTGTGCTGTTTGGAGTATTGTAAGCGGGATGCTTTGTGGCATTTGCATAGTAATGGCTTTCTTCTGGCGACTCGACCATGCAGCCTATTTTTCTTCAAATGCCTCCTTATTGTGCATCTTGAAACAACCACACCACTTTTTTTCCAGAGAGTCCTGTATTTCAGCTGAAGTTATTTGTGGATTTTTCTTTGCATCCCGAACAATTTTCCTGGCAGTTGTGGCTGAAATTTTTGTTGGTCTACGTGACCGTGATTTGGTTTCCACAGAATCCCTCATTTTCCACTTCTTAATTAGAGTTTGAACACTGCTGATTGGCATTCTCAATTGCTTGGATATCTTTTTATATCTCTTTCCTGTTTTATACAGTTCAGTTACCTTTTCCCGCAGATCCTTTGACAATTCTTTTGCTTTCCCCATGACTCAGAATCCAGACACGTCAGTGCAGCACTGGATAAAAGATGCAAGGGTCTTTCAGGAGTCCAGAAACTCAATTACATTTTATACACACACACTGATTACAAGCAAACAGTTCACAGGTGAGGATGGTTACCTTTAGTAGCCATTCAAACCCGTTTGTGTCAACTTGTGTGCATGTTATCAGGCCAAAATCTCCAGGGTATGTAAACTTTTGATCAGGGTCATTTGGGTAGTTTCTGTTGTCATTATGATTTAAAAAGAGCAAACACAGCTGTTTGACAATAAATGCTTCACCCAACCACTAACCATGAGTGAAAGAAAAGTTTGTGAGTTATCATTCATTTTCTCTGACAAATGGCCAGAAAATCACAAATTCTGCTAGGGTATGTAAACTTATGAGCACAAATATATATATATATATATATATATATATATGTTGCAAATAGTCCCGGCACTCCCCTTTTTTTGGGGGATGAATTTGCTGAGGTGCCCTCCTGGTGGAAACTCCTTTCCACTAAAAAATGTTAAGATATAGCGGCGGCACTCAATCAGACTTGGCAACTGCAGTTAATTAATTTATTATGCCAACATGTTTCGGGGATTAGACCCCGTCCTCAGGGCCAGAGGACGGGGTCTAATCCCCGAAACATGTTGGCATAATAAATTAATTTACTGCAGTTGCCAAGTCTGATTGAGTGCCGCCGCTATATCTTCATATTATATGTACCCCTTGATGAAGTCTCTATGACGAAACGCGTTGGGCATCCAATTGACCTCTGACTCAGATAAGCACTTTAATACGTTTTTGCACTTTATTGCTTTTATAATTGTGTATTTGCTTTTTATCCCATTTTTAGATAAAGTTCTGTTATAAGATTTTAAATAAATGTTTATATTTTACATATTTTTCTAAATATCCTGTAATTATTTATAGACACCATTGGTCGCTGCCCCCATCCCTTCCTTTTATAAACACAAATCATTTCGTGGGCTCACCATCCCGATTGTATTTGGGGGCCTAGCTGACGCCCACAAACAGGGAGTGTCTAATATAATTTAACTATATTGTGGTTTTTAAGAAAGGACAGTATTTCCATCTGTGGCGCAGTATTTTTCTCTGTTTTCACGATATATATATATATATATATAGAAAAAGACAAAAAAACTCTTACTGCGCTATTAAAGGAATTTTTGAATTTGCAGGAAAATCTATTAGGCTGCCTTGTCTCACTGGGTTCCCTGTTAGGAAGAACTCAAGAAGAGGAAACATAAAACAATGGTGAGAATGGCGCCTCAGGGTTCTTTCAACACCTTACCACTTGTCACCCCTATTACAGAGGTTTCATATATCCTCAGATTAAATAAGATATTATATAAGGAGTAGTGTTACACAGTGTATTCTGCTAATACCATTTTTTATAAAAATCATAAAATGTAAAATCAGTCCATAACCACATAGACATTTCAAAATAGGAAATTCTTCCTGATGTTAACAACAATTTAAAATTCACCACTAATATTGATGTACAGATGTATAGCTCTTCTTTTACAGTCTCCTCCTTCTATAAGAGGTCACAGTAAATGTATAAAAAAAACAAAAAAGGTTACCGTTCCCGGTTGTAGTCCACGTGGATCGTAAAGTATGAAAATGTCCAAAAATTGAAAAATAATAATAATAGGAGTTTAATTACCTACCGGTAAATCCTTTTCTCGTAGTCCGTAGAGGATGCTGGGGTCGACATTAGTGCCATGGGGTATAGACGGGTCCATTAGGAGCCATGGGCACTTTAAGAGATCAATAGTGTGGGCTGGCTCCTCCCTCTATGCCTCTCCTACCAGACTCAGTCTAGAAACTGCGCCCGAGGAGACGGACATACTTCGAGAGAAGGAAATACACAGATAGTGGCGAGATTCACACCAGCTCACACGTACAACAAAAGGAAAGCCAAGCTAACCAACTTGGAACGATTCAGCAATGGCTGAACTAATAAACTGAACCAAGTATCAATGCAGGAATATGAAGCACTGGGCGGGCGCCCAGCATCCTCTACGGACTACGAGAAAAGGATTTACGGGTAGGTAATTAAAATCCTATTTTCTCTTACGTCCTAGAGGATGCTGGGGTACACATTAGTACCATGGGGATGTACCAAAGCTCCAAGTATGGGAGGGAGAGTGCTGAGGTTCCTGCAGAACAGATTGACCAAACTGAAGGTCCTCAGAGGCCAAAGTATCGAACTTGTAGAACTTAGCAAACGTGTTCGACTCTGACAAGTAGCTGCTCGGCAAAGCTGAAAAGCCGAGACACCCCGGGCAGCCGCCCAGGAAGAACCCAAGTATCATGTGGCTCCTTGCTGGTTAATCATGGACCCAGATTGGGGTAATGGAGGTGTGTGGTGTGGTGCCTCTGGACTGGCTGAGCTGTAGTGTGGCATACCTTTACATTCTATTAACACTTTTCACATACTAATTTAACACTATTTATCCTTTTTAATTACATCTCATTTTTGTATCACCTTCTTTATAGCTTCGGCTTCCTAACACTAGTTTATTAACACCATAGTTTTTTCACTGTTATGCTGCCCTGGGTTTTCTTGCTTATGCTGGTGTTTTGGGGTGCCACACCCTGCACCTAGATATGGCGCTAGGGACCCCAAATATACAGAGACGCCTTGATGTGGCTTTGGGGCTTATTCATACATTTGCGCAAATATATGTATCCGAGATCTCTGAATTCTAATATTATGTGGGATTTATATTAGAGATGAGCGGGTTCGGTTTCTCTGAATCCGAACCCGCCAGAACTTCATGTTTTTTTTCACGGGTCCGAGCGACTCGGATCTTCCCGCCTTGCTCGGTTAACCCGAGCGCGCCCGAACGTCATCATGACGCTGTCGGATTCTCGCGAGGCTCGGATTCTATCGCGAGACTCGGATTCTATATAAGGAGCCGCGCGTCGCCGCCATTTTCACACGTGCATTGAGATTGATAGGGAGAGGACGTGGCTGGCGTCCTCTCCGTTTAGAATTAGAATAGATTAGAGAGACACTTGATTTACTAATTTTGGGGAGCATTAGGAGTACTCAGTAGTGTACAGTGCAGAGTTTTGCTGATAGTGACCAGTGACCACCACTTTTATTTATAATCCGTTCTCTGCCTGAAAAAAGCGATACACAGCACACAGTGACTCAGTCACATACCATATCTGTGTGCACTGCTCAGGCTCAGGCCAGTGTGCTGCATCATCTATTATCTATATATAATATTATATATATCTGTCTGACTGCTCAGCTCACACAGCTTATAATTGTGGGGGAGACTGGGGAGCACTACTGCAGTGCCAGTTATAGGTTATAGCAGGAGCCAGGAGTACATAATATAATCCGTTCTCTGCCTGAAAAAAGCGATACACAGCACACAGTGACTCAGTCACATACCATATCTGTGTGCACTGCTCAGGCTCAGGCCAGTGTGCTGCATCATCTATTATCTATATATAATATTATATATATCTGTCTGACTGCTCAGCTCACACAGCTTATAATTGTGGGGGAGACTGGGGAGCACTACTGCAGTGCCAGTTATAGGTTATAGCAGGAGCCAGGAGTACATAATATATTATATAGTGAGTGACCACCAGACACACAGTGCAGTTTATTTAATATATCCGTTCTCTGCCTGAAAAAAGCGATACACACAGTGACTCAGTCAGTCACATACCATATCTGTGTGCACTGCTCAGGCTCAGGCCAGTGTGCTGCATCATCTATATATATTATATATCTGTCTGACTGCTCAGCTCACACAGCTTATAATTGTGGGGGAGACTGGGGAGCACTACTGCAGTGCCAGTAATAGGTTATAGCAGGAGCCAGGAGTACATAATATTATATTAAAATTAAACAGTGCACACTTTTGCTGCAGGAGTGCCACTGCCAGTGTGACTAGTGACCAGTGACCTGACCACCAGTATATAATATTAGTAGTATACTATCTCTTTATCAACCAGTCTATATTAGCAGCAGACACAGTACAGTGCGGTAGTTCACGGCTGTGGCTACCTCTGTGTCGGCACTCGGCAGCCCGTCCATAATTGTATATACCAGTGACCTAACCGTGGTTTTTTTTTCTTTCTTTATACATACATACTAGTTACGAGTATACTATCTCTTTATCAACCAGTCTATATATTAGCAGCAGACACAGTACAGTGCGGTAGTTCACGGCTGTGGCTACCTCTGTGTCGGCACTCGGCAGCCCGTCCATAATTGTATATACCACCTAACCGTGGTTTTTTTTTCTTTCTTTATACATACATACTAGTTACGAGTATACTATCTCTTTATCAACCAGTCTATATATTAGCAGCAGACACAGTACAGTGCGGTAGTTCACGGCTGTGGCTACCTCTGTGTCGGCACTCGGCAGCCCGTCCATAATTGTATATACCACCTAACCGTGGTTTTTTTTTCTTTCTTTATACATACATACTAGTTACGAGTATACTATCTCTTTATCAACCAGTCTATATATTAGCAGCAGACACAGTACAGTGCGGTAGTTCACGGCTGTGGCTACCTCTGTGTCGGCACTCGGCAGCCCGTCCATAATTGTATATACCACCTAACCGTGGTTTTTTTTTCTTTCTTTATACATACATACTAGTTACGAGTATACTATCTCTTTATCAACCAGTCTATATATTAGCAGCAGACACAGTACAGTGCGGTAGTTCACGGCTGTGGCTACCTCTGTGTCGGCACTCGGCAGCCCGTCCATAATTGTATATACCACCTAACCGTGGTTTTTTTTTCTTTCTTTATACATACATACTAGTTACGAGTATACTATCTCTTTATCAACCAGTCTATATATTAGCAGCAGACACAGTACAGTGCGGTAGTTCACGGCTGTGGCTACCTCTGTGTCGGCACTCGGCAGCCCGTCCATAATTGTATATACCACCTAACCGTGGTTTTTTTTTCTTTCTTTATACATACATACTAGTTACGAGTATACTATCTCTTTATCAACCAGTCTATATATTAGCAGCAGACACAGTACAGTGCGGTAGTTCACGGCTCATAATAGTTCATAATTGTATACTAGTATCCAATCCATCCATCTCCATTGTTTACCTGAGGTGCCTTTTAGTTGTGCCTATTAAAATATGGAGAACAAAAATGTTGAGGTTCCAAAATTAGGGAAAGATCAAGATCCACTTCCACCTCGTGCTGAAGCTGCTGCCACTAGTCATGGCCGAGACGATGAAATGCCAGCAACGTCGTCTGCCAAGGCCGATGCCCAATGGCATAGTACAGAGCATGTCAAAACCAAAACACCAAATATCAGTAAAAAAAGGACTCCAAAACCTAAAATAAAATTGTCGGAGGAGAAGCGTAAACTTGCCAATATGCCATTTACCACACGGAGTGGCAAGGAACGGCTGAGGCCCTGGCCTATGTTCATGGCTAGTGGTTCAGCTTCACATGAGGATGGAAGCACTCAGCCTCTCGCTAGAAAACTGAAAAGACTCAAGCTGGCAAAAGCACCGCAAAGAACTGTGCGTTCTTTGAAATCCCAAATCCACAAGGAGAGTCCAATTGTGTCGGTTGCGATGCCTGACCTTCCCAACACTGGACGTGAAGAGCATGCGCCTTCCACCATTTGCACGCCCCCTGCAAGTGCTGGAAGGAGCACCCGCAGTCCAGTTCCTGATAGTCAGATTGAAGATGTCAGTGTTGAAGTACACCAGGATGAGGAGGATATGGGTGTTGCTGGCGCTGGGGAGGAAATTGACCAGGAGGATTCTGATGGTGAGGTGGTTTGTTTAAGTCAGGCACCCGGGGAGACACCTGTTGTCCGTGGGAGGAATATGGCCGTTGACATGCCAGGTGAAAATACCAAAAAAATCAGCTCTTCGGTGTGGAGGTATTTCACCAGAAATGCGGACAACAGGTGTCAAGCCGTGTGTTCCCTTTGTCAAGCTGTAATAAGTAGGGGTAAGGACGGACTTCCGGGTACGGCGCCGATGCGTGCAGCAGCAGCAGTGTGAGCTCCGTGTGCCGCCCCAGCCCGCGCTAGCCCGTACGCAGCACATAGCGTTACAGCCCGCTCCAGAACCGCTCACCTGCCTGTGGGAACACCTCTGGCACCTGATGGAGCACTTCCTGGCCGCCCCAGAAGCGGCTAAGCCCCTCAAACAACGTCCTGCAAAAACGAAAGGGAAATCCAAGATGGCCGCCGGACAGCAGACACATCCGCAGCAGCAGCAAATTCACACAGATCGTGAGTTACATTCCTCCTCTGACTCCTCTGTGAACACAGCTCTCCCTGTACATGCTGCCCCCTCTACACAGAAGTCTAATAAGACTACAGAACAGGCTGAGGGCCCAATTACATACTCTGACATGGTAAAGGCAATTCAGGACTCCATTAATCCTATTATGGAATCTCATGCTGCCAAAGTCACACAGGCAGTGCATGACATCAAATCACAGTTTAAACAGCTTTCCAAACGGGTGCAGGCTAATGAACAGCGCCTTGGGGAGACATTTCATGACGTTGCCGATTTAAAGGAACAGTGCGCCTTTCTTCAGAAATCCCATTACCAGCTTCTTAATAAGGTCGACGATCTCGAGAATAGATCACGTCGAAATAATCTGAGGGTTGTTGGGCTACCCGAAGCCCTTAAAGGGCCAGCACTCCTTTCCTTCATACAAGACACGCTGCCAGATCTGCTTGATATCCAAGATTCCTGCACGGGTATGATTGTGGAGAGGGCCCATCGCATTGGTCCTGCAAGGCCTACGCAGGATTCCCGACCCCGAGCTGTTATTTTCCGTTGTATAAATTACATCCACAAAGACACCATCTGGTCTGCGTCTCGCCGTAAGCGGAACTTACAATGGAACGATGTGAAGATTTTTATCTTCCAAGATTATTCGGCAGAGGTGGCCAGGGCACGACGTGAATTCACCCCACTTTGTTCCCGCCTAGCAAAAGCAAATAGAAAATTCGCTCTTATATACCCAGCACGATTACGCCTGTTCAAAGGATCTTCATTTACAGACTTCTCCACCGTGGCTGATGCGGAAGCATATCTACTGGAAGAGGAGAACGGCCGTTCCTCACTGCGCCAGCCCTCAACGGACTCGACTCCTGACTGCTAACCACGGCTATAAAATTCCTTAGCGTGGCTATCTCCTCCTTTACTGGCGATTACTCTATTACTTTGATATATCTGTTTATGTTATAGCTGTTAATCGCTAGAAGTTCTTGAAATTATTGGTGGGAGGAGACACCTCTCTTACCGGCGTAAATGCTATGGCGGGTGCCATTTCATCATTAATCCCATTCTGAATGGGATCCTTCTTTTAAGGCGCCTTCCACCTAAAGTTTTCCACATATTATTCTAAGTTATGTTTTGTTTATGCCATATATAAGCTATGCTTATTATTTCTCAGTACCAGGGCTGGGGCAAGCCTGGAGTTCTTATCTGGTTCTCCAATTGGCGAACTATAGGTCAATTTAGATTATCTTTGTACCTGAAGTGCACTTTTGATGCTAATCCTTTGATCCATTCTTTTCTGGATCCTTTGCTTTACTTTCCCCCACTTTTTCTACCCATTGTTCTCTCCTCTCTGTGTCTTGTCCTGTTGGTTTTCTATGTCCATGATAGCAATGTATTTTGTAGATATGATATTATCGGTTTTATTTATTGCCATGAACCATACCTTTCTTCAGCAGAATGATGACCAGTTTAAAAATTTGCACATATAATGTAGGTGGCTTCCACTCCCCCATAAAGAGGAAGAAAATCTTACTTTACTTATCTAAACTACATGTAGATGTTGCATTCCTCCAGGAGTCTCATCTCCTTCCCCCTGAGATCGACAAGCTCAATTGCCTGGGCTGGAGAGTGCTGGCGTCCGCCCCATTTACTGCCAAGGCCCGTGGGGTACTCATTTTGATTAGACGCTCCGTCCAAGTAGACCTTCACTCCTCCCAATCTGATACTGAAGGCAGATACCTCATTGTAGACGCCACTCTAGATGACTCACGCTTTCTACTGTGTAATGTATACGCCCCCAATATCGATCCCCAACCCTTTTTTCTGTCCATTGCCGCTAAACTGCACCCACACTCTCATAAACAGGTGATACTCGCAGGTGACTTTAACTCTACTGTATCCAATGCTCTTGATAGGAACACCAAGTCCAGATCTAGCCGTTATACTCCCAAATATGGTTTACCATATCTAATGTCACAGCTGCACTTGGTGGACGTGTGGCGAGCCTGTCATCCAGTCGACCGTGAATACACTTGTTTATCGGCTGCTCATGGTACACTGTCGAGAATCGATTATCTGCTCATCTCGGCTTCTATGTTTACCAGGGTGCAAACTTCTGAAATTGAACCGGTGTCCTTGTCGGATCATGCGGTCTGCTGGATGGCTCTCGCCACCTTCCCCAATAGAGGCCCTGTCAGACAATGGCGCTTCCCATCCCACCTGACCAATTCCATTCAATTTAGAAATATGCTGGAGGCATCATGGGCTGACTTCACACATTGTAATATAACTGCAGAGAAGGAATCACCGCTCCTGTTCTGGCAGACGTCTAAGACAGTACTAAGAGGTGCTATCATCTCCTTCACCTCCAAACATAAGAAAGACACACAAGCTCTGTACCTTGATGCTCAATCTAAACTTACTGACGCCTACCAAGCGTTCACGCAGTCCCCCACCCCAATTACCAGAAAACTCTACCATGAACAGAAATCCCTATTTGACAAACTCTTAACCCAAACCGAATCTAAATTAACATTTATGTCTCAATGTAGATTTCATAAATTCGGCAATCGATCTAGTCGATTGCTTTCAAATCTCCTGAAAGGTCAACATCCCCCAACACTTATCCATGCTCTAACTAGGGCTGACGGCACTGTGGTACATGATTGTGACCAGGTGTCTGAGGTTCTGCAGTCTTTTTATTCCTCACTATATTCTGAACCCTCTATTGATTACCAACAACAACACTCTTTCTGGTCTTCCCTTACGCTTCCCTCTCTATCTTCTACCTCATCCCAACCCCTACTGAACCCCATTACTGAGGAGGAGGTGCTCCATGCAATTCACTGTTTGAAACCAAACAAAACCCCTGGACCTGACGGTCTAACCAATGAATACTATAAAATACTGGCCCCTCAATTGGTCAAACCCCTTTGTAAACTATTCAACTTGCTGTTGTCCGGAACACCTCCTCCACTATACTTCAACGCTGCGATTCTAAAAATCCTCCATAAACCAGGGAGAAACCCCCTGCTTCCCAGTTCATATAGACCTATATCCTTATTGAATACGGATTACAAGATATATACCAAGATCTTGGCAGACCGGGTAAAGCTTCTCTTGCCCTCTCTGATCCAGGAAGACCAGACAGGGTTTATTTGGGGGCGCCACTCTACGGTGAATGTGCGTAAGATACTGACTGTCATGCAGTGGTTGGAGACCTCGGGAGACCAGAACCCCTATGCCCTTCTCTCCCTTGATGCTGAGAAGGCTTTTGACCTAGTCACATGGGATCACCTTTTTGACACCATGCACAGGTTTGGATTCCCGGAGGCCTTCATCCATGCAGTACGTCTTCTCTATCATGACTCTTCCTCTCAAATCCTCTCTAACAATTATATGTCCTCTCCCATCCCCCTCCATAGAGGGACCAGACAAGGTTGCCCCCTTTCACCTCTTCTATTTGCTATAGCTATAGAACCCCTAGCCACTGCACTGCGCATGTCTCTAGAATATACTGGTATTGGTGTTGGGTCGACTGAAGTGAAACTCAGTCTATTTGCCGATGACATGCTTTTATTTATCTCTAACCCCCAATTTTCCATCCCTGCTATAAAGCACATTATAGATAATTTTAGCTCTTTCTCGGGATTTCGCGTGAACTATGACAAGTCACGCCTCCTCCCTCTAGGCCCTGGTCACTCCACAAACCTTCTATCCCCCACGCTGACACAATTCACAATTTGCCGCTCTCCACTTAAATACTTAGGCATCATGATTCCCCCTAATCTGGACGCCCTATACTCTGCTAATTTCCACCAGATATACTCCTCGGCGGAGAAATTATTGAACGGATGGATGGATTTACCTCTATCATTGTCTGGTAGGGTAGTGGTTATTAAAAGCTTTATTTTCCCCAAATTATCCTATGTCCTCCAAATGCTTCCCTTGCAACTTTCCAAGTCAGATATCCAACGATTTGACTCCCTGTTTACAAGATTTATCTGGGCAAAAAAGAAATCTAGGGTATCCCGCCATATTTTGCGACTGCCGAGGCCGGAGGGTGGTTTTGGGATGCCAGACATCTCTGCTTTTTCAAATGCAGCTATGTATCGATACATGGTGGATTGGTTTTCTGGTGGTTCCGTATATACTCTCCCCAACATAGAGAAACACCTTTTCCATCCTTTCTCCCCAGCTGCTCTCCTTCACGCACCTACCTCACTGATTCCTTCCCATATAAAATCCAACATACTCTTTCATGACACTTATAAAGCCTGGAAATCTATCAATAAACGATTGCACAGGAATTCCTCTAACTCCCCTTACACCACCTTTTGGGGCAACCCACAATTTCCTCCTGGTTTGGACGGCTGTGCTTACTTGACGTGGAAAGAGAAGGGCATCTCGTGCATTCGAGATATCTTTGACCCCGGGGGTAAGCTCTACTCTTTCTCTGCATTATCAGATAGATATGGTCTACCCAACTCCCAATTTTATATGTACCTCCAATCCCGTCATTTTGCACAGTCGTTCCCACCTGGAATGGCCCTTGATACGGCCATTGACCCTCTTACCCCTCTCTTGCGTTTTAATCTGACCATAGGATATAGGCTGCGTAATTTATATTCTATTCTCATAGACTCAGGGAAAACACCCTTGCAAAGTGCTCTCCACTCGCGCTGGCAGCGGGACATACCTGATTTCCCGGCTATGTCGGTACTTATGTCCAAACTGTCCCCCACATTTAAATATTTAAAATCCGCAGCTTTGCAGGAAACGCACCTCAAATTCTTAAATAGAGCCTACATCTCCCCGAAACAGCATTCCTATTTCACCCTGGCCTCTACGGGTCGATGTTTTAAATGTGGGATGGCTGAGGCCACATACTATCATAACTTCTGGGACTGCAGGAAAATAAGAACTTTCTGGGACAAACTGATAAACGATGTTAATGATATCTTTTCAGTTCGAATCACCAAGCTCCCTACCGCATGTCTATTTTACTGCTTTTCAGATTGGGACCTGGGACCACACAAACAGAAGATTATACCTGCCCTGACAGTTATCCTCACTATCGCTAAAAAATTAATCCTCACCCATTGGTTACACAGACAACCTCCATCTATTACAGAAATGAGAACCTCTCTGCTAAACAACATATTTTACGAGCGACAGGCTCTAGTACCGGATATAGAGTCAGGGGCCCCTAGATTCTATAGGAAATGGGAAACTGTTATACAAAGCTTTGATAATGCCACTCAGCTCAGAATCCAGAAAATTTTCGAACCCACCACTTGGTATTTGTATAGACAGATTGATTAATGTTATTAACTATGTTAAGCTTGAAATGTGTTGAGCCGGTAAATAATGTCTACTTATCGCAGTCCACAGGACATATATCCAACCTGACAACCTTATGGTATGGTTTTCTCTTTAGAGAACGATGCTGTATGTTGTCCTGTCTTCATGTCTTGTCCACCCCCCCCCTTCCCTTCCATCTCCCACCCCCTCTTTTCCTTTCTTTCTCCTCTCATTTCTCTTCCCTCTACAATCTATACGAATTCGATTTTTCTACCTAACCAACCTTCTTTATAAAATAGAAAATTATTTGAAGAAGGGTTATTATCTCTTCACTTTCTGTTTTCTTTCTCCTTGTCTGTAGTGGTCTCTCAGCTGCTAAGGGTCTATATGGTCAGATACTGAGGCTTATTACAAGTCTTTACTTCCACTAGATACCTTCATGTCTCTTTAATACCAGATCTCACATTTCACTAAGCAAAATGGTAACCCTAGACAATAGGAGTGGAATATATCCTATAGATATCATTTATTACCAAATTCTTACATGTACTATATGTAATTATGCATGTATTTTCCACATACCGAGACTTTATTGTATGACCCTGACCTACCTCGTATTTCTGTTATTTGTACCTCTCCACTATGAATCCAGACATGGAATTTTGTACATCTATCTCTACCTTTCTTCAATAAACATTGTTTTGAAAAAAAAAAAAGTAGGGGTAAGGACGTTAACCACCTCGGAACATCCTCCCTTATACGTCACCTGCAGCGCATTCATAATAAGTCAGTGACAAGTTCAAAAACTTTGGGTGACAGCGGAAGCAGTCCACTGACCAGTAAATCCCTTCCTCTTGTAACCAAGCTCACGCAAACCACCCCACCAACTCCCTCAGTGTCAATTTCCTCCTTCCCCAGGAATGCCAATAGTCCTGCAGGCCATGTCACTGGCAATTCTGACGAGTCCTCTCCTGCCTGGGATTCCTCCGATGCATCCTTGCGTGTAACGCCTACTGCTGCTGGCGCTGCTGTTGTTGCCGCTGGGAGTCGATGGTCATCCCAGAGGGGAAGTCGTAAGCCCACTTGTACTACTTCCAGTAAGCAATTGACTGTTCAACAGTCCTTTGCGAGGAAGATGAAATATCACAGCAGTCATCCTACTGCAAAGCGGATAACTGAGTCCTTGACAACTATGTTGGTGTTAGACGTGCGTCCGGTATCCGCCGTTAGTTCACAGGGAACTAGACAATTTATTGAGGCAGTGTGCCCCCGTTACCAAATACCATCTAGGTTCCACTTCTGTAGGCAGGCGATACCGAGAATGTACACGGACGTCAGAAAAAGACTCACCAGTGTCCTAAAAAATGCAGTTGTACCCAATGTCCACTTAACCACGGACATGTGGACAAGTGGAGCAGGGCAGGGTCAGGACTATATGACTGTGACAGCCCACTGGGTAGATGTATGGACTCCCGCCGCAAGAACAGCAGCGGCGGCACCAGTAGCAGCATCTCGCAAACGCCAACTCTTTCCTAGGCAGGCTACGCTTTGTATCACCGCTTTCCAGAATACGCACACAGCTGAAAACCTCTTACGGCAACTGAGGAAGATCATCGCGGAATGGCTTACCCCAATTGGACTCTCCTGTGGATTTGTGGCATCGGACAACGCCAGCAATATTGTGTGTGCATTAAATATGGGCAAATTCCAGCACGTCCCATGTTTTGCACATACCTTGAATTTGGTGGTGCAGAATTTTTTAAAAAACGACAGGGGCGTGCAAGAGATGCTGTCGGTGGCCAGAAAAATTGCGGGACACTTTCGGCGTACAGGCACCACGTACAGAAGACTGGAGCACCACCAAAAACTACTGAACCTGCCCTGCCATCATCTGAAGCAAGAAGTGGTAACGAGGTGGAATTCAACCCTCTATATGCTTCAGAGGTTGGAGGAGCAGCAAAAGGCCATTCAAGCCTATACAATTGAGCACGATATAGTAGGTGGAATGCACCTGTCTCAAGTGCAGTGGAGAATGATTTCAACGTTGTGCAAGGTTCTGATGCCCTTTGAACTTGCCACACGTGAAGTCAGTTCAGACACTGCCAGCCTGAGTCAGGTCATTCCCCTCATCAGGCTTTTGCAGAAGAAGCTGGAGGCATTGAAGAAGGAGCTAAAAGGGAGCGATTCCGCTAGGCATGTGGGACTTGTGGATGCAGCCCTTAATTCGCTTAACAAAGATTCACGGGTGGTCAATCTGTTGAAATCAGAGCACTACATTTTGGCCACCGTGCTCGATCCTAGATTTAAAGCCTACCTTGGATCTCTCTTTCCGGCAGACACAGGTCTGCTGGGGTTGAAAGACCTGCTGGTGACAAAATTGTCAAGTCAAGCGGAACGCGACCTGTCAACATCTCCTCCTTCACATTCTCCCGCAACTGGGGGTGCGAGGAAAAGGCTCAGAATTCCGAGCCCACCCGCTGGCGGTGATGCAGGGCAGTCTGGAGCGACTGCTGATGCTGACATCTGGTCCGGACAGAAGGACCTGACAACGATTACGGACATGTCGTCTACTGTCACTGCATATGATTCTCTCAACATTGATAGAATGGTGGAGGATTATATGAGTGACCGCATCCAAGTAGGCACGTCACACAGTCCGTACTTATACTGGCAGGAAAAAGAGGCAATTTGGAGGCCCTTGCACAAACTGGCTTTATTCTACCTAAGTTGCCCTCCCACAAGTGTGTACTCCGAAAGAGTGTTTAGTGCCGCCGCTCACCTTGTCAGCAATCGGCGTACGAGGTTACATCCAGAAAATGTGGAGAAGATGTTGTTCATTAAAATGAATTATAATCAATTCCTCCGCGGAGACATTGACCAGCAGCAATTGCCTCCACAAAGTACACAGGGAGCTGAGATGGTGGATTCCAGTGGGGACGAATTGATAATCTGTGAGGAGGGGGATGTACACGGTGATATATCGGAGGGTGAAGATGAGGTGGACATCTTGCCTCTGTAGAGCCAGTTTGTGCAAGGAGAGATTAATTGCTTCTTTTTTGGGGGGGGTCCAAACCAACCCGTCATATCAGTCACAGTCGTGTGGCAGACCCTGTCACTGAAATGATGGGTTGGTTAAAGTGTGCATGTCCTGTTTTGTTTATACAACATAAGGGTGGGTGGGAGGGCCCAAGGACAATTCCATCTTGCACCTCTTTTTTCTTTTCTTTTTCTTTGCATCATGTGCTGATTGGGGAGGGTTTTTTGGAAGGGACATCCTGCGTGACACTGCAGTGCCACTCCTAGATGGGTCCGGTGTTTGTGTCGGCCACTAGGGTCGCTAATCTTACTCACACAGTCAGCTACCTCATTGCGCCTCTTTTTTTCTTTGCGTCATGTGCTGTTTGGGGAGGGTTTTTTGGAAGGGACATCCTGCGTGACACTGCAGTGCCACTCCTAGATGGGCCCGGTGTTTGTGTCGGCCACTAGGGTCGCTAATCTTACTCACACAGTCAGCTACCTCATTGCGCCTCTTTTTTTCTTTGCGTCATGTGCTGTTTGGGGAGGGTTTTTTGGAAGGGACATCCTGCGTGACACTGCAGTGCCACTCCTAGATGGGCCCGGTGTTTGTGTCGGCCACTAGGGTCGCTAATCTTACTCACACAGTCAGCTACCTCATTGCGCCTCTTTTTTTCTTTGCGTCATGTGCTGTTTGGGGAGGGTTTTTTGGAAGGGACATCCTGCGTGACACTGCAGTGCCACTCCTAGATGGGCCCGGTGTTTGTGTCGGCCACTAGGGTCGCTAATCTTACTCACACAGCTACCTCATTGCGCCTCTTTTTTTCTTTGCGTCATGTGCTGTTTGGGGAGGGTTTTTTGGAAGGGCCATCCTGCGTGACACTGCAGTGCCACTCCTAGATGGGCCCGGTGTTTGTGTCGGCCACTAGGGTCGCTTATCTTACTCACACAGTCAGCTACCTCATTGCGCCTCTTTTTTTCTTTGCGTCATGTGCTGTTTGGGGAGGGTTTTTTGGAAGGGACATCCTGCGTGACACTGCAGTGCCACTCCTAGATGGGCCCGGTGTTTGTGTCGGCCACTAGGGTCGCTTATCTTACTCACACAGCGACCTCGGTGCAAATTTTAGGACTAAAAATAATATTGTGAGGTGTGAGGTATTCAGAATAGACTGAAAATGAGTGTAAATTATGGTTTTTGAGGTTAATAATACTTTGGGATCAAAATGACCCCCAAATTCTATGATTTAAGCTGTTTTTTAGTGTTTTTGGAAAAAAACACCCGAATCCAAAACACACCCGAATCCGACAAAAAAAATTCGGTGAGGTTTTGCCAAAACGCGTTCGAACCCAAAACACGGCCGCGGAACCGAACCCAAAACCAAAACACAAAACCCGAAAAATTTCAGGCGCTCATCTCTAATTTATATCTGGTTACTGTTATCATTCAGAGTGCTGGAGGAAACAAAATGCCTTTTTTTTTTTGCTTAGAAATACCCCTCCCTTTCAAGCACCTGAATGATATCACTAAGCTAATTGAGCATCTGCCATTATATAAGAACCCACTTTACGACTAGAGTAGGCCTTAACAGATTTTGGACACGGCAAGCCTGCCGTAGAATAAGCATGCTGGATAGTGAACCTGATCCAGCGTAAAATTGTCTGCTTAGAAGCAGGACACCCAACCTTGTTGGGATCATAAAGGACAAACAGAGCGTCCGACTTCCTGTGACCAGAAGTTCTCTTCACATAGATTTTCAAAGCCCTCACAACATCCAAGGACTTTGAGGTAATTGAGGAGTCAGTAGACCCTGGCATCACAATAGGTTGATTAATATGAAAGACTGACACAACCTTTGGAAGAATCTGCTGACGCGTTCTGATCTCAGCTCTATCGTCATGGAAAATTAAATAGGGGCTCTTACAGGACAACGCCCCCAATTCCGACACGCGTCGAGCAGACTCCAACGCCAACACAGTGACCGCCTTCCATTTAAGAAACTTGACGTCCACGTCCTGTAAAGGCTCGAACCAGTCCAATTGCAGGAACTGCAGCACCACATTTAGATCCCAAGGAGGCACAAAAGTTGGTTGAATATGCAAAACCCCTTTTAAGAATGTCTGAATCTCAGGAAGAGCTGCCAATTGTTTCTGAAAGAAAATGAACAAGGCCAAAATCTGGACCTTTATGGAGCCCAAGCGTAGGCATACATCCACACCTGCTTGCATAAAGAGGAGAAACCGTCCCAGTTGAAACTCCACCGCTGGAAACTTCTTGGATTAACACATACTTTTTCCAAATTTGATGGTAATGCTTTGACGTTACTCCCTTCCTAGCCTGTATCAGGGTAGGAATGACCTTTTTTGGAATGCCTTTCCGAGCTAAGATCTGGCGTTTAACCTCCATGCCATCAAACGTAGCTGCAGTAAGTCTTGGTAGGCGAATGGTCCATGTTGGAGAAGGTCCTCGCGAAGAGGAAGAGGCCTCGGATCCTCCAGCAGTAATTCCAGAAGATCAGCGTACCAAGCCTGTCTTGGCCAGTCCAGAGCAATGGGGATTGCCTGAACTCTTGTTCTTTTTATGAGCTTGAGAACATTTGGGATGATCGGAAGTGGAAGGAACACATACACCGACCGGAATTTTCATGGAGTGACTAGTGCATCCACCACCACTGCGTGTGGGTCTCTCGACCTGGAACAGTACCTCTGAAGCTTCTTGTTGAGGCGAGAGGTCATCATGTCTATCAGAGGTACCCTTCATTGGCTTGTCACTTCTGCGAATACCTCCGGATGGAGGCCCCATTCTCCTGGATGGAGATCGTGTCTGCTGAGGAAGTCCACTTCCCAGTTGTCCACTCCCGGAATGAAGATTGATGACAGTGCCACCTCATGCTTTTCTGCCCAGAGGAGGATTCTTGTTACCTCTGACATCGCAGCTTTGCTCTTCATTCCGCCCTGTCGGTTTATGTAGGCCACTGTGGTCACGACTGCACCTGAACAGCCCGATCCTGTAGAAGGTGTGCTGCTTGCTTGGCCCTCAGTTCCAGAACGTTTATTGGAAGGAGAGATTCCTGACTGGACCACCTTCCTTGGAAGTTTTCCCATTGGGTGACTGCTCCCCAACCTCTGAGGCTTGCATCCGTGGTTAGGATGATCCAATTCAGAATCCCGAACCTGCGGCCAAGTAGGTGAGACATTTGTAGCCACCAGAGGAGCGAAATTCTGGCTTTCGGCGACAGGCATATCCACTGGTGCATGTGAAGGTGTGATCCCGACCATTTGTCTAGGAGATCCAGTTGGAAGAACCTTGCATGGAACCTTCCATACCGAAGAGCCTCATAGGAGGCAGCCATATTCCCCAAAAGACAAATGCACTGATGAACCGATATCCTGGCCGGTTTCAGGAGTTCCCGGACCATTGATTGGATCAACAACACTTTCTCCACCAGTAGAAACACCTTCTGTACTTCAGTATAGAGTATCATTCCCAGGAAGGGCAGTCTCCTTGTCGGCTCCAAATGTGACTTTGGAAGATTCAGGATCCACCCCATGATGCTGGAGTAGACGAGTTGAGAGAGCAATACTCTGTAACAACTTCACCTTGGAAGACGCTTTTATCAGCAGATCGTCCAAATATGGAAATATGTTCACACCCTGTTTTTGGAGTAGCATTATCTCCGCCATGACCTTGGTGAATACCCTTGGTGCTGTGGAGAGGCCAAATGGCAGTGCTTGGAACTGATAGTGATAGTCCAGCAGCCCAAATCTGAGATAAGCCTGGTGAGGTGGCCAGATCGGAATGTGAAGGTATGCATCCTTGATATCCAGGAATACCAGGAATTCCCCCTCCTACAGACCTGAGATCACTGCTCTCAGAGACTCCATCTTGAATTTGATTTCCTTCTAGTAGGGTTTCAATTACTTTAGGTTTAATATCGGCCTTATCGAACTATCCAGTTTCGGTACCACAAACAGGTTTGAGTAATAACCCTTGTGTTGTAGGTGGAGTGGAACAGGAACAATGACATTTGTATGAATCAATTTTTGAATTGCTCCCTGTAGGATAGCGTCATCTGTCAGCGAAACTGGTAAGCCTGATTTGAAGAATCTGTGAGGTGGGAATTGTTGAAACTGCAGTCTGTATCCCTGGGCCACAATATACTTTACCCAGGGGTCTAGGCATAATGACACCCAAACGTGACTGAAGACTTTTAGTCTTGCTCCCACCTGTCC